>NW_027492172.1:0-562329 GCF_021521415.1 Bidens hawaiensis
CAAGATCGGAGCATATCCTCAAGAGTCTGAATAGTTCGCTCAGTCTGACCGTCAGTCTGGGATGATATGCCGTACTCATGTCCAAGCGAGTTCCTAGCGCAGATTGGAGAGATTTCCAAAAGCGAGATATAAAACGGCCATCGCGATCGGATATGATGCTCAAAGGAGTACCATGGCGGCAGACAATTTCCTTGACATAAAGCTGCGCGAGTTGCTCAACACGGTAGTTTTCACGAATGGGCAGAAAGTGAGCAGACTTAGTCAAACGATCCACTATTACCCAAATGCTATCATGTTTGCTTGCTGTCAAAGGTAACTTGGTAATAAAGTCCATCGCTACACATTCCCATTTCCACGTAGGAATTTCAGGTTGTTCGAGCAAACCAGATGGGCGTTGGTGTTCAGGTTTCACTTTAGAACAAGTCAGACATTTAGCTACGAACACAGCAATATCCTTCTTCATACCGGGCCACCAATAAGTAATGCGCAAATCCTTGTACATCTTATCAGCGCCGGGATGAATAGAATACCGAGATTTATGCGCTTCACTCAGGATATCAGCGCGAAGATTCTCATCAAAGGGAATCCAGATGCGATTGAGATAGCAGAGAATTCCACTCAGATTAGGCACAAAATGCGCTTCCGCGCCACACGCTAACTCGGCGCGAAGGTTACCATTACTGATGGATGCGCGCTGCGCGTCACGAATACGCGATTCAAGGTTGCTTTGAATCGGCGCGAAGTGAAGCTGGGTGCGCGGCAAGATACAGTTAAGCTGGCAGGGTTTTCGGCTGAGCGCATCGGCTACCACATTAGCCTTACCAGGATGATACCGGATCTCACAATCGTAATCGCTGATGAGTTCGTTCCATCGGCGTTGCCTCATGTTAAGTTCCTTTTGATCAAAGATATGCTGAAGGCTTTTATGGTCAGTGTAAAGGATACACTTAGTACCATAAAGGTAGTGTCTCCAGATCTTCAAGGCAAAAACAACTGCACCAAGTTCGAGGTCGTGAGTTGTATAATTCTTTTCATGAACCTTGAGTTGCCTTGATGTGTAAGCGATAACCTTGCCTCGTTGCATAAGAACACAACCGAGACCTTGGTTGGAGGCATCGCAGTACACGACAAAATCATCATTACCCTCAGGTAGCGCAAGGACAGGAGCTTCACACAACAAACGCTTGAGCATCAGAAAGGCTTCTTCTTGCTTCGAGCCCCAAATATACGGTTTACCTTTGTGCGTTAGAGCTGTTAAAGGCAAAGCGATCTTCGAGAAGTTCGAAATGAATCGCCGGTAGTAACCTGCTAAGCCCAGAAAGGAACGGATCTCGGAAGGAGAGGATGGCGTAATCCAGTTCTTGATTGCTTCAATTTTGGATGGGTCGACATGAATACCCATCTTGTTAACAACATGGCCAAGAAACTGTACTTCATCCGACCAAAATTCACACTTGGAAAGCTTAGCATAGAGCTGCTCGGTTCGAAGCTTTTGCAATACCAATCGGAGATGTTGCTCATGCTCGGCCTTGGTCTTAGAATAAATCAGAACGTCATCGATAAACACAATCACGAATTTATCCAAGAAAGGCCTACACATCCGATTCATTAGATCCATGAAAACGGCGGGTGCGTTGGTTAAACCGAAGGACATGACCAAGAATTCAAAATGGCCATAACGAGTTCGAAAAGCAGTCTTCGGAACATCTTCATCGCGGATGCGCAACTGGTGATAACCAGAGAGGAGATCAATCTTCGAGAAACAAGAGGCACCTTGGAGTTGATCAAAGAGGTCGTCAATACGCGGTAAGGGATACCGGTTTTTAATGGTGAGTTTGTTCAACTCGCGGTAATCGATACACATGCGAAACGATCCATCTTTCTTTTTAACGAACAACACCGGAGCACCCCAGGGCGAAGAGCTAGGGCGAATGAATCCTTTAGCAGTCAACTCTTGAAGTTGGCTGGCCAATTCTTGCATCTCAGCGGGTGCAAGACGATAAGGAGATTTAGCTACGGGGGAAGCACCAGGGACAAGATCAATACGGAACTCGACTTCACGAGCGGGAGGGATACCAGGAAGATCATCAGGAAAAACTTCAGGGAAATCACGCACAACAGGGATATCGCGAAGCTTCTTTTCTTCAGCAGGTTTAACCACATGGGCTAGAAATGCAATACACTTCTTCCGCATGAGTCTTTGGGCTTCGGCGCAAGACATAAGTTTAAGACCACTGGAGGGTTTTTCGCCGTAGATATGAAGATCACCATTTTCTCGAGGTATGCGAATCATCTTCTTGGCGCAAATAACTTCGGCGCGATTATGCGAAAGCCAGTCCATACCAATGATAACATCAAAGCTTCCAAGAGGCATAGGGATGAGGTCAATCAGAAAATCGTTTTCGTTAAGGTTAAGTGTGCAATCTTTAATCACAGAGTTAATTAAAACAGTTTCGCCATTAGCCAATTCAACTGAAAAATTCTCTTTTAAATCGTTGCGCGGTCGCGCAAGCTTCTGTTCAAACGCGCGAGAAATAAAACTTCGATCGGCGCCAGTATCAAAAAGTACAGAAGCATAAAATCCGTTAAGCAAAAATGTACCATTAACTACGTCATTATTCGCTTGCGCTTGGTGCGCGGTTATGTTAAAAGCTCGTCCACGCGTCACTTGGTTTGAAATCTGGTTCACCGGATTCGCCTGTGTGATTTGCACTTGTAGTCTCGGGCACGCGTTCCGGAAATGACTGGGATCACCGCAGTTAAAGCACGATCTGGGTCGTGGGTTTTGGTAGGTTGGTTGTGGGTTCTGCGGGTAGACTGGTGGTGTTGGCGCAATTGGGTTGGCGAGAGGGACTCTACAGTTTTCTGCAAGGTGACCAGCGCGGCCACATCGGGTACAAAGTCGACACGGGGTTTGGGTTGGGTGGTGAAATCTACAGGTTGGGCAAAAGGGGTGGTTTCCTGTGTAAGGTTTCTTAGGTGGCGGGGCAGGGAGTGCTGGATTGGTTAAGGCATAGTTGTGGGCTATAGGAGGTGTTGGGTAGGTTGACAGTGGGTTAGGCGCATAAACTGGAGGTTGGTATGCGGGTTGCTGGACAATGGGCGGGTTGGTAAGCGCATAGGCCTTGCGCCTGCGCTTGAGGTTGTTACGGTTTGAGGGTTCAGGTTTGGTTTCTGTTGGTTCAGGGGCAGTCTTGGTGGGTTTGGTCTTTTCTGTTCCCCGCAGGAACAGGGTTCCTGCTCTGACATGGTTGTCGCTGAGCACAGCGGCCAACTCAATGGCGTCAGAGAGGGTTACTGGGTTTCTGGCCCATACAGAATCTTGAATTTCCATGGGGAGACCCCCAAGGAATTTCTCTATGGCTCGGCGGGAATGGGTAACAAGGTGAGGGACAAGCAAGCTTAGTTCATGGAAGCGCGTCGCATACTCGCGCGCTTCACCGCTGTATTGCTTAAGATTCCAAAATTCCTCCTCCAGGCGCTTAACTTCGTTGGGAGGGCAGAATTCTCGACTCAAGAGATCCTTAAATTCCTCCCAGAGTATGCTGGAAGCTGCTTCTGCTCCACGCGCATGGGCTACTCCATTCCACCATGTAAGCGCTCTGGATTCCAGCACACTGGAGGCATATAGGGTTCGTCTGTCATGAGGGCATTGGGTATGGAGGAAAGTGTTTTCAATCTTTTCGAGCCATTGGAGCATCACGGTGGCTCCTTCAAGACCTGTGAACTTTGGAGGGTTACCCGCGTTGAAGGATTTAATGTTATAACTGGAGGTATTATTTTGGCTCAAGGCTTGGGCTATCGCGGCGGCCATTTCCTGGGAACGTTGCTGTCTACGCATGCGCGAGGCTTCTCTTCTCTGAAATCGGCGAGATAGCGGAGGCATTCTATAAAAATTTTAATTTTAGTTAATATCTTGGTTTTAGCGCAAAGTATAACCTCGAAAAGCTTGGTTTCACGGAGTCAGTTACTGTCAAAGTTAAAGTAAAATAAATGACCCTAAATGCAGACTTAATAAAGGTAACAAATTCGAATCAAGAATCGACAATTCATGTATCACCATGACTGTCCGAATTCCCAATTTAAAATATACGAGCAAACGAGTATTGGAGATTGACGATTCATGTATCACCATGACTTTTCAATCTTCAATATAAAATATACAAGAAAATGAGTATTGGAGAGTGACAATTCATGTATCACCATGACTTTTCAAGTCTCCAACCTCAGAACATAATCGTAAATGGGAATTGAAAATCAACTATTCATGTATCACCATGACTTTTCGGATTTTCAAACCCAACAAACGAATATGTAAGAAAAATCAATAAAAATCGAAATTCAACAAAAATCGAAATATCGCGAAATAAAACATAAAATCATACACTGCGCAAGCGCGAGCATATTCATAAATAACGAGTAATTAACAATAAGCGCGCAAACATGAGATTTCTCTCATGCGCGAGAAGGGACTCTTAGGTATTCTAGGCCGTTACGTCTAACCACCTATCCTGAAGTCAACGAGCTCTGATACCAATCTGTAACACCCCGACCAAAGGCGGATTATACATCGGGGCGCCACATATTGTTTCATTACTCGTGACACTATTGGGTGTCAATATTTAATAAATACATTCATTCGCGCACGCGCAGGGTAAACACAAATAATATAAATCAACATAAATCAATATATTATAAGGCAAAATATTCGAACAACAATAACTTGTCTTGATACATTTTAATCTAGGTCCAAAATAAAGAAAACTTCCTACGTGTCCACAAGCTCCAAAACAGCTACTGCAAACCTGAACATGTGTTAAAATAAAACGTCAAACACTTGCGTGTTGGTGAGAAATCAAGTTTAATAGTTAATACATAGATAACAATAAATCTGCGCGCAACATGTGTATGTCTGGTTTTCAACAAGGGTGTAATCTGATCGGGACCAACTCTAAGATTCATAAGACTGCCAGTGCTCACAATTGAGCTCACAAACAAGACAAACTGTGCATGTGTAAACAAAAGAGAAAATCATAAACGATAGTTCTCCCGTGTTCATCTAATGGTACCATGAAAACTGCGGAATAGACCGACAAGACGGTTAATGATCCACACATACAAATAAACAGCCAAGTCTACGTCCTCAACACATGGGATACTGCGCGACTAAAGTTCATAAACAAGTTTAAGACTCTAAGTTTGTATGAACACATGAACATCCCAAAACATTAAAAGCAAAAAGGGATTAGGTACGAGATTACTCACTTGATAAACGATGCGGTGTTAGATAAAGCAAGAACCAACTTTAAACAAGCACAAGTTAACCTATAAATAAGATTATTGTTTTAATGATTGGTTTTAAGTCTTGATTATAAGTTAGCATAATTAATAAGTAAATTATTATATATAATATATATTACCGGAAAAGCATGGCAGAACAGGGAGGAAGACGGAGGCAGAGAGGAAGACGGCAGAGAGAGCAAGGGGCAAGAGAACAGGAGAGATTAAGTGTTTTGTGTGTGTAGTGTTATGAAAAATAAGATTATTATTTATAGAGAAACCCTAGGAGACATGAATCCAGAAAAAGGGGAAAAGATTCCAAGACAAACAGAACAAGACAAAACAAAAGATAACAAAAGATATCAAAAGCAAGTAAAAGATATCAAAAGATATGGCAGCTGCAGGGGGCAAGATAAAGCTGTCAGGGAACAGTAAAAAGGCATGGGCAGTTCAGAAAAAGGTACTGGTCAAGCATGGCAAAAGCAGATCTCAAAAGATAATGTCAGTCACTTTTTCTGTCAACCAATGGGGTTGGTGCGCATGCTGCGCCAAAAGTGGCTTTTCAGACATAAAGCAGATTAGGTCAACAGCTCAAAAGATAAGACAACACAAAAGCAAACGGCTAGATTCAACAGATGAAAACTCAAAGGGTTCAGCGCGAGAAGGCTAAGGCGCGAAGGCAGACACAGAAGGTCAAGAGAGCGCGAGCGCGAAGGCAGACAGAACTAACCTTAACGCGTCGCGGAAAGAACTACATTTCTAAGCGCGCCGCGGGAAGAATCACATTTCTTAGCGCGCCGCGGGAGGAACTACAATTCCTAGCGCGCCGCGGGAAGAACTATAATTCTTCGCGCGTCGAGGGATGAACTACGATTCTTAGCGCGCTGCGAGAAGAACTACAAATCCTTAGCGCGTCGCGGGAAGAACTACCGTTCTTAGCGCGCTGCGAGAAGAATTACAATTCTTAGCGCGCTGCGAGAAGAGTTCGTCTCGCGTATCGCTGAAACAAGTGGTCTTCACGCAGGATTCCTTGCAAGGGGTCTGCGCAGACAACCTTAGGCGGGAAGGAACAAAAGAGTTAGAAGAAAAAGAGGGAAACAAGGCTTAAGGGCGGGACGGCGACAAGAGGGAAAAGAAGGCGGAAAGAGAGAAGGAGAGGGACGGGACGGCGGAAAGAAAGAGAGAGATAGAGGCGGGAAGGAAAATATATTATTATTATTATTATTATTATTAAAAGTAAAATATAAGTATAAATAAATATTAAATCATAAAAGAAAGAGATCGGGTCAGAGAAACGGGTACCTGGGTCGGGTCGGATCAGGGCAGATGTCACAGTATGTATGGAAGAGTATGATAGAGTGAAGAGATAGAAGGGACCAGACCCTAATGATAACTGAGACAGAAGGAACCAGACACTAAAAAGATTTGAGACATAATGGACCAGACCCTAACAATATCTGAGAGAGAAGAGACCAGGCTCTAACAATATCTGAGACAGAAGGGACCAGACCCTAAAAATATATGAGATAGAATAGATTGTATGAAAGTATGATAGTGTGATGATATGAAAGAATGTATGAATATATGTATACGTATGTACACATGAGTGTAAGGAAGAAACCTAACAGCTAAATTATTGAATATGTATCTTCGGATTCATATATGAAAGTATGTTTATGAATGTATGTTACCTAATTAACTAGAACTCACTCATCGTAGCTGACTTTTAGTATGCACGCAGGTGAATAGGATGAGGCAGCTGGCATGAGGGGGACACATAGTAGAATAATTAATCTGAAGACTTATGATGTATTTATGAATGATCTTTTATTAGGAAAGATAAAAGATGTTTGTCTAAGACAGGTTCTTAATATGATGTGAAATGTTTATTGAAACTTTTATATTTCGTGAAAGGTTTAATTAACTCTGATATTTAGAACTATGTTTATGAGTAAATCCAACGCCTAAAGTGAGGCACTAGGAACGGGACTTACAAATTAGTTTGTTAATTTTCATTGTAAACAGTATGGTTGATAATAGAGGTGTCTGTTACATTCCCGTGTTACGCTTACGCATTTGCCTAGTCGGGGTGTGTCAGTATCGAATCTCGCTCTGAGGCCATAGCCACTACTGAATGAACTGTGGGTGCACTGGTGCAACCCGGAGATCTGCAACCGGACAATGGCGGCCTGAACCCTCTGGTCTCTGCTGCCTCTTCTTGTTGCGACCAGCGATGCGTGCGACCCTCGCCTTAGACATATCTGCAAAATTAAATTATTCCATTAGATATATTAATGAGAGACGGTGGCGACGACCGTTTAGCATTTCGATCGCGGTCATCCTACCAAATAGAATGATAATAAAATAATATATGAAAATAAAATAACAAAAAATAGACAAAAAGAAAAATTCGGGGACATCCTGTACACAAATTCATAAAACCATATTGTCACGCCCGAATTGAGATTGAGTACGGGCGGGTCAATCAATGTTCGTTTAAAGCTCAGACTCAATAATCTATCCTCGAAGACTCGATTAAACCGCTAAGCAAATATAAACAGACTCGATATATTAACATCACCCAATAAAGCACATATAACATAAATAAATTGATTAATTGCCTCGAATAACATGCCACAAAATCAACATATCGGTGCAAAATATAATATGACAAGTAGGTTTCATACTATAAATATTAGTTACAATATTATGAAAGCACGTTCAAAATTACTCGTTTAATTTGAAAAAGTCACTATCGTTTAAACAATAATAAAATAATTATTTTTTTGAACTTATATCTAACCCGTTATCAATTTTGTTAAACACAACATACATTATAACTACAATACTCACCACTATACATCCGCCCATATAAACCCCCGGCAACCAATTTCCATATATTCTAATGTAACCATTTTTTTTAAATCCTAAATACGCACACCACATAACCAAACAACACAATCAAATCAAACTTGGTAACAATAACCTAAAATCAGTCACCAGACACGATCAAAGCATAGCAAGCATCTCTGATTAAAATTACAATTAAACGCACATGTATGTCGGATTAAGACAACCACAATAAAATAATTGGTGTACGGCGTTGATGCGAACGGTGGTAAAAGTGATGGCGGTGGTGGTGTACGGTGGAGGGAGATGGTGGTTTTGAATTGTGATAGTGGAGCGGCAATTGTGGTGATTCTGACAGTCGATGGTGGATGCGGTGAAAGTTGGATATGTGACAATGTTGGTGTTGATGCTTTATGGACAGTGTATTTGACCAAACTCTTACCGACTTTGAAATGAACTTCACCACATTGCTTCCCCACACTTGGTATTTTTTGCACAAATGTGAGACAAAAATCAATATATGACTCAGTAAAATGAAAACAAATTGGAAACACACTTACAAACCCCGGTTTGCCTCTCCGTAAGCTTTGAATTGCGTGTCTACAGCTCGACAATGCCTCAAATTCTCAATTGACTTCATAAACCGTTGAGGTCACAATGAAACTCACCGTTTCGTTATCCATGTTGTGAAAATTTTCCATTTCCAACTATGGCTTGAATATATAAAATTAACCACTTGCCTCACGTGATCCTCAAAATCATCAATCTCATATTGCCCATGATTCCCAACTCGAACAATAAAATACGTGCCCGTCCACTTACATTTCAACTTACCATGGAAGAGTTTCATTCTCATGTTGTATAGCCTAACTTTTTCACCAACTTAAAAATTCATCAACTAGATTTTAGAAGCATGTACCTTCTTCATCTTTCCTTGTAAGTCAATGCACACTCACATGACTCATCTCTTAACTCCTCAATTTCGTACAAATCCAACTTCCTAGCTTTACCTGCATCATCATAACTTGTGTTAACCTATTTAGTAGTACAACAAGCTCGTTGTGCAATCTCAACCGGTAATGGCAATCCTTTTCATACAAAAGTCTATAAGGATTTGTGACAATCGACATTTTATAAGCCATTCAGTTTGCCCAAAAAGCATCGGTCTACTTAGTTTCCCAATCCTTATGGTTTGTCCGAACAATTTTATTTTTTTGTAAATTCTGTTTAATTTTCCGATTATACACTTCAACTTGCCCACTCATTTGTGGATGGCAAAGAGTTGTAATTATATGATCAACCCTGTATCGTTTAAGCAACTTTTAGAAATTAAAAAGTTTGAAATGGGATCCCCCCATCACTAATGATGGTCCATGGGATTTCAAATCTTGAGAAAATATTAGTTGGAACAAAGTTGCAAATGACAAGATGATCATTGGTCCTAGTGGCTATCGCCTAAACCCATTTAGAAACATAGTCGACGCCCACTAGAATATACAAATTACCATAAGAGTTCAAGAACGGGCCCGTGAAATCGATCCCACAAACATCGAAAATATCAACTACAAGGATCGGGTTAAAGGGCATCTCATCCCTCTTAGAAATGCTCCTGAGTTGTTGACACTTTACAGTGTGCCACGAACTCATGAGCATCCCTAAACAATGATGGCCTATAAAAGAGTTGGTACACATTTTGTGTGTCCTGGTCTTTGCTTAATGTAATTGGTTTTTATTTTAAGTATCGCTAATGTAAGACACATTCATTCGAGTAGCTAATAACGAATGTGTCCCTGTGTGTTTATTCGTGTCCACTCGTTAGACTTGTTAATGAATGTGAACAACAAATGTGCTTTTTCATTAGTATAAAGTATGAGAGTTAACATATGATAGCGAATGGCACTGATTTGTTATGGATTGTATAACGAATCTGCTCATCTTCTATAAATACCCTGTAAATTATTAAATTATTAAGAATGTTCTTATTATTATCGTTTGAGTACTGTTACCTATCCAATTTTTCTCTCAACACACATAGTGCACACATTTAACGTAATCAATCTTAATCGTAATCATATCAACGACTAGATCCTTAACGTAAACATAATGATTTAATAGACGATCAGTACACGGTTTCTCAAAAGCCACTCGTGAGGACTATTCTAGCTGTTTTATGCCCACTTAAGTAACCCCTACACGCAGACGAATGTGCGTGTTCCAACACCGAGCTGACATCCTCCTCGAGTATGCATCGTCTAATCATATGATCTACATCAATCTTGAACCAACCAAGTCATTCCAAATGTATTGTTTAGCTTGTGATATCAAGTGCTTCTTCTTCGTCCTTGGCCAATGCTCGGGTATGTCACCTGAAACTTTAAAACTAACAATATGTGCAAACCAAGGATTTTGGGAAACCGCCAAAATCTGTTGGTCTGGGAAGGACTCGTTAATGGGCCCATCCTTGTCTCCATATTCTACCATGATTCGAGAAAATGATCCAGAACAACACTTTCACTCCCTTTCCTGTCCCGAATCTCTAAATCAACCTGTTGACGCAAAACAGCCCCAACCACATAACCACTCACATCACACATTATTTAGAAAGGTAAATTCCAATCGGGTAATTGCAAGATTGGGGCATCAACTAGTTTCTGTTTAAAAATTTCAAAGACCTTAGAAAATTCGTTAATAAAATCAAAAGGAGAATCTTTTAACAATAAATTACATAAGGGTTTGATAATATCACTGAAATCCTTCAAACATTTTATAAAAAAACTGGCATGCCCTAAAAAATGACCTAATGCATTCGGCATTCTTGGTAGAGGTAGGGTTGACTTGCACCCTAGCACGGTCTACCTCAAACTCATGACTCGAAACCATATGGCCTAAAACAATCCACTCTGGACCTTGAAATGGCTCTTCTCCCAACTAAGAACCAAATTCGTTTTGACGAATCTTTTCAAATCTCTTTCAGTTTGATTTAAACACGACTCAAAAGATGTGCATAAAATAGAGAAATCATCCATGAAGATTTCCAAAGACTCCCACAACATATTTAAAAAGATACTCATCATATAACTTTGGAAGGTGGCGGGGGGGATACACAGCCCCAAAGGCAATCGCCTAAATGCGAATGTGCCATACGAGCAAATAAATGTGGTATTTTCCTGAACTTGAGGATGAATAGCTATCAATTTATAAACTGAATAACCGTGTAGAAAACAATAAGATTTCTGAAATGGTAGCTTCTCTACAATCTAATTAATAAACGGAAGCGGAAAATGATCTTACGATGTAGCCGCATTAAGCTTCTGATAAACAATATAAATACACCAGCCGGTTAACAGCCAGGTAGCTACCTCATTACCTAAGATGTCCTTGACAACTTGGATGCCCATCTTCTTCGGTACCGTCTGAGTCGGGCTCACCCACGTCCTGTCAAAAATGGCGAATATGATACCAGCATCGAGCCACTTCAGCAACTTTTTCTTCAGTACCTCTCACGTGTTTGGTTTCAACCTCCTTTGAGCATCATATACACGTTTGATTCGGGATCGGTCAAAATTTTGTGCATGACAATAGAGAGACTAATCCCTTTTAGATCCGCAATAGTCCACCCAGTAGCCTCCTTATTTTCCATAAACACCTCCAGTAGAGTACATTCCTATTCAATAGACAAATTAGAAGCAATAATAATAGGTAAAGTTTCATTCTAACCGAGAAAAACATATTTCAAATGCTTCGGGAGCTTTTTCAACTAGAATTTTGGTGCTTTTTGCAATGACGGTTTTTACCCAGTGTCGATCTTCTCGGGTAGTGGTTCCACCTGAACCGTCCACGGTAGTCGATATCTTCACATAGCTGCAACTTCCAGGTTCGGTTCTTCCTCCTCCAATTGCATGTCAGTTTACACCTATAACATGTCAAACATAAATCATGTCTCCGTTGTGCCATCCGCATTCTTGACAGAGTCGTATAACTGAATACACAAGTTGATAACATCGGTCATTAAGAACTTTTCATCTACCGGAGACGTATTTTCATGTGTTAAAAAATTCATAGTAAGATTTTCGTTACAAAATTCCATGTCAACAATGCCACTTTTGCAATTAATGTTGGCATTTGCGGTACCAAAAACTTCATGTCGTGTATCACCGTGGGCTGTTTGGTCCTCTCACCCAAAACATGGACAAGAACCAAAAAGTCAACTGGAAAATAACAATCATCCACCTTAATATTCACATCAGACAGAATCCCTCGAGAATGTTTTGGTGTTTGGTTAGCTAGAACAACTGTGGTAGCGGCTGCCGATAGTGGACCGAAGCTATGCTGATCGTAAAGACTTCCTCGGAGGATACTAATACTAGCTCCAAGATCTAGAAGTGTCCGTGTCATTTTAAAATCGCCGACTTGAATGGGTATAATAGACGCTCCCGGATCTCGCAACTTAGGTGGAAGATCAATAATTGCGCTCACATTATTTGTAAAACCAATCTGTTTTGGATTATTGTGATTCCTCTTTTGTGTGCACAATCCATTCAAGTACTCAGCATAGGCGGGAGTTTGTTTTATCTCATATAATAGGGAAATATTAATTTTAACTTGTTTAAAAGTTTCCCACATCACCTCTTGTTATGGGCCTTGTTTAGTTGCCATCTTCTCCTTGGATGGCGCCAACAATGCATCTGGATAAGTGACGGTTTTCACCTTCCCATTATCCTTAGAATCAATGGTGCCATCTTTCATAACTGGTTTGTTAATCTTATATTCAATTTTATTAGGTTTAGTTAAAATAACCGGTTTTGGTTCGTCATCAGTGATGACGGTTTCATCAACTTCTTCCACCACCCCATTAACCAATGTGGTGGAAGCCCACCTTTATTATCATATTTCTTACCGCTTCTAACGAGACTTACCTGATTCACATGTTTCTTCTAGCTCAAACTATAATGGTTCGGGTTCACCATGGTGTCACTTGGTGGCTAACCCACGTTTTTTTCAACTTTGCCATGTCCGCGACAAGCTGGCCAATCTGTTTTGACATCGTTTCTGAAGATTGTCTCGTAACTAGAACTGTTTCTGAGTATCCTACTGATTAATAGTAACTTCTTTCAGCAAAGTGTCCAACTTCAAGTGCAAGGACTCATCTAAATTACCCAAGGACCCCCTTTGCTTAACCTGGTTCTTGCCATTCAATGATATACCATCTCAATTACCGTCTTTGTTGTAACCCCGACTGCTATTATGATTATAAATTTATAAGAGCTCTGCTAATAACCACCCTGGCGGTAATTACTTTGTTGTCAGGATTTGCTGCAACCCTAAAAGTTTGAGTTTCACTGACCTGCTGCATTCCTGTATCTAAAATTCGGGTGATTTCTCAAGCCAGGGTGGTATGTGTTTGAATTAAACTCCTAACATTTAGGATCCACATAAGCATAACTAACCCCTTAGGGATCCTCCTCGTATTCATACTTGGGCAATCATCTGTTGTGTGCCCAAGTTCCCTTCACTTTTCACAAATAAGAAAATTTACCCCGGTTTACCAACCTCTTATTTACCCTTATCTTTCTTCAACAACGCCAGTACTCGTTCTAACTTTGCTATCCTTTCAAAGTCACTCGATATTTATTTTTCTAGTCGGGGATTCTAGTGTTTTCTTTTGCTTTCTGCAGTTGTTTATGACTTAGAATCTTCACACATAAACTCAAGAAAATCCCAATTGTCTTCATCAGGTTGGTTTAACAATTGACCATTACACAAGGATTTCAAATGCTTTCTGTCTTCATAGGTTAACCCGTCAAATAAACACTTCACTAATTCTCATAACTCGATCTGATGGTGCAGGCACTTTCTATCATCTCTTTGAAACGAGTAAGTGTCTCATAAAAAAGCTATGGCGAATCTCCATTCGGGCCTCGTTTGTCTTCGATTGTGAATAATGCTCATTTAAGAACACATGTTGCATCTCAACCCATTTACCGATACTATACATCGATAACGAGTTAAGCCAGTGTTTTGCTTTATCTTTCAATGAGAACTGAAATAATCGTAACCGAACCTCATCTTGGTAAAACGTACCATCTCCAATAGACCCGTAAATAGCCGAGACATTAGACAATTTTTAATACGAGTCCTCAGAACCCATCCCATGAAAATGTGGCGCGATGTTAATGTAAGACTGTCGGGAGTTAAATGTCTATTATCCCTGTACATGCACATGTTAGATAGTCGAGGATGCTCCATCTGAATTAGCCTGTCTGAACCGATTGTTAACACCCTGAACTGGGGCTACATAACTTCTCCTTCTCCCTGCATGATTAACCAAACCACCTCTGTTGACCAAAAATCCCTTACCCCTTTCAACTCTGTCAGCTCTATTAAATTTGTTCCTCCCAATACCGTGTCTACCATGTTTCGACTCACAACCTCACCACCTCTCTGTTTTACCGGTTCTTCTACTTCTTCATCTCAACCATCATTCACTTAATTTACCGACTCAAACCCCTCATCATATCTAACTCACCACTCTTCCCCATTACTACCATATTCCCCTTGATTCGTATCATTCCATCCCAATTTATCTTCATCCTCAGTGTGAATACTAACATAACCCTCGTCGGTGTAAAACTGAACTTTGTGTCTGGGTAATTATGTGGGCTGATGGTCCAGCCTGATCTTTTTTTTGGTTTTGGTTTCTTGATAAGCGAGCTGAATTGTTTGGGTTTAGTTGTTGGTTGGAATTTACTGGTGGATTTGGGTCATTCTCTGGTGGGTCTTGGTTGTTATTGTGGTTTGGGTGGAACATGTTGTCTTCATCGAGTGGGTTAGAGTTTGGATCTTGATTCTGGTGTTGGTTTTGGTGTTGGCTATGGTGTTGGTTTTGACCTTCCACTTCTGATTCTCTCAACTGAGCTTGGTTCTGCCGAGCTAGTCTTTCAATATCAGACTCGAAAATTAGCGGTGAATGTCTGCCCGAATGGCAGGTGTGAATAAACATGTACCTTCACAAACAAAACACATAGCGTAAAAAAGAAAATGGGAAAATAAAATTAAACGAAACTAAAACTAAAATAAACAAGAAAATCAAATAACACAAAAACACTAAGAGCACTAACTCCCCTGAAACGGTGCCATTTTGATGCTAGATCATCGCTATCTAGTCAAAACCAATTAAAATCAGTTCCTAATCACCTAAGAAAGTTAGGGTAAGTAGGGTGTCAAACCACGAGTAGTACATGGTTAATGTAACGTGCAACAGATATATACGATTATGAAGTAACAATGTATAGTGATGATCACAACAATCTCATGTTAATTTAACAGATTATTTATCAAAGACCAACATAGACTGATTAACTAAGCAGAGTTTACGCATAACAATTGCTATCATACGACACTAATTATCAAACGGTCCCTACCAGTGTGACCCAACTAAGGGAAATTGTATTCTTCATTATACTCAAACTAGTCAAACAACCCAAATTTTATTTACTTTGTTTGATTTAGATTACATGATGCTAGGCTAAATTTCATAAACTACCTAGGTCGTGATGCACCTTTGTTAGGTTTTATTTTGATTGGGATTTCATTCGTTATGGACTTTATGTTTTAAGTAAATTGTTCAGTTTGATTTAATTGATGTGTATGATTACTTAATTTTATTTACTTAGATTTATTGTATCATATTACCTTTTTTGATTGTTTCATAGGATAGGGTTTTGTTAGGTTATTTAATGTGTTTTCTTGACTAGTTTGTGATTGAATTTGAATAATACTATAGAAACTATAAAACTAATTAAATAAATAAACGTGAGTTGCTAGCCTAGAAAGTTGTAAGGTGATAGGTTATAATAGATCTTTGATGGTTAGGATTGCTAGATTTAATTGTTTATAATGAGTCCGTCTAAGTTTGATTGTCAACTTTGTTTATTAAGTCAACTGAGTATACTTAGCTATATTTGATTTCCACGGTGTAAAGTAGGATTTCACCATAAAGATACTTAGACATAAATAATTAAATAACTATAAGGAAGTTTGATTCTTAAAATTGGTGCAACTTAAACCTTGTTAGAAACTCGTAGGTGACTTCTTGAAGGATCAAGGGTCCTGTTCGAATTTTCTGTCAGGGGTTTATCTTACGATCCCAGCTCCATAACTTAAGTTTCCTAGTTAATTGATAGCCATAACTTAGGGGATTCTAACCTAGGTAGTTACTTTCATCATCTGAATCAATCTAAGTAATTTAATAGTTTATTATATTTTAAATAATTAGGGTTTAAGTTTATTAAGTTAAGTTTAAGAGTCTACAGTATTACTTAGTGTCTAGGTTTAGCGTATTTTTTATTTGTCTACTTACTGTCTAGGATTGCGTTATTAACTTTGATTGGACCTCCTTGCTATATACGTGCTATTGTGTTTTTTCTTTTGTGTTTTTAGGGTTTTAATTAATTAGATTTTTAGTGTTTAATTTTTTTGCTTTCAGTCGTAGGTGTCTAATTCTCTCTATTTTTTGCCTATTTAGATTCTTGTAATTATGTGTGAAATTTGTAACGGTCCTCACTTTACCATTAAATGTTCATAATATAGTGCTCACCTTAATTGTGATACGTGTGATGGTCTTCATTTAACTCTACATGTTCATAATATTTTACTAACCCATATGTGCAGCAACAGTCGAATTATTTGCATGGGTCCTCGTCATACTATAAGAACCAGATCAGGGATATTAATACAACCAATGGAAAGATTATTGTCAACATTCTGAAAGCAACCCCGACGGGGGTGCTGAGGCGTATTTTAATAATATCAAGGAATTGATGACTCGACCATTAAAGAAGGACGCCCAATACCAACGAACATGATGCTATACTAAGAAATCAACTATCTATTTTTTGTAGGTCTCCAGGATGCAGTTAAAGAAATCTCCAGAATACTAAGAAAGATGGAGGAACGGCCAAAGCAGATCTCCAAATGTGTGTACCAGTCAGATAGCGAATTTATTCAAGAAATCTAAGAGGAGAGCATGCAAATAAAGTAGCAACCTACACCTGGTTATAAGTATGATGCGGAAGGAAAGTATTTGGGATACATGAATCAGTTAGCCGAGTTATTCCCGATGTTTCCAGAAGAAGGGAAAGAGCCAAACATGGAGTACATAGATGATTCAGAGGAGAACATTCCAAATACGGAGATATGAGTGGCTGATAAAGTCCCATCTCAGGCCACACATGTATGCGTTGTTGATTTTGCAGGTTGTTACAGTGACTACGATGATGAAATAGATGAAGAAGAGCACCTGCGTATTTTAAATCATATGTGGTGATGTAGAACACCACACAGATCCAATCAATCCATATTCGTATTAGGTTGATTAGAGCACTGATCTAGTTGTATGATATGCTTTTAATTATGTAATTGATAATAATATTAACGAAGTATTGACGAGAGAGAGTTTGGACAGAGGTTCGACATAAAACTTAAACAATACTTAAATTAAATAAGGCAACACAACCTTATATAGACGATGGATTCCATTCGTTACACATCCCGTAATGAATGGGCTCCATTCGCTAACTTTACATAAGTTAATACAAAGGTATAGCGAATGATTCATTCGCTATACCCCCATCCGTAAACATTCCATTACAAATGGGATACATACATAACGAACCAAGGTCCATTCGTTAAACATCCTTAACTAATGGACTACACAAATAAGGAAGGGGCTCATTCGTTATGGATGTTTAACGAATGAGCCTTTACATAACGAATGGGATTGGATTTCCATAAATACCCCTTACATTAAAATAATAATAAATTACAATCGATAAGTTACAAAGACTAGAGACGACAAAACCGTGCACTATCAAACACCCTCTCGTCTTGAGCTCTTTGTATTTAATTACTTGAAGCGTTTTGTCTTCCAATCACGACAACTATGAACCCCGAACGCGTGACACACACGTACGACACGCTAGAATTGCATAGCTCAGTTGTATTCTTCTTGACGCTCGATCAAAATCTTGTTCTCGAACAGCACGTCATTGTCGGTTTCTGATAAGTTAACGAGCGACATCGGGTCGATAACTATAATAAAACTGGTCTTCAAACCTTTACCCAGCACAATGACGGCCTCGCCGGTACGATTATCGTAATACCATCGATTAAACGATAGGTGAAGACTCTGTGGAAACGTCTTCACCGGTACACGCTTCATTGTTTTCGGCGGTTTAACTTTAAGTACAAGTTTTCTCCAACCCGTACAATGATCAATCTCATCAATGCGCTTACGGGTTGGAATTTGTGGCTTAAAGAACTTAAATCCATGGTTTACCTCGAAAGCAAATGTTGGTGAAACCATTCTGCTAGTCGAACTCCACCGCAATTTACAAACGGCCTACTCGTGAGGGTACGAACGTCCCACATCGGTAGTGAGAGAACGTCAGTGATTTACTGATAGTACTTCACGTCGTTCTTCCACTTGATAATATAGACATTCAATTCAGAATCATATAACCAACAAACAATATCACCTTTCACAGTCAGCACGTCTTTGAACGTGGTCTTCTGGTTTGCTTTAGCCCGTAAAACAGCGTCCAGTTGTTGTTCTCGATCAACGTATCTATAGGCCTCTATAGATCGTTCACCACTGTCTCATCGTTCACCACCTTAACATCCTCCTCAGCCTCTTAAAGTGTCCAATTCTTCATCGTTAATCCCTAACAATAATGAAATCTGTTTGCGCGTTAGACACTAATCAACAAACTGACCTTCTTCAATCTCGTCAATGTTGGCAGTACTCATCACTACCCCCTTCTTGAAATCCATAAACAAGATGGTTTTGGCATTGATTGACTCGATGGATTGAGCATTTGTCGAGTCATAATAAACCACCAATTGTCTATCATTTACTTCACCACCGCTAGTACCAGCACCTGAGGACGAGTCGTGAGCGTGTTTCGGCTTACTTCCTCCAGTTCCTGGAGCGTCAGGATCGTCATCATCATTCTTCAGCTTTTTTCAGGGCATCGTCTTTACATGTTAGCTGAAGGATGAGATCTTCCTGCTCCTTTATTTTCACCCCTGATCCGTGACAATCTCACGAAGCTCTTTCATTTCCTTTTGGCAGTAGGAAACGTAACCGATCATACGACGTTGGTTAATCATCATTTGCTCTTGAGCTTGTTGATCGACTGCCATTTGATTCTCATAAAAGTGAATCAAACTCAAGAGCATGTCCACTTGATTGGTTGGGGTCAAAGTATGAAACGTCGAAGGTACCGGCTACAATGGACCCTGAGGACGGCATATTCTCATAAATGAGATGTCCAAAGGTTGAGTGGGCATCATGGTCGGTGTTGGAGGAACCACCGAAGCAGCAGTAGCAGGACTTGGCATAGTAGATAAAACTGATTGAGGAATCAAGCCAAGCAGTGATTGTAGTCGTCAAAGTGAGTTCCAGAGTGCTAGTAGTAAGCGGCACCACTGGACTTTGAGGAGCGAACGACCTTGGCGCACGTGGACCGATTTCCACACCAGATCCATGAGTCACACGACACTTGGGAGGTTGTTCAGTTGCTAAAGCCTTGCCCTTACGGTTTCATTATGTAGCATGTGAAGTTGCTGCAACAACTTCAGCACATCGTAGATCACCTCCATTTCCACCATCACAACCTTCATTTCCATCATCTCCACTGTCGTTCCCACCTGGTCCCTCTTCTCATTCGGAATCCAAATCATCGAGGATCCAACGATCATTAGAAGGACACACATATGTCAGATATGAACAATGACCAATCAAACGTTTGTTCCTTGGCATCTCCTGCCTATACGACTTCATCATCTTCATCGTATATGTGTTCATATGCTCCAACTTCAGCACATCATCTCTCAATGTCAAATCAATCTCCAAATCATGAATCAAGTCCTGAATGATCACTGTATGAATCGTTGATACATCAGGAATTTACTGCATTGTTTTTTGACCAAGCAGTTTTCCTAAAGATGATAGAAGAATAGCTCAGAGAAGTTGAATGGTTTGTTCAAAATCAGAGCTACGAATGCTGATTGCAACATGATCCGTCATTCTTCGTATCCACACTTGCGTCCCCCAAGGCTATGAATAAGAACATGTAGGAGCTACTTGTACGGGGCTCACAAGTAAGCCTTGTTATTCTAGGAACTTTCAAGGTCACCCGCGTAGAATACATGTCTAAATAAACCACGTATCAACTATCTATCAAACTCAGACTGGTTGTCCATATTGTCTACAAACCTCAACACCCGTCTGATAACCCCATGTGTAATATCGAATGGCTTCTTGTTAACTTCGACGACGATATGGTTTTCGGACTCAACATAACGAGCCGAATTCCAAAACTGTCGAATAACGCTAAAGTGGATCTTTGTATTAGCTGTAATGACATAACTTATCCGAGATCGTCAGATAAACGCGTTAATATCTCGAAACATATCTTTGTCAGTGAAGTTCTATTGAAAAAAAGCATAGATGTTGTGCTTTTTGCAAAAGGCAGCATCGGGATCTCTGGTTCTTGTTGTTGCTGAACATGTTGCTGCTCAGCCACGGATATATCCTGGACAATTTCATCAGCCATAACTGAAAATACATAAGCCCGAGAATTAGTAAAATGAGCATTCCAATATTAAATTATTTAATAATTTTATTGTTTAATTTTTGAAAATAATTAAAAATGCCATTCGTTATAATCTTGGCTCATTCATTATAACGAATGGGGTCATTCGCTATAACGAACTGCTTGATTCGTTATAAATAATTAAAGCGAAGTTGATGAAGAGTCACTAACGAAAGGGTAACGAATTAACCAAAATGAGTCTGAGTTCATTCGTTATCAAAGCAGATGAAAGAGTTGATTTGTTATCATTAACTTAACGAATGGAACTTGAGCACGAATGGGTGTCCATTCGTTGAACTATAACGAAAGATCACCAATAATTATCAACTTCGACTATCATGAGTCAAAGTCAAAACTGAGATGAGCACAAATGTTCAACATGCACAATCATAATCAATTAGTCAATGTTATACGATGTGTGTACTAATATTAAGGCTAAATCTGCTCGCAATCTTCTTGATAGTCAATTTATAATAACCGTTTTTGGTAAAGATAGAGTTTTAATTATAGTTATGGTCATAAGTTAAAAACCCGAAGTTTAAATCATCTAATTCACCTATGAATTGGCCATGAATTTTGATAAAAACTTATCACGTTTTGATCGCAATTACCTTCTTAATATAATATGAAGATCAAAACGGAGTTTTATGGTGTTCGGGATTTCATGAAAAATCGGCCCGAGGTTTGCTAGGGAAGGTGAATAGTGATGTGAATGAGCTAAGACAACGAATAAGCTAATTCGTTGATTCAAAATTAACGAATGAGCTAATTCGTTATCTCATTCGTAGTCCCCGATAACGAATGAGTGATACGTGAATAATCATAATGAATTAAATAACGAATTAAGGTAACTTTGTGCTTCATTCGTAATCAAACAGATGACGAATGGGGTCATTCGTTATTAGAGTAGCGGAAGCGAATTAAGGATGACGAATTGGACTAACTTGTTATCCAAATGACCCTCATTCGTTATCCAAATTGATAACGAATGGTCAATAATTTAAAATTAAAATCATTTTCAATTTAAATATAATTAATAAAAAATGAATTAAATAGTGCATCGAAACTCGTGTCCTGATTACCTTTACCTTACAAATCTTACCCGACTGAGTAAGATGCAATACCTTAACGGTTTTACGTTTAACAACACAAAACTTAAAATCAAATAATTTAAATGCCTTAAATAGTATTTACCTTTAAACCCGAAATACGAAAATAAAACAGAAAATCAAAAGAGAAATCAAAATATTTTTGTATTTTTGAATGATTTTAATAAAAATAAAATCTATTTTATGAAAGCGTTACATACTTTTGTGAGTTTAAGCAGAGAATCATATTGACGAAATTGCTCTTCCATCGCAGTTTTATATTTCAGCGATATTATAAATGGCGTTAAGTCGGTCGTTGATATTGTTGTCCACTTAAATCTTATAACAAACTTTCAAGTATTTTTGTGATATGATTAAATGTTTAATTAAAGCACAGAATATCAGAAACTATCAGCCTCTAATCTCGATTCAAGTTAATTTGATTTTTACCGTATCACCCCAACTTTACATAAACCATTATATTGCCGATCAAAATTAAGAATTCTTATAAATATTTTTGATTGATGCACCAAGATTCCTTTACTAGTGAATGAGTATGCACAAGTCCATCTGTAGGCTTACATACATTGTGTCCCGTGAGGTCCGTTTCTGTCACACCCGGCCCTGAGCGGCGGAAACAGCCGGGCGTGCAAGAGTGGGGATTGATAATTAAGCACGGGCCATTGCAAAACATTCAAAGATTTTCATTGCGCATGAAATGTTTAATACAAATACATTACATTGTTTAAAGATTACATAAAAACATCCAAGTATAAAAACTGTTGAAGATTTCCACGCCATATCCCCTTTGCGCGGCGGGTACAACCACGCGCATCGAAGGGATAGAACTAAAATCTTCCAAAAAGCTAGTTTTAGATGTTCAGCGTGAGGTGCTCTAAGTGTGACTCCATGCGCTACCTAGTTATCTCCTGAAAGACACGTAAAAATATTTGAATCAGTATAAACTGAGTGAGTTCACAAGTTTTAGTAACTTGATAAATCGTATTGCATCATAATCTTGATACAAATCATTCTGAAACATAATTCTGATAGCATTATTAAACACATGCTTGGTAAAACATAGATCTATCAACATATTCTGATAAAATCGTTGCGCGGGTTACGCGCGAACATTTCTGGGAACTGTGCTCGTCTGTGTAAGTGGTGCTGCCACTACGAGCTAAAATAATGTAATACCGTCCCGCGGGTTACGCGCGGACACTTCTGGAAAACTGTGCTCGTCTGAGTAAGTGGCGCTGCCACTACGAGCGAATAATACTGTAATACCGTCCCGCGGGTTACGCGCGGACGTTGTGCCGGAAAACAAGGCGCTCGTCTGCGTAAGAGGAGCGACCTCTACGAGCGGGCTCAAACCCATAGTACTGCCCCATGACCATACTAGGCACTCGTCTGTGTAAGAGGTGCGACCCCTACGAGTGGGCGGATCAAACCAGCAGTCCCTACCCTTAGAGTTCCAATGGTAAAGTGATCACTTACTCGAATCTGGTGCACTAACATCGAAATACCATAGATAACTGTTCGCATTGCTCATCATGAAACATAACTTAAACACGTAATCGTTTGCATAGCTTGTAAGTATACCATGATAAAACATTATTTAAGTACGTGTCCCTCGCCCCGAAAGTAGTTTAAAAACAGTGAAAACAGTGAAAATACGGGCTGTGAGACTCACCTGTGGTTCTTGTTAAGGGATTAATCGAGATTCGGGTTTTCTTGGTGTTGGCCTCGGAATCGAAGGTCTAGAATACGATTAAATAACAAGAAGTATATATATTAAGATCAAGAAATGGGAGAACATAAGGGTTGGAAAGTAGATCTCAAGGTTATATCCTCGGCTTACCTAGTAACAGGATCGGAAATGAAAACAACGGATGCTTGGGAGAGGATTAGTGCAAGTTTGTAGTTCTTTGAAGTGTGTTTTGGGTGATAATTTAGGTTACAAATTTATAGGCAAACTCAAGGGAACACAATCCCTTGCTTTAGGGGATTGAAATCTTTTCATATCTAAATGTAATGATGATAAAGTATGGAAGTTATTATTATTTACTTAAGAGTGGAGTGGTGGATAAAAGATTTTGATTTGATTTGGACAGAACATGCAGGTCTGGGGTTGGTGAGAATAGGGTGGCTGACAGTTGACTTTTCATGTTACAGTGTGCTTTTTCAGGTACTTTTGTCAGTGTACAGTAAAAAGTGGAAAATCTCTGAAACACGCTACTGTTTCCTTTCGGGCGGGAGTAATCTCCTTATAACTGGAGAATAGACTAAGTGTTCTGCGCGTATAACTTTGTGCGCATAGCTTTCTGCGTGAAGGACATTTCTTTGCTGCGGGTAGATACGTAACCTTCTCGCAGTTAGGGACATTTGAGTTTCATTTGTAGATTCTCCAGGTGGTCTTGGTATTTCAACATAGTGATCAGTCATGTTGAAGTCAATTCCATCTTGGAGCTTCAGACAAACTAGCTCTCAACGTTCCCGCCATGCGGGTAGGTTAGTTCCCCTCCCGCACGCGCATAATTGGTTTTGGGATGCACCCGCCTTAGCCTCATGCGTGACGGTCAACCCATTTAGACAACATAAAGTTTCATGAAAACATAAGGCCAAAACGTTCACGCATGGCGCATATAACATATGCTCACGCTGGTTCTTAACATGGTGCGCTCGCGCAGGTTGCACATAACAACTGCACGCGCTGACTAACATGGCGCGCTCGCGCAGGGCGCACATAACAAATGCACGCGCTTAATATTTACAATCATCTAATTATTAGGTTGATTACTTGGCTTATGGGTTTGGGAATTTACCGGTTGTCACATTCTCCCCTCGTTAAACGAATTTCGTCCCGAAATTTAGGAGACGTTGCTGTCAGAAGCTATGCTCTGGAAGAGGTGTGGGTATTTCTTGCGCATTTGGTCTTCTCTTTCCCAAGTGAACTCAGGCCCACGCCTCGAGTTCCATTGAACCTTTACTAACTTGATTTTGCTCCTGCGTAACTTTTGTTCTTTCCAATCGGTTACTGCTATAGGTTCTTCTATGAAGTGCAGCTGTTTGTCGATGTGAATCTCTTCCATCGGCAAAATCAACGTTTCGTCAGATAAGCACTTTTTGAGGTTGGACACATGAAACGTATTATGAACTCCACTGAGTTCGGCGGGTAAACGGAGCTTATAAGCAACCGGACCGATCCTTTCCAGGATCTCAAATGGTCCAATGTAGCGCGGATTCAACTTTCCTCGCTTGCCGAAACGGGGGACTCCTTTCCATGGAGAGACTTTCAAAAGTACTTTATCCCCTACTTGAAACTCCAATGGTTTCCTTCGCACATCTGCGTAGCTCTTCTGTCTGTCGCGCGCTGTCTTAAGGCGATCCCTTATCTGAAAAATCTTGTCTGTTGTTTCCTGGATCAATTCTGGACCAGTCATTTGCTTGTCACCTACTTCAGCCCAGCACAGTGGGGATCTACACTTGCGCCCATACAAAGCTTCGAACGGCGCAGCCTTAATGCTTGTGTGATAGCTATTGTTGTAAGAAAATTCAACCAATGGAAGATGAGTATCCCAGCTACCTTCGAAATCGATTGCGCACGCGCGTAGCATATCTTCCAATGTCTGGATTGTTCGCTCGCTTTGCCCATCCGTTTGAGGATGATATGCCGTACTCATGTCAAGACGAGTACCTAAAGCTCCTTGTAACGATCTCCAAAACCTTGAGGTGAACCGACTATCTCTATCAGAAGTGATGGACACTGGGACTCCATGTTTTGAAACTACTTCTCGAATATACAATCGGGCTAACTTTTCCATCTTATCGGTTTCCTTGATCGGCAGGAAGTGCGCTGTCTTAGTTAGCCGATCCACAATAACCCATATTGTGTCATAACCCCCAGGTGTCCTTGGCAGTTTGGTGATGAAGTCCATAGAGATTTGTTCCCACTTCCACATGGGAATTTCTGGCTGTTGAAGCAACCCTGATGGTTTCTGGTATTCAGCCTTTACCTTCGAACACGTCAGGCACTTACTGACATACGTCGCGATGGCGCCTTTAAGATTGGGCCACCAATACAGCGTTTTAACATCTTGGTACATCTTGTCTGCGCCAGGATGTACGGAATACCGCGTCTTGTGAGCTTCGTTCAATACCTGCTCGCGCAATCCTCCCTTGAGAGGGACCCATATGCGGTTAGCGAAATATAGATTGCCGTTCTCCTTCAGTTCCAAACTTTTAACCATACCCCCAAGGCATTCGTTTTTAACAAACTCTGGTTTCAAGGCTTCTTGCTGAGCGTCTCGGATGCGGGTAGAGAGATCTGCGTGAATGGTCAACCTTAGAGCCTTGACTCGTAGCGTTTTTATTCGCTCCTTCCTACTTAGCGCGTCTGCTACCACATTCGCCTTTCCAGGGTGGTACTTAATTTCACAATCATAATCATTCAACAACTCCACCCATCTTCGTTGCCTCATGTTTAAATCCTTTTGATCAAATATATGTTGAAGGCTCTTGTGATCCGTAAAGATCACACACTTTGTACCATAGAGGTAATGGCGCCAAATCTTTAGCGCGAAGACAACCGCTCCAAGTTCTAAATCATGCGTTGTGTAGTTCTTTTCATTGGTCTTGAGTTGGCGTGAGGCATACGCTATGACTTTGTCTCGTTGCATAAGGACACATCCGAGTCCCTGATGTGAAGCGTCGCAGTAAACGACGATGTCATCCGTCCCCTCGGGCAGAGACAAAATTGGCGCACTACATAACTTCTGTTTCAACATTTGAAACGCTGCTTCCTGATTTTCGCCCCAAACAAACTTCTTGTCTTTCTGAGTTAGCGCGGTCAGAGGTAGAGCTATTTTGGAGAAGTTCTCAATGAAGCGTCGATAGTAGCCAGCTAGTCCTAGGAATTGCCTCACCTCAGTTGGGGTTTTTGGCGCTTCCCAGTTTTCGATGGCCTTGACTTTGGAAGGATCAACGTGTATTCCTTTCTCGTTTACAACGTGACCGAGAAAGTGAACTTCTCTAAGCCAAAACTCGCACTTGGAAAACTTCGCATACAACTTTTCTTTCCTCAACAATTCCAAAATCGATCTCAGGTGTTGCTCATGCTCGGCCTTGGTCCGAGAGTAAATCAGAATATCATCTATAAACACAATCACAAACTTGTCCAAATATGGTTTGCACACGCGGTTCATCAGATCCATGAACACAGCCGGCGCATTAGTTAGCCCGAAAGGCATCACTAAGAACTCATAATGGCCGTATCTAGTTCGGAAGGCTGTTTTCGGCACATCTTCCTCATGGACCCTAAGTTGGTGGTATCCTGACCGTAGATCTATCTTTGAATAATAACTGGATCCCTGCAACTGGTCAAATAAGTCGTCAATCCTCGGTAAAGGGTACCGATTCTTGACTGTCAGCTTGTTCAGCTCCCTGTAGTCAATACACATCCGGAAGGAACCATCCTTCTTCTTAACAAACAGTACTGGAGCTCCCCAAGGTGAAAAGCTTGGGCGTATGAAACCCTTATCCAATAGTTCCTGTAACTGATTGGATAGCTCTTGCATCTCAGATGGAGCTAATCGATAAGGCGCTCGAGCTACTGGCGCAGCTCCTGGGACCAAATCAATACGAAACTCGACTTGTCGCGGCTGCGGCAATCCGGACAAATCTTCAGGAAAAACTTCTGGAAATTCGCGCACTACTGGTAAGTCTTCAATTCTTCGTTCATCTCCTTTCTTCTCTACGACATGCGCCAGGAAGGCGTAGCACCCTTTCCTTAGGCACTTGCGCGCCTTTAGGCACGAAATCAGTTTCGTCGCAACTCCCCTTCTTTCCCCTTGAATCACCAAGGTTTCTCCGTTCAACAGTGGGATCCGAACCTGCTTCTCATGGCAAATAACTTCCGCGCGGTTCTCGACTAACCAATCCATACCTACCACAATGTCAAAACTTCCCAAGTCTATTGGCAACAAGTTAATATTGAACCCGTGACCTCCCATGACTATTACACATTGTTCAGTTCTTTCGTTTGCGCATAACTGCCTACCATTGGCTAGTTCTATAGTATAAGGCGTGTCTAGTCTACTGGTTGCTAGGCCTAGGGAGTCTTTAAACTCAGCGGATATAAAACTCAGGTCAGCGCCAGTATCAAATAAGACAGATGCAAAATGGCCGTTAAGCAAAAACGTACCGGTTACCACATTCGGCTCTTCTTTAGCTTCACCCGCGCTGATCACAAAAGCTCCCCCGCGAGCTTGGTTTCCCCTTTGCGGGCAATCCCGACTGAAATGCCCTGGCTTTCCGCATGCGTAGCAGTTGTCATTGGCTCCAGCTTCTTTAGCACGGCAATTCACCGTCTTGTGTCCTGGCCTGTTACATTTGGCGCACGTGACGCTCGCGCATTCACCCTCGTGGTGAAACTTGCATTTGTTGCACCATGGGTAAGGGCCACTGTATCCTTTTCGTGGTGGCTCCGCGGCCAGAATCGCGTAAATCCTTGCGCTTTCCTGCTTCTTGAACGGTGGCTGCTTGGAGTCGGACCCTCGGTGGTGAGAGTTCCATTTCCTCTTGGGATCAGAGGTTCGCTGCTCGGTTCCGCGCGTAGTTAACATACCCGCACGGACCGTATCCCTTGTAAGGGTGATGGCCCGCGCTACCGCCTCATCAAAGGTTGGAGGCGCTGCGGCGTTGAGCGGAACCCTAACAACAGGAGGTAACCCAAAAATATACCTCTCGATCTTCTTTTCCTCCGTGTTTGCCATATCTGGCACCAACTGGCAAAGTTCGTTGAACCGGTTGTTGTAGGCGTCGATATCCGTTCCTACCATGGCGTGGTTCCAGAATTCCTGTTGTAGACTCTGGATTTCTGCGCGAGAGCAGAACTTTCTCATCATCATTTCCTTCAGTTCCTCCCAGGTCTTGTGGAGAGCAACTTCTCGCCCCAAAGTTTTCGTTTGAAGCTTCCACCAAGACGAAGCTGCCTCTTGGAACATGCAGGTCGCGTAAAGGACCTTCTGGTTCTCACTACATCCGCTAATGGAGAGGACTGTCTCCATCTTGTCAATCCAGTTGTAGAGCCCAATGGCCCCTTCGGTTCCCTTGAATGGCCAAGGCTTACAGGCCATGAATGTCTTATAGGAGCATCCTTTGTCCAAGGCTCCTGATTCGGGTTCTGGGGTCTCATTCTGACGACCCTGACTTGATTCGGCCTTGCTGGCCTCATGTGTCGCAATTGCTTGCGCGATTATTTCCGCGAGTTCCTCGGGTGTCATGGTAATTCCCTTGGCTTTAGTTGGAGGCATTCTCGCTTTAAAAGAGAATGGAAATATATCAAACTTAGCGCATGTACTCTGAGCACATAATGTTATCGTTATTTACTAGACAGTGTGAC
The DNA here is from genome assembly GCF_021521415.1 of Bidens hawaiensis. Classification (NCBI taxonomy): domain Eukaryota; kingdom Viridiplantae; phylum Streptophyta; class Magnoliopsida; order Asterales; family Asteraceae; genus Bidens; species Bidens hawaiensis. Next base: position 29,277 of record NW_027492172.1, read on the forward strand.
CCGTGTTCCTAAGTGTGTGTATAGTTTCTTTTGAAAATATTTTCTTTGAAAAATATTTCATGTGATTCCCCAACGGTTATAGTCTAGGTTAAAACTTCTTTTCCTAGTTCGCTATAACCAGTGCTCTGATACCAATCTGTCACACCCGGCCCTGAGCGGCGGAAACAGCCGGGCGTGCAAGAGTGGGGATTGATAATTAAGCACGGGCCATTGCAAAACATTCAAAGATTTTCATTGCGCATGAAATGTTTAATACAAATACATTACATTGTTTAAAGATTACATAAAAACATCCAAGTATAAAAACTGTTGAAGATTTCCACGCCATATCCCCTTTGCGCGGCGGGTACAACCACGCGCATCGAAGGGATAGAACTAAAATCTTCCAAAAAGCTAGTTTTAGATGTTCAGCGTGAGGTGCTCTAAGTGTGACTCCATGCGCTACCTAGTTATCTCCTGAAAGACACGTAAAAATATTTGAATCAGTATAAACTGAGTGAGTTCACAAGTTTTAGTAACTTGATAAATCGTATTGCATCATAATCTTGATACAAATCATTCTGAAACATAATTCTGATAGCATTATTAAACACATGCTTGGTAAAACATAGATCTATCAACATATTCTGATAAAATCGTTGCGCGGGTTACGCGCGAACATTTCTGGGAACTGTGCTCGTCTGTGTAAGTGGTGCTGCCACTACGAGCTAAAATAATGTAATACCGTCCCGCGGGTTACGCGCGGACACTTCTGGAAAACTGTGCTCGTCTGAGTAAGTGGCGCTGCCACTACGAGCGAATAATACTGTAATACCGTCCCGCGGGTTACGCGCGGACGTTGTGCCGGAAAACAAGGCGCTCGTCTGCGTAAGAGGAGCGACCTCTACGAGCGGGCTCAAACCCATAGTACTGCCCCATGACCATACTAGGCACTCGTCTGTGTAAGAGGTGCGACCCCTACGAGTGGGCGGATCAAACCAGCAGTCCCTACCCTTAGAGTTCCAATGGTAAAGTGATCACTTACTCGAATCTGGTGCACTAACATCGAAATACCATAGATAACTGTTCGCATTGCTCATCATGAAACATAACTTAAACACGTAATCGTTTGCATAGCTTGTAAGTATACCATGATAAAACATTATTTAAGTACGTGTCCCTCGCCCCGAAAGTAGTTTAAAAACAGTGAAAACAGTGAAAATACGGGCTGTGAGACTCACCTGTGGTTCTTGTTAAGGGATTAATCGAGATTCGGGTTTTCTTGGTGTTGGCCTCGGAATCGAAGGTCTAGAATACGATTAAATAACAAGAAGTATATATATTAAGATCAAGAAATGGGAGAACATAAGGGTTGGAAAGTAGATCTCAAGGTTATATCCTCGGCTTACCTAGTAACAGGATCGGAAATGAAAACAACGGATGCTTGGGAGAGGATTAGTGCAAGTTTGTAGTTCTTTGAAGTGTGTTTTGGGTGATAATTTAGGTTACAAATTTATAGGCAAACTCAAGGGAACACAATCCCTTGCTTTAGGGGATTGAAATCTTTTCATATCTAAATGTAATGATGATAAAGTATGGAAGTTATTATTATTTACTTAAGAGTGGAGTGGTGGATAAAAGATTTTGATTTGATTTGGACAGAACATGCAGGTCTGGGGTTGGTGAGAATAGGGTGGCTGACAGTTGACTTTTCATGTTACAGTGTGCTTTTTCAGGTACTTTTGTCAGTGTACAGTAAAAAGTGGAAAATCTCTGAAACACGCTACTGTTTCCTTTCGGGCGGGAGTAATCTCCTTATAACTGGAGAATAGACTAAGTGTTCTGCGCGTATAACTTTGTGCGCATAGCTTTCTGCGTGAAGGACATTTCTTTGCTGCGGGTAGATACGTAACCTTCTCGCAGTTAGGGACATTTGAGTTTCATTTGTAGATTCTCCAGGTGGTCTTGGTATTTCAACATAGTGATCAGTCATGTTGAAGTCAATTCCATCTTGGAGCTTCAGACAAACTAGCTCTCAACGTTCCCGCCATGCGGGTAGGTTAGTTCCCCTCCCGCACGCGCATAATTGGTTTTGGGATGCACCCGCCTTAGCCTCATGCGTGACGGTCAACCCATTTAGACAACATAAAGTTTCATGAAAACATAAGGCCAAAACGTTCACGCATGGCGCATATAACATATGCTCACGCTGGTTCTTAACATGGTGCGCTCGCGCAGGTTGCACATAACAACTGCACGCGCTGACTAACATGGCGCGCTCGCGCAGGGCGCACATAACAAATGCACGCGCTTAATATTTACAATCACCTAATTATTAGGTTGATTACTTGGCTTATGGGTTTGGGAATTTACCGGTTGTCACAGTTTCTTATTGGTATTAAGACGTGCACAAGGGAGGAACAATGTATGACTGACAGCGGATTTTGATCAAGTCAGTAATTCAATTTGTACAATGTACAGCGGTGATCAAGTTTAATGACTATGGGTTTGCTCTTAAAGCTTTTGAAATATTCATGATTATGAATACTGAGATGATTAAACTGCATAAAGACTCACAGTGTCCAGAACCTGGATGTTTTTAATTCAGACTTTTTGTTTTTGGTTATCAGACAAACACAAGGCTTGAGTATGATAGGCTATTACATTTCAACCATCATTACAGAGATTTTTGGTAAAGACTAACACGTATTTCAATTCGGCGTTTCTTTATGTTTATATCACATATTTTACCCTAACAGCTTGTTTTAGACCTATCAATGCACCAATGCAATTAAGCACTCGGCCTTTTAAACTTATTCCTTTCTGAATATGGGACCAGATGATCAATGTACTATCATTTTCTATTTTTGCTTCAAAACTCATTTTTTGAGGAGCATAAAAAATTTAATCACCCTAGTCACTTTCAGTCTATAGATTAATTGCTATCCTATACATCTACAAGTAGATAACAGGACCAAAACATGCAAGCATGTTCCCCAAACTTAAACAACCAACATAATTATCAGCGAGAGAATTAAATAAAAATGCACAACAGTCGCCCCGAGTACTTTCCATTATCAGGTAAATGGCTATCCCCAACAGCTACAAGTAAATATCAGGACCAAACATATACACGTATATGTCCTCCAAATCTGAGTAATTGGCTTAATTTTAAGCGAAAAAGTGCAAAAAAATTTTTTTGTTTTTCAAACTTTTTTTTTACAAACAAAAACACAATCTTTTTGATTTTTCAAAATTTTTGGATTTTCATAATATTTTAAACAAAAATCACAATATTTTTGTATTTTTCAAAAATTTTCAATGTTTTTGGTTTTTTTTTTACAAACACAAATCATAATCTTTTTGTAGTGTTTCTTTTCACCCCCAAAACACAAAACATAATAAAAAAAAACAAGTGAAAGAAATTTAAACAAAAACAAAATAAAGATAATTATCCTTGTTTCCGGATAGCAGCAAGAGTCTTTAATCCGTTTAAACCAAGCAAAAAATAAATGGCGTTTTGTCAAATGCTCCGGTAAACCGATCGGCTTTCTGAAAATCTGTGTGCACTTTCTCAATGTCAATTAATTTATTTTCAAAGCAATCACCTATAAAATGATATCGAATTTCGATATTCTTAGGATTTGAGTGTTGCACGGGGTTTTTGGTGATACTAATAGCAGCAGAGTTATCAATAAAAATGGGAGTAGTAAGAAACTTCAAACCGTAATCCAGTACGTGTTGCTGGATCCAAAGAACCTGTGAACAGGAAATAGGGGTAGCCACATACTATGTGTCTGCGATTGAAGTGGAGACCGTTGTCTGCTTCTTACACTGCCAGGAAACAAGCCGGCTTCCTAGAAGTTGATAACCCGCTGTAGTAGATTTGAAGTTTATTTTGCATCCTCCATAATCAAAATCGGAAAACGCAGTGAGATCAAAGCTATCTTCCTTGGGATACCATAACCCGGTGTCAGGATTACCCCTCAAATAGTGAAGCAAACATTTAACCGCCACCATATGAGTCACTCGGGGACTCGATTAGTACCTGGAACTCAAACAAACAACAAACATAATATCAGGATGAGAAGCTGTTAAATACATTAATGAACCCATCATTGTTCGAAAAAGGGTTGGATCTATATCCTCCAATTCGTCCAGTGACAAATTGTGACCCACGGGAAGAGGCGTCGAAGGGATTTTTCTGGCAATTATCTTGAATCGGGTCAAGACATTGTTCACATATTTTGTCTGATAAATAAAGATTCTCGTGCTAGACTGATGAACCTGCAACCCTAAGAAGAAATTCATCTCCCCCATCGGGCTCATTTCAAACTTCGTCTGCATTGACTTCTCAAATTCCTTACATAACGTGTCGTTTGTTGAACCAAAAATGATGTTATCGACATATATTTAGACAAGGAGCAAATCATCACCAACATTCTTGTAAAAGAGAGTGCAGTCCACAGTTCCTCGCTTGAAGTGATTATCAGTAAGATGGTCTGCAAGTGTGCTGTATCAAGCTCTTGGGGCTTGATGTAGACCATAAAGGGCCTTGTTTTATCGGTAAATATGGTCCGGATATTCGGATCTTCAAAACCAGGAGGCTGCAACCCAAATACCTCTTCGTGAAGTTCCCCATTGAGAAACGCACTCTTGACATCCATTTGATAAACCTTAATGTTTTTGAAAGCCACATAAGCCAAAAATATTCGTATAGCCTCCAATCGTGCAACTGGAGCATATACATCCGTGTAATCAATGCCTTTTTTATGATGAAATCCTTGAACTACCAATCGTGTTTTGTTTCTTACAATCACCCCACGATCATATTTCTTACAGTTAAATACCCATTTCGTTGGAATTGGTTTCTTTACTCTAACGGGTTTGTCATTGAGATCCTACACACCCAGTCGATGAAACTGTTGCAACTCTTCTTTCATTGCTTCTACCCAAGATGGATCTTCAAGCACCATACAAATATTCGTTGGTTCCATTTGAGATAGAAAGCTAGTGTATTTCGCGATATTCATGATTCCAGATGTGTGCATATTGGCATACGCGCACAATATATTAGCATCATTTGTTTGTAGCAATCTGATGACGTGATTGCACACCAACATCAAGATCACCAATGATGTTGTCATGTGGATGATAAGTTTGAATCTGAATAGTTGGATTCTCAGATATAACAACATTGTCAGTTAAATTATTTAGATTCTCCCCATCATCATGAGACGATTCACCAATCTTGGGATATGCATCTCCTAAGAAATGTATTTCTGGAAATGGAGCTGAGGAGGAATCAACAAAATGACCATCATCAGACGAGATATGTAACACATCAGATGTATCAGGAAGATCATCTTATAGAGCTTCATCATAATTAGAACCAGAAGATCTTGGAGGTAGAAATTGATCTTCTAAATAAGCACGCACCAAGTACTCATCAGGTTGATCAACTATTTGTGTAAATGAGTTAAATAAACTCTCATAGTCGAACGTCCAATCAGGTTCTTTTCAAGTGGGAGGCGTGGTGTATCGTTGACAATCGACATAGTACCACTCCTTTACACAACCCAAAGTAAAATTTAATACACGTTTCTTAGGAGATGCATATCCCAAGAAATAACATTTAACCGATTTTTCTTCGAATTTTCCCTCATCCTTTTTCAACATAGTATAAGGACACCCAAAAGGCTCCAAATACCTTAAATTAGGCTTTCTCTTGTTCGAATGTTTGTAGCTTGTCTTTTATAGATTTTTCACAATCAGAACACGATTAAGTGTGTAGCACGCAGTATTCTTAGCCTCGTTCCAGAATAGAACTTGAAGCTTAGAATCTTCTAGCATTGTTCGTGCAGCTTCAATCAATGTTCGATTCTTTCTTGCTGCAACACCATTCTATTGATGTACATATTGAGCACTGTATTCTCGATAATTTCCTTTCTGAATGCAAAAGAAATCCAATACAATATTTTTGAACTCCGTACCATTATCACTTCGAATACGTCTCACTTTGAGTTTATACAGTGGTTCGATCTTCGTGATTAGATCTTTCAAACTCATAAATAACACCCAAGAGTATCTTGAACAGTCATCAGTGACAACTAGGCAATACCAATCACCAGCGATACTCGCACGATTCACAAGACCAAACAAATCCATATGAAGTTGTTCCAGCGGAGTATCAATGGTAATAATTAATTTAGAAGGGTGTGACTTCTTCTTCTGTTTGCCCTTTTTGCAAGCAACACAATGGTCGGTTAGTTTAAAATATTTCAAGGAAACACCATCAACCAATTCATTAGCCACATGATAATTCATATTTCTAACATGAATTTGACCCATCTGCCTATGCCATAGAATCGAGTCTTTCTCTGTTGCTTTAGAGACAAAACACGTTTCAACAGAAGTAGATACCTTAGAAGTCATATTTAACACATAAATATCGTTTGATCGAGGAAATAGCATAACAATCATATCTTCGGGAATGACGTATCCCGATTTATGTATGATGTACTCTTTATCATTAAATACGGTGGTATATTTGTTATCACAGATTTGCGATACGCTCAACAAATTGTGATCCACTTTGTCGCAATAATTAACTTTTTCAAAAGTGATACGTCCATTTGGCACATTTCTTTCATTAGTAATCATTCCACCCGAATTACCTGCAAAAGAGACATACCCTCCTTGTATATTCTTGACATTTGATAAGAGGTTAATGTTGCCGGTAATATAACGAGAGCATCCACTATCCATAGTCTTGGATGAAAATGTCACAGGTAATTTGACGAGAGCATCCACTTGACATTTGATAGCCTTGGATAAACTCTGCACACAGACGAAAAATGATCAGTTCAAAAAGCCACCCCAGGCCTTAGTCTTGGGCACCTCTTTAGTTTATCTTGAAGTTTCAAAGTTGAGTGAATCCAAATGTGGTTTAGCCGCTTGTGAATAAGTCATAGGTCGTTTCGACTTTCATCTCAAGTATGCAGCTTGAACTACATCCGTATTCACATTTTTGCAAATAGGTTCCATAGGAACAAATTTGGGCTTTAATTTACTTGAATTTTCATTAATATGAATCACCTTGCGAGGATTCATATCAGAAAATAAGATATGGTTTTCATCATCAAAAGACATCAGTCTTTTCAAAATCTCCTTAATCACAGGAACGGGGTTGGTTTGTTCCTTGATAAATAGAGGAAGATTTTGTGATTTATTCAGTCCACAATTTCTGACTACATGACCTTGTTCACCACAGAGAAAACATGTTCTCATGTCAACACGCTCACGTTGTGGTTTATCAGAAACTCTTGCAACATAAAGCTGATGAAAAACATCAGGAATGGGCTGTTGTCCAAATCATCAAATGTTACAGATTTCCTTTTCATGTAAAAATCAAGGTTTGAACGGTTTGAAAAACTTTGTAAAGTGTCAGTTCCATTTGATTTAACAAAATGAACTTTCTTAGCAGATTTTAAAAATTGTTTGGTTTTTTTAAAGGATCTATTAAATTTGATGTTTTGGAGTTCACAAACTTATGTTCAAGATCTTGTATCTTGGAAGTTTCATTTTGAAAGACTCTTTCAATCAATTCAAGCTTGATTAGATTAAGCGGAATGTCTTTCTCAGTGAACACTTTGCTAATCCATTTCAACTTAAACACTCGACTAGTAGATGGCTTAGAAGAAACAGGATTGATGAAATGCATCAAATCCACATCAGAAATCTTTGGCTTTTTTTGATTTTATAGCCTTAACTTTAACAGATTTCTCCTTTTTTCCCTTGATATGCATTTGAACCATACACAACCTTCTAAAATTCTTGAGGTTCACATAAAATGTGATTTGAACTTGGAATGTCCTAGTTTTTGTGCATAACATCAGGTTCAAATCATCCTCAATGATTACCTTATCAACATTTTCAACAAAAACCTTGTTACTTTGAATATGTGGTTTTTGAGTTAAAGATTGGGCATTAACATGTCATTTTAAACCAATTTAGATTTTTCCTCTACAACAGGTTCATTAACACCAATTTCCTCTTTACCCGCAAATGTATTTGTAGTTGAATCATTATGAAATGGAGGTGGTACTTCAACAAAACCTACACCTTTCTTTGAATCTTTTTGCTTACCAGTTACCTCAATGATTTCATTTAGCAAAAATGAAGAATTTAGAAACTTGCCCTACTTGCTTTTCAAATCAAGTACTTCATTCTCAAGTTTTGTTATCTTAGTTCGATGTATTAAAATCTCATGAAATTGTTGATCATTAATTGTCATTTTTACAGACAATTCAACTTTCAAGTCATGGTTACTTATAGACATGACTTCTATTTTCTCCCTAGACCTCATTTGTGATTCTAGTGATTGTCTATATGTATCCTTGATTGAAGCAATTTCTTTTACCAATAAGTCATTATGTTCTTTCAGTGACTCAAACCTAGGCTTAATGGTTTCACATACATGACAAGGCACATTTTCAGATAATTTGTCAGAAGACAAAGAAGAAGAACAACAACAACAACAACAACAAAAAACCTCATGAATCTTATCCATGCATGCAAAAGAAGTTGGTTGCATTTGACACGAATCATCATAATATGATTCAGACTCATTGTCATAAGACAATTCGTTTTCACTTGCATCTTGAAATCTTTCATTCAGCTTGAACATAGCCAAAATTGCTTGATTAAGTCCAGTCAGTTCCTTCAACAGAGAGAAGAGCTTGTGATTCCGAAACTTTAGTCGAATTACCACCAGAATGCTTATCAGAAGAATCAGTAACCTTCTTTCTAGGAATTTTGTCTTGGTTTCGCGGTCCATTATACTCTTTCTTCGGCTTATCACATTCTTTGGCAAAGTGACCATATTCTTGACAATTGTAACACGTGACCTTTAACTTATCAAAACCAACTCGTTTGTTCAGATATGGTATGTCTTTACCAGTTCTTTGCATAAACTTCTTCACCTTTCTAATAATCATCGCCATGTTCCATTTGAGATCCATCAATTCCAAATCATCAAGATCAATTTGATCACAGTCTTCACCAGTCAGCTCACTTGTGGCAATCTTACTCCTAGCCAAATTCTCATATGATGTCATAAATGCACAAAGAAATGAAAAATTATGTTCAGCTTATTTTATGTTAACATTGGTGGTGCAGGGAAGCTATTAGCAGGAGCAGATCCTGGATTAGGCCACCAAATCCTTTATCAATTTACCTTAACTACGAGTAATCTAACCCTGGATTAGGCCTGATATCACTTGTAGAACACCACACAGATCCATCAATCCATATTCGTATTAGGTTGATTAGAACACGGATCTAGTTATATGATATGCTTTTAATTATGTAATTGATAATAATAGTAATAATATTAATGAAGTATTGACGAGAGAGAGTTTGGATGAAGGTTCGATATAAAACTTAAACAATACTTAAATTAACTAAGGCAACACAGACTTATATAGACGATGGATCCCATTCGTTACACATCCCGTAACGAATGGGCTACATTCGTTAACTTTACATAAGTTAAACGAAAGGTATAGCGAATGACTCACTCTCTATACCCCCGTTCGTAAATATTCAATGACGAATGTGATACATACTTAATGAACTAAGGTCCATTCGTTAAACATCCATAACAAATGAGCCTTTAAATAACGAATGGGATTGATTTTCCATTAATACCCATTACATTAAAATAATAATAAATTACAATCGATAAGTTACAAAGACTCGAGTCGATAAAACCGTGCACTAACAGGTGAAACCCGTGATTGAAGAAGATGTAGATTTGGAAGAGTCACTCGAGCTGATGTTTGGTTCTAAGGATGTGGTTGTGAATGAATTGAGTAAGGAAGATGAATTCCTTGATCTGGAGTATGATGAGGGGGGGTACATTGGATGTTGATGGGGACATTTTGTTTTTTGAGGCCCTACTTGTAGAGGACATTGTAGATGATGATGTGGTGATAGAGTATGCACCCCACTACCGGACCATAGGATGTGTTTTGAATGTTAACTGGAATCAGGACACGAGAGAAGGTCGAGGATGAGAAATTACCAGAAAACCGAACTTGCATACATTTTAGGAGATGGTCTACAGGGATGAAAAAGCCTTTGCATGTCAAACATGACCAATCTTCTTGATACTTACAACGCATTCGGCTCTTGCCAGGTAAGTTTAAATATATGTGGTATGACCCGTTACTAATTTATATTTCTAATTTAATATTTTTCGGTTCCATCTTTGATATATTATTGTTTGATAAATTCCATGTTGAACTAAACGGGTTAGACAGGGTGCAAATCGAAGAGAAGCCTCATAATTAAGTTCGAGTGTGGGGAGGTTTCTTGTAATTTACACATGTATCGAGTCAGTAGTTTGTGTCTTATTGTTTTGTTTGGTTTAAGTTTGTTTTAGGTTGACTTGTGGGCCAACAAACAAGTGTGGGGATGATGGAGCAGTGGAGCTGTATACATAATGTTTATTTATTTGCTCCTGATTATTATATTTTATATATTTATTGGTGAAACACTTTAATTGGATAATATCTATCATTATGATAAGATACATTTTAAATATGTTTGTTTGTTTTGCTGCTTACGTTCGTGTGTGAGAAAAAGGAGATACTGTGTTTTGCTGAGCACGTTCGTAGTTGGAGGGCATTCATGGAAGAAGACTTCAGCATCATATTTCAAACGCACATTACCAGCTAAGTTTTTTCCATTATCTAGCGTATTAAACTTTTATTTTATTTTTTTTTATTTTTAGGTTTTATTATTGTAGTCCGACTTTATTTTATTTTTATTTTTATTTTAAGTCGTCATTATCCTTGCATTGAAGACAATTCAAAATTTAAGTGTGGGGATAGGATATTTGAGTCATAGTTTAAATTTAACTTTATTAAAAAAAAATAGTTATAACTAAAAAATTAATAAAAAATTAAAAAATAATAAATAATAAATATAAATTGAAAAAAAGTTTTGAAAAATATCCCTTGAATATAGTTTTTTGCGTTAAAGTGGAAGATGATGATGCTTAGCGGAAATTGGTTTTTCAAACTACTAATAATATGAGATAATATAAAAAGAAAACACACTTAACTTGGGATGTGTCGGTAGGCTCAACCTTGAGAATGAAGGGGTAATTTGATAAAAATGGGTAAACGGAAATCTCTTGTGGATAAGCATTTTGTCCGTGGAAATAAGTAATGAAATGTCAGGCCATACTCAAGCCTCAATATTTGGAATGAATGTGAAAATATTATGAATTTTAAGTTTTGAATACGTTATCATATGATGCTTGGGTAGGCCTAAGATTAGAGTATGCCAAGTAACCAGTGATATAAATCTTAAACTCTTTAGTTTTACTATTTTACACTTCATTGGCGTATAGTTTTATAACCATAATTCTTGTATTGATGGGATGCCTGTCCGGAGACCATGGGTCTGTATGCAGATTATTCATTTGGGTATTCACAATTCCAAAGTGGGGTTGTGGATATTTAAATAAAAGCTAAAAAAGAGCAAACCCGCAGTTTTCTACCACATAAGTCAATAAACATGATCACTACGTACTAAAAGTATAAATACACTACTGACTTGACCATCCATAGCCATGTGGGATCCCCATGCTCGTGTCTCAATACCATTAAGAAACAGACCACAATCGCCACGCTACATGTAAACCCTACAGATGAAATTTTGCTTGCTCACCTACGGTCATGGTTCAAGGTATTGCATGATAACCGGGGGGGGGGGGTATGTCATGTTGTTGGGAACACTAGCTATCAATTAATTATATATTAATCGTATCTAATGGTTGTTTGGTAGACTTTGATGCTTAAGCTTAGGTAGATAAATAATACCCTTGATCGTCTAAACTATTCAAGAAAAAAGAGAGCAACAAAAATTTTAAATCTGCAATTTTGAGGTTTAAGTCAAGTTGGGGTGGTCTGGTCAAGTAAAAGCTGAAAATAAGCGGGTCTTAATTGTGTAAACCACTGAGTAATAGAATTGTTGGATCTTATTTGTCCCCGTAAAGATTAATGCATGGGTATAAGTGGACAACCTTATCGGTGATCGCGATTTTGCGTTTATCTGAGATTTAAATTAATCTATATGTTTTTAAGACTGTATTTTTTGATTATGATACAAATACATTAGAATTTTTCTGGGACGAAAAAAGAATAGGTGTGGGGATATTTGATATAATGCTAAATATTATATTTCTCGTGTATATTTTATTTAATATTTAATTAGTTTTCGTTCGTTTTTAGTCAAGATTTGTATATTACTAACATTATAATGTTTTGTAGGTTCTGGGAGTTGATCGTGATCAAATAGGGTGAAAAACGAGTCAAATTAGCCAAAAAGAGAGTCCAGTACGCATTAGGAAATGAACCGGAAGAAGAAACGGTTAGACCGCCCGGTTAGACCGGCCCGCCTATTACTACACACCACGCCGCGCGGCCATGGGGGCCTTTCATGGTCACGGGGCATGGCCACCTATGCTTTCCAGAAAGTTTTCACGTTTTTGTCAGGTTTTGGACCATGTTTCAATATAAATACACCCTTAACCTTAACCTGAAGAAAAACATGTTGCCACCAGACGAATTTGGAGTATATGAGAGCTATTATTCGAGTTTCGTGAAGGTTTTGAAGGCACGAGAACATCCGGTGACGAGACATACGTTCGCGAGTGAAGATTACGGGTTTATCACCTTTGATTTTCTGTTATTCATACTTTCACCATGTTTTCTTATTTATTTACTTTGTTTGATTTAGATTACAAGATGCTAGGCTAAACTTCATAAACTACCTAGGTCGTGATGAACCTTTGTTTGGTTTGATTTTGATTGGGATTTCATTCGTTATGGATTTTATGTTTAAGTAAATTGTTGAGTTTGATTTAATTGATGCGTATGATTACTTGGTTTTATTTACTTAGATTTATTGTTCACGCTACCCTTGTTTATTGTTTCATATGATAGGGTTTTGTTAGGTCATTTACTGTGTTTTCTTGACTAGTTTGTTATTGAATTCGAATAATATATTAGAAACAATAAAACTAATTAAATAAATAAATGTGAGCTGCTAGCTTAGAAAGTTGTAAGGTGATAGGTTATTGATAGATATTTTTTTATCAAGATTGCTAGATTTAGTTCTTCGTAAGGAGTCCGTCTAGGTTTGATTGTCAACTTAGTCTATTAAGTCAACTGAGTCTACTTAGCTATCTTTGATTTCTGTGCTGTAAGGCAGGATTTCACCATACAGATACATAGACATAAATAATTAAATAACTGTAAGAAAGTTTGATTTTTAAAACTGGTGCACCTTAAAACTTGTTAAAAAATCATAGGTGTCTTCTTGAAGGATCAAGGGTCATATTCGGATTTTCTGTCAAGGGTTTTTCTTACGATCCCAGTTCCATAACTTAAGTTTCCTAGTTAATTGATAGCCATAACTTAAGGGATTCTAGCCTAGATATTTACTTTCATCATCTGAATCAATGTAGGTAATTTAATAGTTTATTACAATTTAATTAATTAGGGTTTAAGTTTATTAATATAATATTTAATTAAGTTTAAGGTTTTCAATGACCTTCCGCCATAAAGGCTTCCATCTAAGGAAGGTTTTCAATAACCTTCCGCCATAAAGGCTTCCGCCTAAGAAAGGTTTTCAATAACTTCCGCGTTAAAGACTTCCGCATAAGGAAGGTTTTCAATAACCTTCTGCCATAAAGGCCTCCTCTTAAGGAAGATTTACAATAAGGTTTCACCACAATATTATCTGCCAAAGGAAGGTATCCAAGTTAAGGCTTCCACCTAAGGAAGGTTTTCAATAACCTTCGGCCATAAAGGCCTACACCTAAGAACGATTTTCCAATACCTTCCACCATAAGGGTTTTCACCTGAAGAAAGTTTTAAATAACCACTAGTCAGAACACTTACCATCCAATACGAGATTCCACCCGCAGGGGAAAATATCGGGGAAAACTTCATAAAAAGTGCACCACCTCGTCAGTCAATAGTTTTACACGATGTTATCACGCGAGAATAACAATGGACTTTGGCGGGGGGGCTTGAAGAGGTAGTGTCTTAAACCCATCGAATAACCAAGACACTTACGAAGGCGGAACAGTCAGGCATCAAGAATAAAGGAAAGGGCGTTGACGGGCAGTCTACCAGGCGCCAAAACATTCCCCGAGGTCTTGGGAAGCGTGGCATCGAAGATTTTCCTAGGTATGGTGCAAAAGGGAAGTATCTTATTTAAAAGGACAGCTAACCAATAAGGATCTGACAACACATGGTCAATAGTGCTACACAGTACAAACATCATTATCAGTCAGCTACATTATCCACCAACTTCCCTGAGGCACATGCAAGCATTCTGATTGGTGGAAATCCTAACATGGCAGGTGACCCACACCTTCTCTCATCTCATCCTACTATAAATACCACACAACCTCCAACAGTAAAAGTTCTTCACTCTCCCGCAGGAACACTCACTAGTGCTTCGCGATAAGTTGTATTCATTATATACAGTCTCCCTTAGTGTTTCTCACGCCGAAGGGTGGTTACTAGAAGAACCCCCCCCCCCCCCCCCAATCTCCTTCTCATAATTACGAGCTTATGGTGTTCTGTTTTGTAATTGAATCCATTCAAATAGTCGAGTTATACTCAACCCCCAATAGAAAGATTAAACAGTAACCCAAGGGCTAAGTGATTTGGCTAAGGGTTAATCCTTTATTTCTTTGGTAATTGATTTAGGGAAGTTGCTAAATTCTCTTACAAATAATACAATTTGTAGGATAGGTTTGATAAAACGTACGAAGGAACAAATTTTAGTGACTTATTGGTAAGGTTAGCTTATCTTATAGGTTCATTTACTTTCGGGAACTATATTTTGTGGTTATCATGGGTTGATCGATTGAGTGGTTTATTGGGTAGAACAAAGAACATTGCTGAAGAATTTGATGAGTTTCTTGTGGGTTTTCTTGATGAACATATAAGTAAGAAAAAATGGTGGATGGTGATGATAAAGGAAAAAGATTTTATTTACATCTCACTATATATTCAGACAAAAAACAACACTAACTTTACGCTTCAAAGAAATGCTATTAAAGTTGTTATCACGGTAATTTTGAATTGCTTATCCACTAGTGTGTGTGTTTTTGATAACGTTTTAAACTATCCCAATACCCGAGTTAATATGTAGTGAACGGGATCTCAGCTGTCCACACTAAGTTTGACGCTTCAAACATGGCGCACCCTAGCTACTTACAAAATAATACCACCAATGTACTATGAAATTAAAATCTAACTGCTTGGAAAAATAATACCTAGAAGCATTATATATATATATCTATTAAAACACAACATTCTTATGCTTTAGGTGTTGTAACCTTTGCTAATTTAGTTGTACAAGTTTCATATGCTTTGTATAATGACATCTGGTATGGAAGCTGCAACGTGTTTCTTTCTTCACTTATTCACAGTTCCACGTAAGGAACATTTACTTTACACGTGTTTCTCTTCATATATTTCATTGTTCCTGTCAAATCTCTTCATTTACAGATGAAGCTTTCTCTCTTTGTCATCATCATACATGCAACTTTCTCTATGTTTATTCATACTTGATTAATCTTCTCTCATGCTTAAAATATCATACCTACGCCAGTCACATTTTCTTTATAGAGATAAAGAGACAAAGTTGTTGCCCTGCTGTAACCAGCGGCTTACCGGTCGTCTAAGGTGGCAGCAGATGGCGGCAGCGGTTCTCTATCTTTCTCATCTCTCTCTCGGCAGCGGATGCGCGACCACGGTTTTGTTATCTTCGTCTTATCTCTCTTTCTCTAGAAAGATGATATGCACGGTGGTGGCGGATCCAAATGGAATACAAAGAGAGATAAATTAAAGGGATGGAGGGCGAGTGAAGATCTGAGCAGCAAGATGAGACTGGCGGTCGCCATGATTTGTCTACTCGGAATACGAGTTACATGGAGACCAGGTGTGGAGTTGCTAATTTGCAATAGATGGCCGGAAAACAAGTTGTCACAAATAGATGGTGGTAGTGATGTGGACCTGTGCCGTTGAATTGGTGATGGCCATGCAATGGCGGTTTGGTGGGAGTTTTGTTGGTTATCAAGAAATTCACACAAAAGTTAAAGTGGGTTTTTTCGTGTGACTAAGCAAAGTTCAATTTAAAATTTCTTTGAAGTCTGATTGAATTTAAAGGCTATTAGACGTGAACAAATGATAACAATAAGGGTATCTTTGGTTGAAAGGAATGGAATGAAGGGGAATGGAACGGGGGAAGGAATGGAATGGATAAAGGAATGAAATGGATTATTACCATTCATTTGTCTTGTTTGGTTAACATATGGGAATGAAATGAATAATTGCTTTATGATGTTTGGTATCCATAGAAATAATAAAAATATCATCATCATCATCGTACTCAGTATATCCCACCAATAGCAAAGCTATGGTAGGGTCTGAGGAGGGTAAGATGTAGGCAGCCTTACCTCTACCCCATAGGGATAGAGAGGCTGCTTCCGGTGAGACCCCGGCTTTGCATCAAGCCTTGGATATAAGGCACATAGCACTCAATCATCGGGACACCGGCTGATCGGTGCATGTACCCTTATCTTTCAACTATCAACAGCACTACATGATGCCTGATTAACCGTCCGTCACTTTTAACGTTATTTTCACGAAATAATAAAAATATGCCTATCCCAATATATAAAGTTTTTTTGCAAAAGAAAAAAAGAATTGAAATGTGACGGTGGTGGTAGCTCTGGAGATGAAAATGTTAGCGGCGGCGGTGGTGGTGGCAGTCAGGCTGCGAGGGGGTGGTGGTGGTAGTCAAGCGATGCTAGCATTAGTAGTGATGGCGATGGTAGGGTGACGATAACGGTGGTGGTGGACTTGCAACGATAGTGGTGGTGGCAGTGGTGGTCAAGGGATGGTAGCATTAGTAGTGATGGCGGTTGTAGGGTGGCGATGACGGTGGTGGTGGATTGGAAACGATACTGGTGGTAGTGATATGGTCGGGTGGCGACGGTGACAATGGATTTCATGGTCATGACGACGTTGGTGGCCGTGGTAGCTTTGGTGGTAAGGTGGTGGTGGTGGTTATGGTGACGGTGGCGGTCAGGTGGTGGTGACGGTGGCGATGGCAGTCAGATGATGGTGGTGGCTATGGTAGTGGTTGTCAGGCCCCTCGATTTTAGCTGGATCTTCCTTAATCATGTCATAACTCACGCAGTTTAATGTGCCGACAAGAGAGTTAATGACGGGTTTCTATATTTAGAAAGATATCCGTTTGTTAAAAGGCGGAATCAATAACAAACATACGGTTGCAATGAATAATCAAAGGTAGAAAGCACACACAGGATTCACTCAAAAGATTTCCATCTATATAATTTTCATCATACAAAGTGGATAATCGATTTAGGGTTTTAGGAATCCTAGGACACCCGTCACACGATATATTCTATCTCAATAAATGTGTCTGTCTATCCTTATTGTGCCCTAAACATTCTATTTATAGCCTGCCAACCTAGGACAGCTGTCATTCCTTCTAGAAACCCTAAATACAATCATACATATTCAAATTACATATTCAAAATAAACTAAGTGTAAAACAAGTCTTCCGGGTAGGCTTTTCATAAATCTTCATTTTCCAAGTACGCTGTGTACTCTAGCATCCTTCAGGACTTGGTAACATAGAAGTGTACTCGAAATCAGTTTCCGGGTAAACTTTACTTGAAGAGTATTTTACCAAGTAAAATAATCACCGGGTAGACTTCAGTCTTCATGGCTCTATCAAACTTTGCCCGACAAATCCTTACGAGCAACCTTGTTATTCAATGATCCATTTCAGCTCTTTGCTATAAAATAACTTATTAGTAACGTGTGCTCGGGAGTACTGTTCCTTGCTTGAGCTGAACCTTGCCCGATATTACTTAGAGATATTCCTTTAGATCATCAAGCATACCTGGACCATACTTATTAATGAATACCTTGCCCGGTCTTCCAATCACTTGGCTTCTTGGACTTGGTTAACCAAACCTTACTCGGAAGAGTAATATACTTGGCTCTGAAGAACAGACTTGCTTGATAAAGTGAACCTTGCCCGGATTTACATAAGCTAGTGTACCTTGCCCGACAATGCACTAATTTGCAAACCCTGCTCGGATATCCACTAAAGAAAACTTCTTGAAGTAAACCTTGCCCGATAGACAAAATATCATACCCGGCTAAGTAAAACCTTGCTCGGATGTCTAATGTGTGCCCGGATCCATATTTAGCGAATTCTGAGGAGGTTGAGAAGATTCCAATCTTCCATATACTTTATTCTGGTCAACTCTTTGACTCAACAATCTCCCCCTTAGGTCAATTGTTTGACTCAACAATCTCCCCCCTAGATTGGAACACCTCAGCTGAACCAAAACATTTCTATGGTTACTTACACTTAGCAAAAATACACATCAAATCAAAAATCAAAATTACATATTCAAATAACATAAGCAAATTACATAATCAGAAAGTTGTCCGAAGACATTACAAAACAAAGCCTATTCTATTGATCTTGTCTCTTTCTTGCATTATGCATTGCTTGTCTACGATTGATTATCCCTGAAGCATTATGAATGGCCATTCTATCCAACTGTTCTTCATTGTAGTCACGAAAGTCACTCCTAACCACAATCTCTCTCAGCAATCTGCTTTCCATAATCACTTTTAAAGATTCAGTAACTGAGTCAAAGTACAGTTCCCTAAGAAGATCCACATCAGACTGTGGTCTTGTTGTTCTTTGTTGTGCAGAACTGCTTGACTCACCTCTTCCTCCTTGACCTCTTCCTCCTTGTGGAAATCTTCTTGAAATAGGAGGTCTGAAGGGAATGGACTTCTTTGGTTTTGCAGGCCTCAAGTTAAAGACATTTATGTATATAGCCTCAACCATCTCTGTTGGTAGATTGGCAAGTTCAACAACATTGTGTCCTGCTGCTTTAAGTTCTTTTAACATTTTATCCATGCAAGGAGTTCTTGCCAATCCAGCATGTACAAACCTACCATCAGAATAATATCTTGGGTTC
Organism: Bidens hawaiensis; assembly: GCF_021521415.1. Taxonomy (NCBI): domain Eukaryota; kingdom Viridiplantae; phylum Streptophyta; class Magnoliopsida; order Asterales; family Asteraceae; genus Bidens; species Bidens hawaiensis. The sequence goes on from NW_027492172.1 coordinate 48,391, forward strand.
TCTCCTTCCCTTAAGGCTTTCTCCCATTCATCATTTTTAATATAAAAGAGGTATTTCAAATCCTCCTTTTTCCAAGACATTGAAGTCTGCTTCAGTCATTCCTCTTTGATTTATCATTATGTTTCTTAGAATGTTTTCAAATCCTCCTTTTCCAAGACATTGAAGTCTGCTTCAGTCATTCCTATTTGATTTATCATTATGTTTCGTAGAATGTTTAACATTTCTTCATTTTCCCAAGGGAGAAATGGTTCATCCTCAGGTTCAGGATTAGGTTCCTCTGGGATGGGTGTTTCAACAGTAGGCACTTCATCTGGTTTTTCCTTTTCAGCCTGTTTCTTTTGTTTCTCTCTCAAAGTTTGGATTCTTCTCTTGTTTGCTTGAGGTTCATCAGTTGGTTTAGCCTGTTTGGTAGAGCTCTCAGTTTGGACCCTTTTCAATTTTTCTTTTCTTTTCAGTTTTTTGTATTGGTCCAACACTGATTCTCTGGATAAATGTTCAACAATCTCAGGCTTCATAGCTCTCTGCAGTAAATAACCACACATGCCTCCAAACTTTTTCTTCAACTCCTCCATCTTTTCCAGTTTCTCATTTTCTTTCACACATTTTTCAATCACCTTTTCTCTTTCATTGTTATAGAGATCTTGGAGTTTATCAAAAGTAAAGTGAGACAAATCCTTTTCAGAATAGTTGTGCCTTCTGAGATAATCTCTGTATTTCTGGGCATCTCTATTCTTTTGTTGCATAAGCTTCTTGAGAGTATTATTTTCTTCTTCTAATCTCTGCTTCAATTCATCATCACTCATAGCAGCCAGAGTTTCAAAGCTTATACCAAATATTCTTAACTTTAACACCAATGGATTTTTCCTTTTAGCTTCCAACACACTCAGCTCAATGTTTGCCCTATGTTCATCAATCATTGTGACTTGAGGGGACACAACATTAGAAGCTTTCACATTCATTGCCTAATCATTCTCAGGGTCATCATCATTATCATCAGAATCCTCATATTCATCCTCTTCTTCAGTTAAATCATTCATGGCATCAATTTTTGGTTCATCAGAAGGTGGATGATCTGGTTCATTTCTGGTTGGCACATCAGGGACACCTGGGATCTTTTGTCCTGGTCGTAGTGTCTGCAAAGGAATTGCCCTTATGGGACTTGCTTCATCATCTGGTGTTTCAACAAAATACTGGTTTTTATCACCCTACTTTCCTCTTTTAGCAGATCTTTCTTGTTCAGTTTGCTCAGCTGCCCTCTTTCTTCACGTATAAATTTTGGCAAATCTGTTGACTTTCTCAGCAAATTCTTCTTTTAGTTTATAAAGCCTTTCTCTTTTCTGATTGAGTGTTTCATAAGGCTCAGGCACATTTACCCTTTCTGACCAACTGTCAGTGGGATTCTTCTTCAGATCTTCTTTTACCTGTTCAGTCTATTTCTTGGCAGCCATTGAAGCAATGGACTCACCAATTTCTTCTTCAATAATCAGACCAGTATTCAAGTTGGTTGGTTAAGCAGTTTCTGATTGTTGACATTGAGACTGGAACTTGCTAACCACCATAGCTAGGGAATTGTCAACTTCCTCAGCTCTATTCATCATAATCAATTCTTCAATCATCTCCTGACCATCCACATCATCAATCATTTCTTTTGCAAGATTGGCTTGCTTGATCAAGATCTCCTGCTCTACCATTTCTTCAGGAGTTTAGGATTGGGCTATTTTCTCACTTTCCATTGATTCTCTGATAATTCTTTCTTGTTCCCTTAAGGCATCATCAACAGCAATAGCATCATCTCTAAATAATACATCCTTTTCAGGATATGCCTTAACAGGCTCTTCTTCTGTAACTTTTGTTTTTCCTTTATCCATCCTTTTCTTTAACTCTTCTTCACTTTCTTGAGGGAAATTATCAACTTCTTTTTCAAGTTCATCCATCTCATCATCACATTCTACATTCTTGGAGCATTCTGCTTGTTAATTTTCTGGTTCAGTGAGTATTAGCTCCTCACTAGCAGTATCTTTATCATTCATCACTTCAGTGTCTACTTCTATAAGTATGTCAGTCAAGACATCAGTAGCTATGTCAGTAGGAGTATCAGTAGCCATATCAGTGATAGCCACATTTTCTTCTGTATTTATCTCTTCAATCCTTTACTCTGTCTCAACCTGCTCTTCAACATTTATTTTTTCAATTTCATTCACTTTCTCAACAGTCTCTTCATCTCTTCTTTCATCAATGTAATCATAGTCTTGTTCTGCACCCTCGGACATATCTCCTTCATACTCATCATCATCAATCCTCCTTTCATCACTGCTTTCCTCTCCATCATCATACACATTCACAATCAACTTTAAAGCATCAGCAGTCTCTGCAACTGTTACATTTTCTTCATCATTTCCACCTGAGACAGTTGGCATAGATGCATTCTCCCCCTGTTTTGGGGCAGCTAAGGTCTTCTCAACCTCCTTCTCTAGGGTTTGAATTCTAAAATTTGCTTCTACTAGTCTTTTCAAGAACATAACATTTTCCTCGGTTACTTCCTCATTCCTTCTTCTCAGTTCAGCATTTTCTTTTAATAAGGTCAGAAGGTCACTATCAGTTGGTGGTGTTGTAGGTGGTGATGTGGTGAAATGTTCATAATCAGGTTGTTCTTGGTTTGAAGTGTGGGATTGAAATATAGATGGTGGTGTTTGTGGTGGTGGGGATGTATGTGTAGGTGTTTCTGGTTGGCTTAAGGTTAGGATATGTGGTTGTGTGTGAGTGATCTGGTGTGGTGGAGTTTGTGGTGGTGATGGAATAATTGGTTGTTCAATGTGCTCAAGTTGCTCCCCCCTGAATAGGTGCAACAACTTCAATATTCACTTCGTCTCCTCCTTCATCTCCATTACCATCTCCATCATCAGAGTTTCCATCACCATCACTGTCATCATCCTCACCTCCTTCCTCCTATGAGCTTAACTCAGGTACTGGCATCACTTGCAAGTCATGGTCCAATAACCATGGCAATATCTCAAATGGAACATTTGAGTTGTAAGTATTTGAGACACTTGGATTTTTGATTCTTCTATATGTGTCAGGGTCTTGCAGTTGGTGTGTAGTTCCAACAGTGGGTAGATCTTGAAGCTCACTATTGAAGATTATCTGTAGGAATCTTGGATATTGTAAAAATCTTTTTCTTTCAGGCTTCTTCAGATTTCCTACTAATCCTTCAAATATCATCTTAGAGAAATTGAAGGGTAGATCATATATAATCCCAACTGTGGCATTTGCCAAGTCGTGACTCATCAAGGTCCATGATCCCTTCTTTGGAGCAAATCCGTGTATAACATGGTGAATAAGAAATCTGTGCAGCATAGGAAACATTCCCTTCTTAAACTGTCCATCATAAACATTTCCTTGATAACCTATTGTCTCTTCAAATATTTTCATCAGGTGGGGAGTGCTGAAGTTTATTGAGTTGTGATCACCATCATTCAACCGGAGACATCTTCTTATCATTCTCTCTGTAATATGTATCTCTTTCTAGCCATGGTTGCCTCGATTCTTTTAACATTTATGTCCTCAACCAGTTCTGCAGATCTCCAGAAATCCAAGGAGTGATTTCTGTAAATTACAGGGCTTTCAGTGAATGAGAAACTGACATTGGACCGAGCCATCCAAGTTATCATCCTAGCCATCGGCTCATTGTCAGGTGTGACTTGTAGAAGTGCACACATATTATGTTTTGGTTCGAAGACATACTTGGGTTCATCGTCTGCCATATCTGAATCACATAAACAAACATATTCAAAGTGAAATTAGTCATAAAGTTCAGTACTTTAGATAATTTTAAGGTATAAAAATGAAGAAGAAAGAAACGAGAGAAAATCATCAAGAACCTGTTCTTCGACAAATTTATAACCTAAACACATAAACAGAGTATTAGTTATCAGATACATAATCAAAGCCCATTATAGTCTAATCGTGGTCGAAAAACACATTAATGTTGCTTACCGAGTCGGAATTAGAGGGCTAATTCAAGTTAGGGTTAGGAATAATAGAATGTGATATGTCGGTTAGGTTTCTTTGAGAATAAGCAGTTTGCAGTGGAAGGAGAGAGAGGGAAAAATAATGTTGAAAATTTTGCCAAACTCCCTCTTATATACCTTTTGAAAGTGAGTTTTAAATGCTCTTTGTCTTTTTGTGAATTATTAGTTGTCATACAGTAACAATATCCACTTGATATTAAAAACAATATTTATCTTTTAAGTTAATAAAACCTTACTCGGAATTATTCTTTTCAAAGTCTACTCGGTATACATCCACTTACAAAGCTTACCCGGTCAAACTTTGCTTGGAAAATTTTCATTTTGAATATACAAAGTTTGCCCGAATCCTTCTATTTATAAACCTTGCTCGATCAAGCTAATTAATTTAAAGTTAAGACATAATGAAGAAAGCTTACCCGAAATACTAGATTTCTTGCGAAATTAACCACAAGGCAAATAATCAAAGTATAAACATCAAATAAACATCCTTACTAGGAATCAATCAAGACACCCATATAGATTTCTCAATCTCAAATTAAAACTTATCTAGCATAAACCCTAATGAGAATCATAATCAATTTTATCATACTAAATACCATATTCAATCAAGCATACTTGAAAACATAGTGTGCCCGAGCAACCATTCAATATGATAGTGTCCCCGAACACCTTTCTAATGCAAAGTATACCCGAATAACCTTCATATAGTACAAAGTGTGCCCGGAAAAGGATTTCTAGCAGACAGTGTACTCGGAAAGTTAAGTTTTGAAATTACCAAGTATATTGAGGGAACAAAAGTGTACCCGAAATATAAAGTGTGCCCGGAAAACAAAGTTTGCCAGAAAACACTTGTAATTTCAAAGAAATCATAAACACACATATCACCGAGCATGCTCGGAATGAAATTAAAACGCATAAACCTTTAAGTGTGCTATAGTCTAAAATTTCATAGAGCTTGCCCGAAAATCCTATGTTAGCACTAAGCTTGCTAGGATAAACACATTCAATCATCAGGAATTCCCTTACCCGAGGGATTTCAACATGCCAAACCATACCCGAAAAATGACAAATTTAAATAGTAATATCTAAGCACGCCCGGAAAGATTAACAACCTTTCCTAACAACATATTCACACAAATCACAAAGCTTACTTGATGTACTTGACTAAGTTCATAAAGTTTGCTTGGAATCACAATCAGCATATAACATGCATAGCTTGCCCGAAACAAGAATTTCTTGTTAAAAGCTAGCTATAACAACACATAATCATCTCAAGACTTAAAGCTTGCTCGGGAAATGAGTACAACAGTGTACTCTACCCGGAAAGTGTAAACACTTCAAAGCACGACCGAAAATCATAAAGTTAGTCAAAAATGACTAAGCTTACCCGAAAAGGTCATAAATCATCAAACCTTACCCGAAATATCATATTCAAACATATTCAACCGTTTTGTGCCTGGAAAGGTTATAAAACATTAAACCTTACCCGAACTTACATATTCAGCCAATTAAAGGCAAAATGCAACACCTTTTGACTTAAACCACTTTGTCAAAATATATTTTTCATTTCAGATCATAGTTTAAGAGCAAATGGTGCGTTTAGAGATCAAATTTCAGTTATATTTCTCTTCAAAATAGTTTCTTCCATTTTCTGAAAAGATCTCAAGAATGGGATCATATTGACTAAGTAGCTATCTCAATACTTCACTCTCAGCATTATTATGACAACATAGATAGGTTAACAGCAGGTATAAACTTAGCATGAATTTTATTTCTTTGGTGATATTATTAATGTTCAATTTAAGCATAATGCATTAATGGTTAACACTGTGCTATGATGCCTCATATCTCTTCTCAAAGCTTATTTGGCTTTCCCCAGATCACCCCAATTTGACTCCAACCTCCTGTATTTGGTCAAAACTTGTTCTTTTTGTATGACAGAACTTATTGTATTTTTGTATTTTTTAGATTCAAAAATATATAGAGGTTGAACGTTGGACTTACTGTTAATAACATGCCTTTCATTCAAGATGAGACAGATTTTGTCAACATCTTTGTAGTTCTTGTTGTAACCCTCTTGTTTGATAAAATATTTAAAACACTTATCAACTTTTGGTTGATTTATTCATTCTTACATTGCTTTTGTTATTTTCTAAAATTTTCTTAAACATGTTCTTTGTTATATTTAAAGATGTTTCATTTTTGGTTGACCAAATAATAACAGGCTCGTGTATGACTGGGTAATCACTTTTCTGCCTATCATTTGGAGAGATTTATCTTGAGACATGCAAAGACAACTATGTATCTCCACATAAAGATTAGCATATTCATTATGTTTATATCACCTTAGATTTTACATCATTATGGGAAAGCAACCATACATGTTAATGACTATACTAAGGTCTTTTTAGCCTATTAATTCCATATGATCAGCTAAATAGTCAATATACTATCATTTCCCAATAAACATAGTTAATGGCTATCCTGTTTGACAAAAAGTGGTCAACAGGACCAAACATACATGTGAATATATGTCTTTTCAAAGTTAGAGCTATTGACATAGTTTTAAGTGAAGGAATAAGAAACAAGTTATTATTGCCCCAAATGCATTCAGTTTTCAGGTCAATGGCTATCCTTTGAATCTGTAGAGATTTAAGGACCAAACATACACGGGTGCATGTCCTTCCAACTGGGCAAATGACATAGTTTTCAGCAAAAACAACTTCTTGAGACTTTTCTTAAAAAATCCTTCTTTTAAGCTTCTTTTAAAGCTTGAACTGAATAATCTTATCATATCTCTGCACCATTAACAACATGCTCATGTTTTGATCAAAATAAAGTATTTATGCAAAATTCATTTGAAATTTCATTAAATCACTTTATTTTGACATAAAACACATTTTGACATAAACAGTTGCAGTACATAATTAAATCTGAATGACACTCAATATTATCAGGACAAGCACACATTTTACAACATTCATGTGTAAGCCTATCCTAACAACATCAGATGATCAGATAAAACCCATAGTCAAGCATTAAAGCAGTGATGTCAAATAAGCTTACTCTCATAAGTAAATCATAACACAAACACTTATTCTAACATCACAAATGCACATCAACTGATAATCATGCAAACCTATCAATCAGACCAAACATGTCAAATTTTGTATACATACACAGTTAAAGCACATAACAGTTAACATATTCAGTAGCATATTTAAATATCATACTTAAGTAACATAATCAAGCATATTCACTAAACATTCAATATGTGTAATCTCTAACAAAATAATCAGTTATCACAGAGAGACACACAACCAGGCACACATCCTTAATCAGATTTCATCAGAGTTGATCATTCCCAGGACTTTCAGAAGAAAGTTGAACTTGGTTCTTTCAAGTCATTTGGTGAAAAAGTCAGCCAAATTATCACTTGTATCAACTCTTTGCATTTCAATCAAACCTTTTTCACTGCAGTCTCTGATGAAATGATGTCTGATTTCAATGTGCTTAGTTTTGGAATGTTGAAATGGATTCTTAACAGTAAAATATGCAGCAGTGTTGTCAATCAGAATAGGGGTGTTCAAGAAATTCAAACCATAGTCCAGCATCTGATTATGAATCCATAGAACTTGTGCACAGCAGGCGGACGTAGCAACATATTCAGCTTCTGCAGTAGAGATTGAGACTGTAGTCTGCTTTTTGCATTGCCATGACACTAGCCTTCCACCCAAAAATTAACATCCTCCTGAGGTTGACTTTCTGCTCATGTTACAGCCATCATAATCACTGTCTGTATATGCAATCAGGTCAAAAGATTGATTCTTTGGATACCAAATCCCTAGGTCTGGTCTTCCCTTCAAATATCTGAATATTCTTTTAGCAGCATTCATGTGGGAAACTTTTGGACTTGATTTGAATCTTGTACACACACATACAGCAAACATGATATCTAGTCTTGTTGCAGTCAGATACATCAGAGATCTAATTTTGGCTCTATATTCATTTGCATCTATAGGCTCCCCCTTTTCATCTGCAATCATCTTTTCTTTGGTGTCCATTGGAGTTGAAGCAGTCTTGTACTCTTGACAGATGAACTTGTTCAAGATGTCCTGCACATATTTGTTTTGATGAATGAAAATCCCCTCAGCCTTCTGTTGAACTTGCAGTCTTAGAAAGAAGTTCCTTTCTCCCATAGAACTTATGCTGTATTTGGACTTCATTACCCCTTCAAACTCCATACACATTTGTTCATTTGTAGAACCAAAAGATGATGTCATCCACATACACTTGTAACAGAAGAAAGTCTGATCCCTTTCTTTTGTAGAAGAGTGTCTTGTCAATGGCTCCTCTTTTGAAACCATTTTCAAGAAGATGATTTGACAGCTCATCATACCATGCTCTAGGAGCCTGATGCATTCCATAAAGGTCTTTGTTTAACTTATATACCATGTTTGGATACATTGGATCCTCAAAACCTGGAAGTTGAGCAACATACACCTCTTCATCAATCTTTCCATTTAGAAATGCAGACTTAACATCAAGGTGGAACACTCTAATGTTCTTTGAGGCAGCATATGCAAGAAAAATCCTGATAGCTTCAAGTCTTGCAACAGGTGCAAAGAATTCCTCAAAGTCTATTCATTCTTCTTGAAGACATCCTAGTGCTACAAGTCTAGCTTTATTCTTAATCACCAAACCCCTTTCATCCCTTTTGTTTCTAAAAACCCATTTGATTCCAATTGCATATCTGTTAAATGGCTTATCAACAAGATCCCACACATGCAAGAAGTAGTGTCGAGACCGGTTGACTAAATCGGCACACTTCCTAGCGATTAAAGAAACGAACAAAATGGAAAGACTGACTCGTGTTTACATGAAAGAAGTAGTGTCGAGACACGGAGTGCCTGTCTCGATCATTTCCGATCGAGATTCTCGTTTCACTTCGCACTTTTGGAAGTCGCTGCAAAGCGCACTAGGCACCCGTCTTGATATGAGTACATCATACCATCCTCAGTTGGATGGGCAAAGTGAACGAACTATTCAGACTCTAGAGGATATCTTGCGTGCATGCGTTTTGGATTTCGGAAAAATTTGGGAACCCCGCTAACCTTTGGTAGAGTTTTCGTATAATAACAGCTACCACGCAAGTATTAAGGCAGCGCCGTTTGAAGCGCTGTACGGACGGAAGTGTCGATCACCACTCTGTTGGGTAGAGGTGGGTGACAGCCAAATCACTGGTCCGGAACTGGTACTCGAAACTTCGGAAAAGATTGTTCTAATCCGAAATCGCATGGCAGCAGCACGAGATTGCCAAAAGAGTTACGCCGACAAGCGCCGAAAACCTCTCGAATTTCAAGTGAACGATTGGGTGTTACTCAAAGTCTCACCTTGGAAAGGTGTGGTTCGCTTTGGGAAGCGAAACAAACTCAACCCACGGTATGTTGGTCCGTACCGGATAACTGAGCGCATTGGTCCGGTGGCGTACCGACTGGACCTACCAACAGAACTCAGTGGCGTACACGATGTATTTCACGTATCGAATTTGAAGAAATGCCTGTCCGATGAAACCCAAGTAGTTCCTTTGGAGGAACTGCAAGTTGATGAACAGTTACGTTTCATTGAGGAACCAGTCGAGGTTTTGGATTGGGAAACCAAAACGCTCAAGCACAGCAAAATTCCAATCGTTAAAGTTCGTTGGAACTCGAGACGTGGACCGGAGTTCACGTGGGAACGCGAGGATCAAATGATGAAAAAGTATCCTTACCTTTTTGAAGGGCTGACCAAACACAGAAAACCGCGAAAACTCGGCAAACCGTCAGACATCACCGGAGGTATGAATTAAATTTCGGGACGAAATTTCTTTCTACTAGGGGATGATATGACAAACTGAAAATTTTTTTTCTTACTCTTTCAGACACTCATTACGACTTGACTCAAATTTTCGGGACGAAAATTCTTTAACATGGGAATGATGTGACAATCGTCAATTTCAGGTTAACTCCGTTAACTCAACTCCGTCAATTCAAACTTAAGATCATTGAATCTATAACACACACTTCATTACATTTAAACTAGGGTTTAAATGACGCTTAACACTTACTACATGTGTAGTCTTTCGGGATTTGCACCGAAACGCAAACGAGTTGACGCAAACGATTGATGAATAAACGAAAAACGTCAAAACAATAATTATGTGATAATTATGTGTTAACATATGTGTTACTTGATTATATTGTGTGTAATGCTAGACAAGAAATAAGAACTAAGTTAGTTAAGTTAGAAAAACAACACTTGAAAGTCGAGGGGCCAAAGTGTAACATAGTATTCTATAAATAATAATAATAAACAAACCCTAACTTATTTTCTTTCCCCACACCACAAGTCCGATCGGAACCCTCTCCCACTTCATCCTTGGCTGCCGTCCACCTTATACACACATACAACCCTCAAATCAAGTGTTTGATTGAAGAACGAGGTGCTAGGAAGGTATAATTGATCATCCTTTACATTCTTGTTGCTTGATTTTGATGTTTGTTGGGTTAACCACAAACCCTAGGCTGCCGATTTTGTTCATGTATATAGCTAATATGATTGTTGTTATTTGGATGATGATTGATAACTAGATTGAATCTTGTTGCATGGTGATTGTTGTGTCTTTGATTTGAGTTCAAACACAAACCCTAATCTTGTATGTAATGTGAAATTGATGTGCATGGATGGTGTTTATGGAGTCTAGAGGGTTATATGGATGCATGATAGTTCATAGATTGTTATTATGTTGAGTTTGGATGCAAACAGATTCTGGACAGAATGTGTATACGACGTTTAAGTGACTGTAACGAAGTGTAAACGTGATATTTGGTTGAGATTGTGGGTACTGCAGTAAACTAGGTTGAGTCTAGTTTCTATAAAGTATAAGTTTGTAATTTTTGGACAAGTAGAAGTTAACTTTTATGATTTTATAAAAACGTTGTGCAAAGCTGAGCTGTTAGACTTGCTGTTAGGTTATGTTGTAAATGTTATATCTCATGAACTACGAGACCAATTGGGTTGGTTCCACTTCTGGAAGTTGACTCATTGAGTTAGGAACCAAACCCAAGTGGTCTTGCATTTATTGTATTTTTCATTTAACGGGAATTGCAAATAACATTCTGTTGTGCATGAATCTGACTGTTATGAGTTTGCTGTAATGATTTGATGATTGTGAGAAAACTATGAGGAATAAAAATGTAATAAAATATGTTTTGGAAACCTAAGATATATGTGCTTCTGTGATGATTTTTGGTAAATTAATTTAGATGCTATGCTCGGTGAAATAGTACAATCTTTCTAGTAGGATTTCTGTCTCGGTGAAACTAGCTGCTGAGTTTTGTGAAAATGCATGAAATATGAAACTTGCTAATTTATTATCGTGTTTTGACCAAATTGCCCTTGAGGGGAATGATTGCAAGATAATTGTCGGGTTTTGACTAAAATGCCCTTGCGGGGAATAACTGCTAATTGATTGTCATAATTTGACCAAATTGCCCTTACGGGGAATAATGGCTAGTTAATTGTCATGATATGACCAAAATGCCCTTACGGGGAATAATTGCTAGTGATGTACTTTATGAATACATGACACGTATATGATTGCTTACACATGTAATGTGTCACAAATACACTTGTTAAAGTCACACACGATTCACAAACGAAACACGAAACATGTTATGTGCATAGGTATTATGTGCCGGGTCTAGAGACTCGATAATATTCCGACACTTAGAAAAATCTCTTTGTTGTTTTAGAACGCTAGAGAGAGTTTTTCTATGACGCGCATCTTGATGATTTAATTTGGGAATTTCTTCGCAAACAGTGAGTTTCACTTACCCCTTTAAACTGTTTTAAACGCTTTTCACTTGGGGGAGATAACATACTCCGATAAACGCATTTAAGATTTTGTTAGTAAATTATATATCACTTGTAAAGGCTAAGTGGCAAACGAAACAATTGAAGTCCTACACATCGAACCGGTTAATATTTGGATAATAGCGAGTCACTGTTGAGTTGTACTACTGGGTTTGACAAACCCCACCCAACGCTAAACTCGACTGGAGGTCGAGCGGGTGTAATTTTGGCTAACACGTACCATGGTCTGGAGGACCTGGTGACAAGGCACTTACTAAACGAGTCAGCTTCGGTGTCGAACACTTAGTAATACTTGTTGTATAGACTAGCTACCTATCGATATATAATTTGACATAACACTATCTGGTAACGCAAAACGCCGTAACGTGGTTACGCAAAACGCTTAACGCAAAACGCCGTAACGTGGTTACGCAAAACGCTTAACGTAAAACGCTGAACGCAAACGCTAAACGATTTATTTTATATAACTTGTGAACTCACCAACCTTGTGTTGACACTTTTAGTATGTTATTCTCAGGTAGCCGAGGCGGCCGCGCGGTTTAGGAACATGCATTGATTGAAAACGCTTTTGTCCTGCAAACTTATTTTTTATGATTATCTTTGGTTTTAAGTCGTCCTGCGTGACGCAACTTTTGATTAAAGGTTTTTACGCTGCCGCATTTAATTACTCGTAAACGTTTTTCATGGTTTTGAAACTTTATTTTATGGTTTGATTATAACTGATGATTCCGATCCTGTTAGTTCACACCCTCTGACGGTAAAACTCCGTTAGTGGATTTTGAGGGTGTGACAGAGATAGCAACGGGAGAGACCCTCGGACGGTGCTGAAGCCGATCCAAATTGAAAAAGGTGAATATGCCCCAATGATTTACAACTTGTATTCAAACGAGTCAATGTGTTATATGAAAAACTTTACATGAGACTAAGTGTCTCTAAAACATTGATAAACAAGGGTATAAATACTGGCCTCCGGCTATCTTGTACGTTTGTCTGGATCCTTTCATATGTGGTGGGCACACCACACCTTGTCACAATTACGCTCACCTGTGGGGAGTATGACCTTGTGTACTCGTATAGGCACTCAACTATTCGAACGCTGCGGTGTTTCGCTGGGGGAACCGAGTATAGAGACTTGAGTTTATAAATTGTATGTATTAACATGATTATTCCTAAGCCACGTTGGGCCGGGACCTACATAGTCCCGAGGGGTGATTAAGTAAAGAAAATTATTTTAGCGTCAGCATATTCACCAGCATTCGTTTCTGACGTATTTTCATACATTTTGCAGGTGACCAAAATTAGCGCTTGGAGTGACGAAGTGCTATGGATATCCGATGGCTCGGATTTGTTTTGTATAAACTTAAAATGTTAAAATAGTGATTTGTAATTAAAAACAATTAATACTTTTTATTTTAACTTAAACAGGTATTTTATAATCCCGTCTTTTGGAATATTACACTTTAAACCCACAAGTTTTAAAAGTCTTCCGCTATTAAACGTAACTCTGATTTAATTACACTTGTGGTACCAACATAGTTGTCATACTCCTAGGACGTGGTTTGGGGTGTGACAAGTGTTGGTATCAGAGTCATCGATCTTAGCGAATTAGGTATTACAAGATAATACCTAAGCTTCGATCCAAGTATAGGAATTAATTGTTTATTTGTAATAGGGATAAGATAGGATGGTAAACCTTTTCTTTCCCTCTTCATTCTAAACCATCCATAATTATTAGATGTCCTTCAAGAACATGATGGCAAACTTTGTACGCAAGGCTAAAGAGGCTGGAATCGTTGAACCATTCCCCGAGGACAATATGAGTGAAGGGTACTATGAAGCATACATTGACCGATGTAGAACATAATTTAACCAAACCTGTATACTACCCCGGAAGCAAGCACTACCCAATAAATGTTCCCGATAGTCCACCAAAACAAAGAATTGAACCAACGAGGCACTCCAGCTACCATCCATCAACAATCCCCACATACCAACCATCGGAGATACCACCCTACTACCCATCAAGCAATCCAACATACTTACCACCGAATCCTCACCCATCCTATGCCTTCCTTTCCAACTTACCCATTAAAGAGGAACCAAGATCCGCATCATCCGACTGGAAGCTCCACCTTCAATGAAGCTAACTCTCAACCAAAAAACAGTAAAGGATGGTCCCACAAACCCAATATGAGGGTGATGATGCCCTATGAAAGTTTCCGAATGCCACCAATTGTGAAAGAGACCGTTCAGCTCATGGAGGAAGAGGAAGAAGAACCAGAAGAGGAGGACCCAGAAGAAGAATCTTAGGAAGAACTGGAAGATGAGTATCCCGATAATCCCAACGAGATATCAACACTAATGGAGGAATCACTCACTTCCCAAAACCCAAGCTACATTCTTTTGATCCATATGTCAAATATCTCGAGAAACTCAAGAACCAAGCTACATCAAGTTTTCCACCGTTCCAAAGCGTGATCCCAACGGAAGAAGGGCAAGCAAACGAAATCCAAGAACTGAATGAAGCTGCTGAAGGTTTCTTCACTACCCATCTGACGTGACAGCATCCCCGTATCTGGAACCAAGAAATCATTATGAAATGGTGACGATGGGTTTCCGCGACCCACCTCCGAGATATGGATACCCCAACTGTCACACCCTGACCAAAGGCGGCGGAACATGCCGGGGTGCAACCGATTGCCCAAATACACAAGACACTACTTAAAGCGACAATATTTAATCAGCTCATTTATTTCATAAATCAATAATCAACACATCACGTCCACACACACAATTTGAATACAAGTAACAATTATATTGTTCGTTTTACTAATATCCTAATGGTCTTGGTAACGTTTTCATCAAGTCCTCGAGTAAACAAAAGTCAAACCTATAACATTTTATAAAATAAAGTTTGTCAACACAAAGGTTGGTGAGCAATTCATAAGTTTGAGCATATAAGTATATAGTAAAAAAAAGCCACAAAACTTGTATACAAAACAATAAATAATAGCAACAATTTAGTTATGAAAAAGATAAATAGTTCGGACCCTTTCTAAATGGTAACAACCAAGTATACTCGGATCATAGTGTCCGTGAGGCTACCCGCCTCATGCTAAATAGTTATCGTTAATAAGAATACATTAACAACACCCTCCATAAGAAAATACCGAATGGATTCAAGATTTTGATTCGGATCGCGATACCGTCTATAAGGGGATAAAAAATAGATCGGATTTTGTGAGGCCAACATGCCTTAGCGTTGAAGTGTGGCTACCCGCCAAAGCAATAAACATTTAAGCATGTAACCATATAACACCAAATCGAGCATTTATTTAAGTAAAGTAAATAATCACGTTTGTGGGTTTAAAGTTTCAAGTAAATAAAGCATTTATTTTGATAAGTATGAAATGTCACCCCAAAACGGAAGATGGAAAACGGGGTATAAAAGTACTCACATTCAAGCGATAAACTTGATTTGGTAAAATGACGAGTAACCGGAAGGATGAGTTTTAACGGGCAAGTCTAGATTAAAGGAAGTCTTGTAGTAGGAAGGTTGTCTTAGGAAGTCTTAAATAAAAAAAATGATAGGAAATGTAAACAATTTAAAGTTTAAGGTTTAGAAGGTAAATATTTAAGAAAAGCATAATAATAGTCCTTTAAAAAGGTAAGTTTGCTCGAAACCGGGTTAAAGTATCTAACCTTAATATTTACTTAACCAATGGTAAGTAATAAGGTGGGAAAAATGCAAAATGCAAGTTCCTTCGGAATATAGATACTAAAACGGGTTTTTAACGAGTGTATCGGGTTGTTGGTTCGGGTCTTGATAATTGGTCAAAACCCAAAGTCAACTTTCCAAAATAATGATTGTTATGAGATAACTCAATAAAACTTAATAAGACTTAACCAAGTATGTAGTTCTATTGTTTTAGAACAAACATCATCCGTTAAGCGAGTGTTCGGTTTTTGTCGGTCCAAACTTTGTTATTAGATTAAGTTGGACCAACATTCCCAAGTAATTAAGAAAATCAATAAAATCAGTTTGTTAACTATTTTTAAAGAAATATACAAGTATGATAACTAAAAACACACTTGTGTGTCTTAAGCGGGTAAAAATCGGATTGGTTCGGTTTCCATCTCACAATACGTTCCTTGCTGGTCTCCACATGCCCAAATAACCAAGAACTTGTACAAATGATTTTAGAAACTTAAATCTAACTTAAGGCATGTTTAAAACAATTATTTAACAAACTAGTAACAAGTTCGGTTCACGGTTTGGACTATTTACGGTTAAACCGAGGTTAGTCTCTACAAACCCCCACCATGGAACTTCATAAATATGACAAAGAAAACTAAAAAGAGCAAAATTTAAACATGATTAATATGTGCAACAATTTGTATAAGTGTATATATATCAAGGACCACGAAAGTCCTACATGAAGCCTTGCCTTACGAAGTCCGAAGCTTAACCAACCGGAGTCGGAGAAGCAACTACCAAAGGTAACAAGGGGTGTGTATTATATATATGTTGTACCACCATAAACAAGTATTAATAAGACAACATACGCTAAATAGAATGAAAGATTAAACATAGTTTGACTCTTGGAAGTCAAAACTTCAAGAACACTAAGAAATAACAACCTTGAATCTATGGAGTTTTGAGAGAGAATTTGGAGTAAGAGCAAGTGTAAAAATGAGTGAAATAAACTTGTATTTATAGGTCAAGAATGTAGAGAAATGCTTGAGAGGGTGGAAGGGCTCCACCAATAGAATCTCATGCAAAAATGTCCATTGGTTGCTTTTGAATTAAAATAAAGCCATTAATTAAAATAAAATAATTAAAAATGCCCGTTGGTTGTTTTTGAATTAAAGTAAAACCATTAATTAAAATAAAATAATTAAAATACTTAAGAGAAATCTGAAAATTATAGTTGGTAAAATATTTATGGGATTAATTTTTGGCAACTTTGGTCATTGAAGTTCGTTTTCGATGTAATTTGAGCATTTTAAAAGCGTTTTCGAATCCGTAAAAGCGTTTTTTTTTCAAATTGAACAAGCTGGAATGATTTATTAACATAAAATCTAATATTTTATATAATTGAAATCCTATATATATAAATCGGGTCGGTTTACAACATAAAAACAAATACAAGATAACCCGAAATTGACGAATGTCACACCAACGATGTTTTGCAGTCATACGAGGAACACTTGGACCACGCCCTGCACGAGTCGGACGATTGGAGGAAAAAGATGGCCGTTGAAGGAAAGAAAAAGAAGAAGATAGGAGAGACGCTTCTTCGCAAGTGCAACAAGTTGACGAAGGTTGTGAGAAAATTTATGAAGGATTGAAGCAATGTTGATAAAGGATGTGAAGTAGAAGTGGGTGTATAATGTAATCCTATGTGTTATGTGAAATGCTGTGTAATAAAGAACGTGGAAACGTTCTTAAATAAATATAGGATAATTAATATATATATATATATATATTATATATCAAATGATATATATATATATATATATGTGTGTGTGTATTGTAAAATAAATATATATATCCTTTCGTGATATATATATACGTGTGAAATAAGATATATGTTTAATATAAAAAGAAAATTTGTTAAATTTCAGATATAAATTTAAAAAGAAAAAGATATGTCTGAAAAAATTAATAATAATGAAAATGCACGAAAAAAAGAAGAGATAAGAAAAGGAAAGGGGAAAGACCCAGTAAATAAACAAGATGACCCAAATCCTGAAAAATACATGAGTCAGATACAAAAGATGATAAAAGATGCAGTAGGGAAGAGTCTATGGCTAGGTCCCAATCGAAAAACTCAAAATATTCTCATTCTGTTAATCCTTCCCGAAAATCCGTGAAATCTCATCCGACCCGTCTCATGTCGAGGAAAGCGTTCATGAATCCAACACTGATGGTGGGGTTAGACAAGAATTCAAGAAACTTAAGATTGGTGGTTGTTCGTTTAAAGATTTCAAGTATTATGGACCAAAGGAGTTTCATGGTGACAAAGGAGCCATCACAACCGTGAGGTGGCTTGAGGAAATGGAGACAATTGTTATAACGAGCAAGTGTTCCAATGAAGAAAAGATTCAATATTCTGCCCTTATGTTTAAAGGAGAACACTCGAATGGTGGAATACCATGATCATGAGTAAGGGAAGAGAAGTGATGTACAATCTGACTTGGGATGAATTTAAGGCGATGTTAATGGCAAAGTTTTGTCCCATGCATGAAACGGACCAAATCCAAAATAAATTTCTCAATCATAAGGTCGTAGGGATGAATCTTCGTGAATACAACTCCAAGTTTCACGAATATTGTCGTTTGGTTCCCCAGCTGGTTAATCCTGAATCCAACAAGGTTACACGATATATTTGGGGACTACCGCGGGAAATCCCCAATATGGTGAGGTCTCACTTACCTCAAACCGCTGACTCTGCAACGGAGTTAGCTGGTTACCTGATGGGCGGGAAGGTCCGCAACAAGGAAGAGGACAGGAAGATTTCAACAAAGACAACTCATGGGAGAACAAGTGGAAGCGCCAACTACAAAGGCAAAGGCGCAAATCAAAGTCGACCTGGGTTTAACTCGAATGCACCATTCTGCAAGATATGCCGAAAACATCACCGAGGGCATAGCCGACATGCCTCAACAACCGTGTGTGAATCGTGTCAAAGACCAGGCCATGCTGCTGCTGACTGCTAGAAGAAGAAGATGTCATGTTACAACTGTAAGGAGATGGGACATCTTAGTTTCGAGTGGCCAAAGAACAAACCCGCAACTGGTGGTGCGGGTGGAAGTGGCCAAAACAAGGAAGGAAATGCACGAGTCTTCGTGCTCGACACGATAAAGGCCGCTGAAATGCAGGAAACCATCACCGGTACGTTTCTAGTCAACGACACCTATGCTAGAGTTTTTTTGATTCAGGTGCCAATTTAAGTTTTATAGATTATAGCTTTTGTAATCTATTAAACGAACCTTTAACAAAGTTAAATAAAACTCTAAGCGTTGAGAATGCTAGTGGCGAAATCGTTAAGATCTTCGAAGCCCTTGAAAACGGAAAAATTCATTTAGCCGCTTATATTCTGCCTATCCAACTCTTACCAATGGCACTTGCTGGTTTTGATATTGTACTTGGTATGGATTGGTTTTCCGATAACCATGATCATATCATCTGCAACAGCAAAACCGTTGAACTTCAAGCCCCAGATAAACGAGCCATTCGAATTGAAGGGGACAAAGACGCTGGCCAAGTTAGCATAATCTCCATGATTAGGGCTAACAAATGTTTAAATAAAGGATGCTTAGCATTCATGGCCTACGTCATTGAAGAGTCAAAGCCAAAGGAGATAAAGGACGTACCTATAGTCTCCAACTTTTCTGATGTCTTTCCTTATGAACTTCCCGGAATCCCTCCCCATCAGGAAGTAGAGTTTAGGATCGATCTTACTCCCAGTACTACTCCGATCGCAAAGGCACCATACCATCTTGCTCCGACCGAAATAATAGAATTAAAGAAACAACTCGATGAGCTGCTTGAGAAAGGTTTCATTCTACCGAGTTCGTCACCATGGGGAGCGCCAATCTTATTCGTCAAGAAGAAGGATGGATCTATGCGTATGTGTATCGATTATCGTGCATTAAACAAAGTCACAATCAAAAATCGTTATCCACTCCCTCGAATTGACGATCTTTTTGACCAACTTCAAGGTGCTAGTTTCTTTTCTAAAATCGATCTTCTTTCCAGCTATCACCAACTCAAATTCCAATAAGAGGATATGCCAAAAACCGCTTTTTGAACAAGGTGGGCCATTATGAGTTCACCGTTATGCCATTCAGACTTACTAATGCGCCAGCCGCGTTTATGGACACGATGAATCCTATCTGCAAGCCTTACTTGGATAAATTTGTTATCGTATTCATCGACGACATACTTATTTATTCTAAGTCCAAGGCTGATCATGAAGTCCACCTTCGAACGTTACTTGAAATTCTAAGAGCCGAGAAGTTGTACGCCAAGTTCTCAAAATGTATGTTCTGGTTGCACGAAGTACAATTTCTTGGTCACATCATTAACGTCAACGGTATTCTAGTCGATCCCGCTAAGATTGAAGCTATCTCTTAGTGGGAAATTCCAAAGTCGCCAACCGAGATTCGAAGTTTCTTAGGTCTGGCCGGTTATTACCGTAGGTTCGTTGAAAACTTTTCCCGAATTGTTGTTCCCGTCACTTCTTTCACTCACAAAAATATCAAGTAAGAATGGGAGCGAAACAACAAGAGGTGTTCGATATACTCAAGCAAAAGCTCACCCAAGCACCTATACTGGCCTTACCAGAAGGTACTGAAGACTTTGTTGTATTTAGTGACGCATCTCACTCCGGCTTGGGATGTGTACTAATGCAACGCAAGAAAGTAATCGCTTACGCCTCTCGTCAACTCAATGTACATGAAAAGAACTATACGACACACGATCTAGGATTAGACGTCATAATCTTTGCACTTAAGATATGGAGGCACTATCTCTACGGAGTAAGATTTACCGTGTACACTGATCATAAAAGCATAAAGCATATCTTTGATCAAAAAGAACTTAACATGCGCCAACGGCGATGGATGGAAACTCTCAACGACTACGACTGCGAGATCGTTTATCATGAAGGCAAAGCCAACGTCGTGGCTGATGCCTTAAGTCGTAAAGAGCACGAAAACCAAAAAGAGTCCGAGCGTTACGTCTAGAACTTCAAGTCGATCTTCTCGAGCAAATCTAATCTGCCCAAACTCAAGCGAACAATGAAATCCAAATATCCGACGAAAAACGTAACAACACCATTGACTCGCTAGTCAAGGGTGATACTGGTATCCTTAGACTCGGCAACAGAATTTGGGTACCAATAGTTGGGGACTTGCGTGAGAAAATTTTGAACGAGGCTCACAAATCCAAATATATGATGCATCCCGGAAGCGAAAAATGTACCATAATCTCAAAGCAAACTATTGGAGGAATGGGATGAAAATGGATGTCGCTTCGCATGTTGCGAAATGTTTAACATGTCTGAAAGTCAAGGCTGAACACCAAAAGCCTTTGGGATTGCTCCAGCAACCTGAACTTCCCGTATGGAAGTGGGAGTTAATCACCATGGATTTCATTACCAAACTCCCTAAAACGACTCGTCAACATAATGTTATTTGGGTAATTGTGGACCGCTTAACAAAGTCCGCACACTTTATACCCATCATTGAATCGTACTCAATGGATAGACTAGCGCGTATTTATGTGAACAACATCTTTGCCTTGCATAGAGTACCGCTGTCTATAATCTTTGATCAAGACAGTCGTTTTACGTCTCATTTCTGGAAGAGCTTCCAACAAGCCTTAGGCACAAAACTAAACCTTTGCACCGCCTATCATCCACAAATTGATGGGCAATGTGAAAGGACAATTCAAACGTTGGAAGACATGCTTCGGGCTTGTGTGATTGACTTAGGTGGAAGTTGGGATGACCACTTACCCCTAATGGAATTCTCGTATAATAATAACTATCACATAAGTGTTCAAGCCGCACCATTCGAGGCTTATATTGTCAAAAATGTAGAACGCCCGTATGCTGGTCTGAAACCGCAGACAATCATTTATCTGGACCCGAGATAGTCCAAGAAACTACCGCCAAAATTCTTGAAATCCGAGAACGACTTAAGACGGCACGTGATCGCCAAAAGAGTTAAGCTGATGTCTGTCGTAAGCCGTCGGAGTTCAAAGTTGGTGACAAAGTATTATTAAAAGTCTCGCCTTGGAGAGGCGTTGTTCGCTTCGGTAAGAAAGGAAAGCTAAGTCCTCGATTCGTTGGACCATTCGAGGTACTCGAACGAATTGGTACTGTTGCATACCGTTTTCGACTGCCCGAAGAAATGCAAGGGATACACGATGTAATCCATGTTTCAAACCTGCGAAAATGCTTGACCGATGAATCTCTTTCGTTGCCATTAAAAGATGTTGAAATTAATAAAAAAAACTTAAAATTTGTTGAGAAACCAATTCAAATAGAAGATTCGAAATTAAAGAAATTGAAAAGACGAACATTAAAAATTGTGAAAGTTAAATGGGACTCACGAAGAGGGCTCGAGTATACATGGGAACTCGAATTAGAAATGAAAAAGAAATACCCCCACTTGTTCTTGTAAAGCAATCTCGAGGACGAGATTTATTTCAAGGTGGGAAGGATGTAACATCATGAAAATTTTGAGTTCAAAATGCTAACATTCCAAGGTCCAGGGACCCAATTCGTCAAAATCCAAACCCAAGGGTTAAAAGTGAAAACTCTGTTTTTTCTGACCTATCCCGATACGCTATGGATCAGAAGGGAAACCCATCGCGTATCGCGATGGGTTGTCTGACAACTTGATACGTGGGCTGCCACGTGGCACACCGTTTGCCATGTGTCCCGCCACGTGGCCACACGTGGCACGTCGCCCGCCACGTGTCAACACGTGGCACACCGTCTGTCGAGGTTATACTCGATACCTCGATATAATAAAAGAAAATATAACAAAGAAAGAAAAAAAAATATAATTGTGAATATTGATAAATATATATATATATATGTGTGTGTGTGTGTGTGTGTGTGTGTAAGTATATATAATCTTTGTTATGAAAATTTAAGTAATAAATAACTATTCTTAAATAATAAAGAAAAAGAATACGTTTATTAGAGAAGAAGAAACATCGGGTTTTAAAAATAAACTAATGGTTTATAAATTACTTTCTAACTAAAGGTTTTAATGTAAAAAGAGATTTTGAACTAAAGTTTATAAAATAAGACTAAAGGTCTTAAGCTGGATTGTATATCTGACTAACAGTTGGTTATACTCGTACTATTGGTGCGAGATAGCAACGGGAAAGACCCTCGGACGGTGCTGAAGCCGATCCAAATTGAGAAAGTTGAATAGCCCCAAAGATTTACAAACATGTTTTCAAACGAGTCAACGTGTTATATGAAAAACTTTACATGAGACTAAGTGTCTGTAAAACATTTTGTTATAACTTAAATGGGTATTTTATAATCCCGTCTTTTGTAATATTACACTTTAAACCCACAAGTTTATTAAGGTCTTCAGCTATTAAACGTAACTCTGATTTAATTACACTTGTGGTACCAACATAGTTGTCATACGCCTAGGCCGTGGTTTGGGGTGTGACAGTTATTATCCGCCATATCTGGAAAACATAATCAAACACATTCAAAATAGAAATTAGTCCTAAAGTTCACAACTTTAAGTAATTTCAAGTTATAAATTTGAAGAAGAAAGAAAGAAATGTCATTAAGAACCTGATCTACGACAAGTTTATAACCTACACACAAAACAGAATTTTAGTAAACATGAATAATCAGAGCCCATTATCACATAATCGTGGTCGGAAAATATTTAGTTAAAGCTTACCGAGTAGGATTGTGAGGGCTGATAAATTTGGGTTAAGATTATTATGAATTCGATAAGTCGGTAAGGTTTTCTGAGAGCAATCAGTGGAAGGAGAGAGAGAGGGAAAATAATGTTGAAAAACTTCTCTCACTCCCTCTTATATACCTTTTGAAAGTGGGTTTTAAATGCATTTTGTCGTTTATTGAGTCAATAGCTGTCAAACAGTACTATTAATCAACTGAGCAATATTCTCATTTAAAACTTTATTCATTTAAGTCCATTTATGATACCTTACTCGTAAGAGTTTATCAATCAAACCTTGCCGGGAAATGTTCATTTCAGAATTGACAAGGCTTTTCCACTTATACAAAGCTTGCTCGATTACACCAATTACGAATTATCATAAGTAAATTGAAATAAAGTGAAGAAAAACTTACTTGAAATACAGGATTGCTTTAGAACTGACTCACAAGATAGATAATCAAGTATACTATATCAAGCAGGCAATCTTGCTAGGAATCAATGAAGATACCCAAGTAAATTTGTCAAACATACTTCTAATAGCTAACCTTACCCGAAAAACTCAACTTATCACAAACCTTACCCGAAAAAAAGTTCAAAAATCAAGTGAGAGAACGTCATACAGACAAAGATCAAGCCGCTAATACGATACATCAACACGAAATCGATACTTTAAATATATACTTTATTGATAAATATGGATGAATACATTAGAGAGAATAATAAGTTATGGAGAGGATAATTTAGATCTATGTACAAGTTCTCTACTAAATTATGAGTATGAGCTCCCTATTTATAGGCTATTTTACAATATACATTAAATACACATACTAGACAATCTATAACTTATTCGATCGCTACAGACACCGAAACCGTGCACTAACAGACTCCCCCTTTTCCGTAGCTATCGAATACTTTATCCTTGAATACTTTAACTGCAAATCACCAGTCACAAACAGTGCACTAACAGACTCCCCCTTGACTGATGATTTTCGGGCTTGTGCAGACAAAAAATCTTTAAATCTTTTTCATCAAACCAATAACTTGTAGCTTCTCATATTAGGTCTCCCCCTCAAAGTGAGCAACTCTTGGAGATCATCCCGATCATCCACTGGCGTATGATATGGTTCAATCTATTAACAATCAGCAGCAAGTCATCAGCTATCTGTGAGCACCGGTAAAGAAAACCTATCTTTACGTTTAACTTCGTCACACATCTTCGTGAACAACTCGATCATTCAACATCTTTCACTTCGGTTTTCCCTCTCTTGATAACGTGTATCCCAAATATACCCTTTGAAGCTCTTCCACAGCCCATTCGCAAATATGCACTAATGTTTTGGGCATAAGATTCAGAGTTCCAACCTCCATTAATACACACCAAATGATCAAATTCTTCAATCCAATGACAAGACTCGTATATTCTTCAATAAGATCAAACTATTCGAGAATCGTCCCCCTCAACAGAAATAATCCGCCGTATACTCGTAGCCAACATAGTCAGGATCAAGTCCGTCAGAAAGAAGTAAACGAACAGACACTCGTATCCCACATAGTCAGGTTTCAATCTTTGACAAATCAATCACCAATAGAAGAACAATTGCAGTCTTGAACTCAGTCAAACGTAGCTTTGCAAGCATGAATTACCACCCGAAATGCAGTAATTTTTCAAGAAACCTTGCACACGTAGGAATATACATGCTAAATAAACTCAAATAAAAGTTTTATCTCCCCCTTTTCTTGACAAATTCAGCAAAGTCTTGAACAATCTCCAAAATTCACAAAACAAACTCCTCCTTAAATTACTCGCGGGCTCCCCCTCGGCCAATTAAAACGCGTAAAAGTCGGCCGGAAAGTAAATTACTAAAATTTGTGAGAGGAGTACCCAATACAATAGGAACATCCCAGAAAAATTTGAATTAAGAAAATTTTTCCCAATTTTCCCGCCAAAAATTCTACGAAAATTTTTGAAAAATAAATATTATCGCCAAAATTTTCGAGAATGAAATCTTAATCACGAGAAGTATTCAGGAAAAAATCGCGCAAGAAAAATTTTCCCGCCATTTTACTCTTTTTTTTTAACAAATCACCTCTCTAATTCGTTATAAATATCCACCTCATTCGTTAACTTAGTTCGTGCTCTCCAACTCTTTATAAATTAAACTCCAATTCGTTATAGATATCCACCATTCGTTACACACTTAACGAATCTATTCAATTCGCTATAAATTACCAACTGTAATTCGTTATAACATTTACACGAATGGCTTCCCATTCGTTAAGATGTCCACACTTCATCATACATAACGAATTAGACTTAATTCGTTACCCATACCTTAACGAATTCACTTCACGAATCACCTTAATTCGTTACATTTACCTTAACGAATTGCCTTAATTCGTTACATTTACCTTAACGAATTGCCTTAATTCATTACCTTTAACTTAATGAATTACACTAACAAAGTACCTTAATTCGTTACTTTAACTTAACAAATTAACTTAACGAATTTCCCTAATTCGTTAAAAATTTCATAACGAATTAGCTACAGTAGATTAGCGAATCAGGTTGTTGAATCTGAAATGCTCGCCGGAAAAACGAAATTCGCCGAAAAAATCAGTTACAGTGACCGGAAAAAGTAGATCTGGCTGGAATCTGGAATTTTTGAACCTCATCAATGGCAGATCCATCATAAACACATAATTAACCATGAAAATCTACCTGAACACTCAGATTTTCACTCTAAACACGAATCTATCTTCCAATTAACTTAACGATTACTTATTCATCACCAAATAAATCAACCCATAACATGCTCTTCAATGGTGAAATCTTTAATTCACCATAATTAACCACCAAAACCCACAGAAACATGCGGGTTTCAATAATAAGCACAAATCCATCATCCAATTAACTTAACACTCACTAAATCATCATAAACCGAATAAAAAAGTAACATCCTCTTCCATGGTGAATTCTTCAATACTCCATAACTTAACACCAAATTACACAGGAAGCTTCATCTTCCATCAATAAACACGAATTTACACTCGAATCCATCTATAACACACTAATTTACTCCAGATCTGACCAAAACCCTAAGAACACGAAGAACACGAAAAATTCAGATTCATACCTTAGTCGATGTACCGAGAGCAGCCACACGCTATAATTTACTAACAGACTCCCCCTTTTCCGTAGCTATCGAATACTTTATCCTTGAATAATCACCAGTCACAAACCGTGCACTAACACAAAGTATGCCCGAAAACCCTTAAAGAAATACAAAGTGTATTAGGAGCGGATTCCTAACACACAAGTGTACTCAGAGAGTTAATTTGAAATTACCATGTATATTAAAGGAGCATTTGAAAATACAAAGTGTGCCCGAAATATAAAGTGTGCCAGGGAAACAAGGTCTGCCCGCAAACACTTGTAATCTCGAAGGATCATAATCACTACAATACATAGCTTGCTAGAAATGAATTTAAACAGTAAAACAAACACCTAAGGGTGCTATAAAGTTCAAAATCACTAATGCTTGCTAGAATATCCCACCAAATCACAAAGCTTGCTATATTAACATAGAAACAACTTATTAACAGTTAAGTGTGCTAGAAGGTTTGCTAGAAACAAAGCTTGTTATGGAACAGTGACATCAATCATATCAACTAGTTTGCTAGAAACATACACAAATATCAAACTTGCTCAGAAAGTAGGTAGAATTGTGTACTCTACCCAAAAAGTGTTAAGTACTTCAAAGCATGCCCGAAATTAATAAACTTAAATAAAAGCATCTAAGTGTGCCCGGAAAGGTTATAAAACATCAAACTTTACCCGAATGTACATAATCAACCTTTTTGTTGGTAAAATGCAGCATTGTTTGACTTAAACACAATATTTGTTAAATTTTATCAATAAAGATCATTGTTTAAGAGCATATGGTGCATTTAGAGATAAAATTTCAGTCATGTTTCTTTTCAATACAATTTCTTTCCTTTTACTGAAAAGATCTCAAGAATGGGACCATATTGACTAAGTAGCTTTCTCAATACTTCAATCTCAGCATTATTATGACAACATATACAGGTCAAAAGCAGGTCTAGACTTAGCATGAATTTCATCTCTTTGGTGAAATTATTAAGATTCAACTAATATGCATAATTCTCAATGGATAACACATATTGTTTTCTGATGCTCCATATCTATTCTCAAGGCTTATTTGGCTTTCTCCAGATCACCCTAGTTTGACTTTGACCCCCTGGATTTGGTCAAAATTTTAATGACATAATATATTTTAAAATTTCTTAGATTTTTCTTTTCAAATTTACAAACATATGTGAGGTTGAACGTTGGACTTACAGGCCACGCAAGTCGGACTGACAGGCCTTTCATGCGGAATGTTTAAAGGACTTATATGATTGCCTCCACCCCTGTAGTTCTAGAATAAACAAAATTTGTAAACATAGATCAACTTTTGGTAGATAAAATATTGTAAAATCATGTAGTTCACAGTTGTTCTTTGTCATTCTTTCAAATAGGACATTTCATTTTGGTGACCAAATACCAATGGGCTTGTGTATGACTCGATAATCACTTTTCTGCCTATCATTTGGAAAGATTTATCTAGGAACATGCATAGACAACAATGTAACTCCACATAAGGAATAGCAGTTTCTTTATGTATATATCACCAGTTGTCACAGCTTTCCCTTTTCTTTTTCTTTCTAATTGAGCCTTAATGGTGGCGGCTAATGCAGCATCAATTGCATCTTGTTGTTCTTTAAGAGCGGCATCACCAGCACCACCATCACCACCATCATTCCCATCACCACCATCATTTCCAACATCACCATCGTTCCCACCTTCTCCTTCCTCACGCTCGGAATCTGAATCATCATGAATCCAACGATCCTCGGAAGGACATACATAATTAGGATCAACAATATGACCAATCATTCGTTTATCCGCTGGCCTTCCTTTTCGATAGATAGCCATTCTACGTACTGTTTCGGTCGTCATATGTTCCATATAAAGCTTATAAATAACCAAGATTTGATCAATTTCTAGATTTGGTATCAAGTCTTGAATAATCAGCTGCAAAAACCGAGGATACATTAAAAACTTCTTCTTCTGGTCCGTCTACTGAACTTGTTCTGCCAAATGATCGAATACATGTTCAAAGTAGTTGAATGGCTTGTTGAGGATTAAAGCCACAAAGGCTGATTGCAAACTGAGTCGACATTCATCAAAGCCACCCCGACGGCCACTCATACAGTTAATAAGAACATGGAGAAGATATTTGTATGGTGGACACAATCCATTCTTGTTCAGCATAGATTTATGAACGTCTCCACCATAACGTTCATGAGTAAACAAACCCTTGACCAATTGCCTATCGAATTCACTCGGGTTATCGTCAGTATCAGCAAATCGAAGCACACGACGAATTACGTCAACATCAATTGTAATTGGAGTGTCATTGATCATGGCTCGAATATGCTTCTCTTCCTCCACATACGCAGCAGTATCCCAAAACTACCTGACGATACTTAGATATACCATAGGTCGAGCAGTGATGGCGTAATGTATCGCTGATCGTCTTAGAAAGGCCAACATATCTCCAAATGTAGTTATATCAGCAATGTCTGAGGCAACATAGGCACAGATGTTGTGCTTTTTTTCAGATGGTAATAAAATAACATCAGCATGCTGCTCCTGAGGAGGTTGCTCTTGCGGAGGTTGTTCTGGTGGTGGTTGTTCGTGTTGCCCTTGATCGGCAATTTGTGGATCTTGATGTACTTGATCAGCCATGTTTACTGTATAAGTATAAACAAATATGAGAAGATATAAAATGTATTCAATATATGTCAACTTATTTATAAGTGGTGTATTCATTGTCAATCACTATATGTATTTAAGTTATTTACGGGTTTAGACGATTGAAATACTTTATAAAATTTATAAATGAATTTTAAAATTAATTACATAATTAAGATTAAATGTCGTTCGTTAAATATCCCACTGATTCGTTACTATACAATAACGAATTGTGCAATTCCCTATCAAGGAAATAAACCAACGAAGTAGCCTTAGCGAATTACTAATCAAACTGACGAACTAAGAATCTAGTTCGTTATAATTTTAACGAATCAACATCTGATTCATGAACTCCATTCTTCTCTAAGCTAGTTCGTATATGTCCTTAACGAATTGGACACGAAACAATTCCAATTCACTAAGGGGGACAATGGTCCATTAAATAGACTTAATCTTTGACTTCTCATAGTCAAGGTCAAAATTAAGATGAACATCAATAGTCAACAGTGTAAACCCAGCATCAATTAGGCTATAACTATCGTTGCATCATCAAGATAATGAGCTTGTTAAACTCGTAATCACACTCGTAAGCCTACGGTGATGAGATTGAGACTCAAAACCTAGGTATACTGACGTTAAACGAACCAAACATAAACACCGAGAGCATGAATACATAATTAACCCAGAAAACGATAATCAAATATCGATTAAAGTCCACCAAGGGTATCGGAAGAGCATTCCGATCACATTAAGTCATAAATAATCAAGTTCACCAAAACAAATCATAAATCAAATGGATTTATACACTCGGAAAACCCTTAAACACAAAAGTTCATAATTTAACCATAAATACACAATCATTTTTGACGAAAAACATATCGCCATGTTCATCTATACCTGAGAAACCCAAATATATCTTAGAATATCGAAATGTGAATGTTGAGATTTCAAAGAAAATTTGAATAGGGTGTCTTTAGTGTGAAGGAAGAAGACGAACAGTGAAGGACTGTTCGTGTTTCTTGTCTTTTATAACCTTGCACGCAACCCGAGGTACAACGTGTACGAATTAGGCAATTCGTTTGAATTAAAGTTAACGAATTAGCTCTTTCGCTAGTCCAGTTCTTTACATTAAGGTAGCGCATCAATACATGATTCGTGGCATGATTCGTTAAATATGTATAACGAAGCGATGATTCGATACAGAGTGCGGAAGCGACTTAGGTGAGCGAACTAGAAACCTGTTCTCTAAAGAATCACGTAGTTCGTTATCCATAATTAACGACTTAGTGTTAACGAATTAAACACTTTATTTAATTTTAAATTAATAATTAAATGAATTTAATAAATGAATTAAATAAATAAAATAAATAATTCTGAATTATCGAGAACCTTTTTATCTCGAAAATTGAATACTTTAAAAACGTTTCATTTTTACGAAACATAACTTAAAATAATATATAAAGAAAGAAAGATAAAATCTTTTTGGTATTTTGTAAAAAATTTAAAGAATGTATGTACAAAGAAATATCCGAACATTTAAAAATTGAACAATCTTTTTGTGTTTTTCTATGATTTTAATAAAAACAATACACATTTTTTGTGTTTTTGTTGAGTTTGAGCAGAGAATCATATTGACCAAATTGCCCTTCCATCTCAGTTTTATATTTCAGCGATATTATGACTGGCTTTAAGTCGGTCATTGATATTGTTGTCCACTTAAATCTAATAACAAATTTTCAAGTGTTTTTGTGATATGATTAATTGGTTCAAATATAGCATAGAATATCAGAAAACTATCAGCCTCTAATCTTGGTTCAAGCTTAATTTGATTTTTGCCAAAACACCCCAACTTGACTTAAACCATTATAGTGTTGATCAAAATTTTTGATACCAATTGAGAAATTTTGAGCAATGCATCAAGTTTCCTTTATTATGAGTGAGTATGCATGTGTCCATCTGTTGGCTTACATGCATTGTATCCCCTGGGGTCCGTTTCTTAATGGTATTAAGACGCACGCAAGGGAGGAACAAATGTATGACTAACAATGGATTTTGATCAAGTCAGTAATTTGGATTTGTACGAGGTACAACAGTGATCAAGTTTAATGACTTTGGGTTTGCTCTAAAAGCGAGTGAAATATTCATCCATATGAATACCCAGATGATTAAACCGCATAAAGACTCCCAGTGTCCTGAATCCTAACGCTTGTTATTTGCTGTATTATATTTTTTGGTGATCAACAACTATAAGGCTTGAGTATGTCTGGTTATTACATTTCTGTCATCCTTACCGAGACTTTTGCTAGAGACTAACACTCCTTTCAATTTGGCGTTTCTTTATGTTTATATCACATACTTCACTCTACTTGGTTGTTTTTAAGACCTACCAATGCACCAATGCAATTAAGCACACAATCTTTTAAGCTTACTTCTTGCTAGACTTGGGGTCAAGATAATCAATGTACTATCATTTTCTCTTTTTGCTTAAACTCAAAAATTTGAGGAGCAAACAAAAATAAAGAAAATAAAGATAAATTTAATCGCCCCAGATAACTTAAGTCTATAAATAAATGTCTGTTCTATCAATCCAACAAATGAATAATAGGACCAAGACATGCAAGCATGCTTCACAAACTTAAATAACCGACATAATTTTCAACGAGAAAATAATCTAAAAACACATAACGAACGGCCCAACTATTTTCCATTATCAGGTAAATGGCTAACCTGAACATTTACAAGTAAATATCAGGACCAAACATATACACGTACATGTCCGTCAAATGTAGATAATTGACATAATTTTCAGCAAACGCATGCAAAAATCTTTTTGGATTTTCTCTATACAAACTTTAAAAACACAATATTTTTGTCTTTTTCAGTATTCTTATAAACAAAATAAACTTCACATTCTTTTTGGATTATCGGATTTTTCTGTACAAACTGAAAAGTACATTCTTTTTGTACTTTCAGATTTTAAAATGTTTTTTGTTTTTCAAGAAATATTTTAAAGGAAAATATTAAAGAAATAACAGTATTTTTGATTTTACTGAATTTTCTAATGTTTTTGGATTAAGATTTTTTTAATTTTTTTGGGTTTTATCTATACAAAAGAAAAACACAATCTTTTTGTATTTTCTAGATTTTCACCCCCTAAAACCAAAATAAATTTTAAAAGAAAAATTAACAGAAAATAAAGATAGTCATCCTTGTTTAAGTATATCAACGAGGGTCTTCAATCCGTTTAAACCAAGCAAAAATTTAAAACGTGTTTTGTCAAAAGCTTTGGTAAACAGATCGGCTTTCTGAAAGTTAGTATGTACTTTCTCAAGGTCAATCAACTTCTTCTCAAAGCAATCCCGTATAAAGTGATATCGAATTTCAATATGTTTTTTTTTCGAATGTTGTACGGGATTCTTTGTGATAGAAATTGCAGCAGAATTATCAATTAGAATAGGAGTAGTAAGATTCAAACCGTAGTCGCGGAGATGTTGTTGTATCCACAAAACCTAGGAACAGCAACTCGAGGATGCAACATACTCAGCTTCGGCGGTTGAAGTGGAGACCGTTGTCTGCTTCTTACACTTCAAGGAAACAAGCCGGTTTCCTAAAAATTGACATCCTGCAGTCGTTGATTTGAAGTTGATCTTGCAACCTCCATAGTCCGAGTCTGAATAAGCAGTAATATCGAAAGTATCATCCTTGGGGTACCACAACCCGATGTCTGGATTTCCCCTCAAATACTGAAGAATTCTCTTGACTGCAGCTAGGTGAGTCACTCGTGGACTTGCTTGATACCTAGCACAAAGACAAACATCAAACATAATATCAGGGCAAGAAGCCGTTAGATACATTAAAGATCCGATCATGGCACGATAGAGGGTTGGATCAACGGTATCCTCCAATTCATCCGGTGATAAATTGTGACCCACGGGGAGAGGAGTAGAAGGGATTTTTCTGGCAGAAATCTTGAATCGGCTCAAGACGTCGTTCACATACTTAGTCTGGTGAATGAAGATTCCGTTAGCAGACTGGTGAACCTGCAGCCCTAAAAAGAAATTCATCTCTCCCATAAAACTCATCTCAAACTTTGTTTGCATGGACTTCTCGAACTCCTTACACAATGTGTCGTTTGTAGACCCAAAAATAATATCATCAACATAAATTTGGACTAGGAGAAGATCATCACCAACAGCTTTATGAAATAGAGTGCAGTCGACAGTCCCTCGTTTGAAGCCAGTATCAGTCAAATGGTCGGCAAGTGTGCCATACCAAGCTCTCGGGGCTTGATGTAGACCATACAGGGCCTTGTTTAATCGGTAAACACGATCCGGATACTCAGGATTTCTGGACAAACACCTCTTCGTGTAGTTCACCGTTGAGAAAAGCACTCTTAACATCCATTTGGTAGACCTTGATATTCTTATAAGCTACATATGCCCGGAAGATTCGAATCGACTCTAATCTTGCAACTGGAGCATATACCTCTGCGTAATCAATACCCTCCTGCTGATGAAACCCTTGCACCACTAGACGTTCCTTGTTTCTGACAATCACACCTCGATCGTCTTTCTTACACTTATATATCCACTTAGTCGGAATCGCTTTCTTGACTCTAGCAGGCTTGTCTATTAAATCCCAAACACCCAAACATGCAAATTGCTGTAATTCCTCTTGCATAGCTTCTACCCAAGAAGGATCTTCAAGTGCCTTATGAACTGTCGTTGGCTCAACTTGAGATAGAAAGCAAGTGAATTTAGCAAGATTTACAATTCCCGATGAATGTAAATCAGTATAAGCACACAATATGTTATTATCACTTGACGAAGCAACTTGATGACAAGTACGTACGCCCACATCAAGTTCTCCAATGACATTTTCCTGTGGATGATAGCTATGAATCCGAAGTGTGGGATTCTCAGGAACAAGAACATTACAAAATAAGTTAGTGTAATGTTCACCAAGTTCAGGAGATGAAACATTATCACTGTCAATGTTAATAACTTGATCGTGAACTTGATCATCATCAGAAGAAGTGGAAACATTATCGATAGCCACTGGAGAAGCAACTTGAGGTTCCTCAGTTGGAACATCAGGTTGAGCTACAACATCATTAGAACTTGAAAATCGTGGAATTGCCAAATGATCTTCAAAGTATGCTCGAACCAGGTCTTCGTCAATGTGTTTAGTTGATGGAGTAAATGAATTAAATAAACTATTGTAGTCAAACATCCAATCGCGACCTTTCCCTTGAGGAGGAGTTGTGTACTTTTGACAGTCCACGTGGTACCACTCGTCAACACAACCGGATGTAAAGTTAAATACCCTTTTCATTGGAGATGCATATCCCAAGAAATACCCTTCGATAGCTTGTTCTTCAAATTTACCCGCATCCTTCTTCAACATAGTACAAGGACACCCAAAAGGTTCCAGATACTTTAAAATAGGTTTTCGATTATTCAATAACTCATAGCTTGTCATTTTGAGTCTTTTAACTGTTAGAACCCGATTAAGAGTATAGCAAGCTGTATTCACCGGCTCATTCCAGAATTGGACGGGAAGCTTAGAATCAGCGAGCATTGTACGTGCAGCTTCAATCAAGGTTCAATTCTTTCGTTCGGCAACACCATTTTGTTGAGGTACATAAGGTGCACTGTATTCTTGATGAATTCCTTTTTGAACACAAAATAAATCCAATACAGTGCATTTGAATTCTGTACCATTATCACTTCGGATTCTCCTTACCTTTTGTTTGTATAGTGATTCGATCTTGGTGATAAGGTTTTGTACCAAAACCTGTGTTTGATCTTTCGAACTCATAAATAACACCCATGAGTATATCGAATAGTCATCAGTCACCATAAGACAATACCAATCCCTAGAAATACTCGCATGATTCACAAGACCAAACAAATCCATATGAAGTCGTTCTAGAGGAGTATTAATGGAATTCAATAATTTAGAAGGATGTGTCTTCTTCTTCTGCTTGCCCTTTTTACATGCAACGCAGTGATCGGATAATTTAAAATTCTTCAACGAGACACCTTCCACTAAATCATTAGTCATCAAATAATTCATCTTTCTCACATGTATGTGACCCATTCAACGATGCCATAGAATCGAGTCTTTCTCGGATGCCTTCGAGACAAAACATGTTTCGATCGATGTGGATATCTTAGAGCTCATGTTCAAGACATAAATATCATTCGATCGTGGTGATTGAATGACAACCATGTCCTCGGGAATAACATAACCCGGTTTCAAGATAAGACATTCATTGTCAGTGAATATCGTTGTGTACTTTTTATCACAAATCTGCGATACACTTAATAATTTATGATCTACTTTATCACAATAATTTACTTTCTCAAACGTGATGTGACCATTTGAAACTTCACCCTCTTGTGTGATCATGCCCCTAGAATTCCCAGCAAATGCCAGATAGCCCCCTTGAATATTCCTCACGTTGGTTAATAGGTCGAGATTCCCAGTGATATGACTAGAACATCCACTATCCATTATCCACTTTTCACCAGACACAGTCCTGGATGAACCCTACACACAAAATAAAGATGATTAGTTCAAAAAGGCAGCCCAGGCCTCAGTCTTGGGCACCTTTTGGTTTTCTCTTTGATCATTAACTTTAACAGAGTTCAAATGTTGTTCAGCCACTTGTGAATAAGTTATTGGCTTCCTAGACTTTCGTCTTAAGTAAGCTGCTTTGAACATGAGGTTTTTGAGGAGCAACCTGGGTCTTAACAGTTTCTGTTTTAACTGATATTTCTGGGTTAACTGACTTAGATTTCTCAGAAATCACAGTTTCTTTCTTAATCAAATCCTCTTCTTTTCTAGCAAAATGATTAATTTTGTAATCATTGTGAAATGGAGGTGGAATTTCAACAAAACCAATGCCTTTCTTAGAATCCTTTTGTTTAACAGATACTTCAATAATTTCATTCAACAAAAAAGAAGAATTTCTAAACTTTCCCAGTTTGTTCTTCAACTCAAGAACCTCATTCTCAAGCTCAGTTATCTTTGAACGATGTTTCAGAATTTCTTGAAACTTTTGGTCATTAATAGTCATTTTCACAGATAACTCAGCTTTGAGATCGTGGTTACTTGTCGACAATGCTTCAATCTTTTCTCGAGATCTCATTTGAGATTCAAGAGATTGTCGATAAGTATCCTTTAGAGAAGCAATTTCTCTTACCAAATTATCATTTTGATTTTTCAAAGCTTCTAACTTAGGTTTATTAGATTCACAATCAACACATGATACTTTAACAGATGAAGTAGCAGAGATAGAATGACTAACCTCATTGATTTTGGCCATGCAAGAAAATACTGTTGGAGGTTTGTCGCAAGAGTCGTCATAATCAGATCCAGAATCATTATCAGAAGACATCTCACTCTCACTTGTATCTTGACAGTCTTTATGTAATCCAAACATAGCCAGATTTGCTTGAGCATCATTACATAGTAACCGTTGTGACCAGTCATCACCATCTGCTAACATTGCTTGTGTTGTAGAAGAAGAAGGTTTCTTTTCAGCATCACTACCTCGAGTTGTAGAAGAATTTTGACCACGAGAACCAGTGTATTCTTTCTTTGGCTTGTCACATTCCTTTGCGAAATGTCCAAATTCTTGACAATTATTGCATTTTACTTTCAATTTATCAAAACCTAACTTCTTGTTTAAAGCTGGACAATCATAGCCATGTTCCATTTTAAATCCATGATTTCCAAATCATCAGGATCTATCTAATCATAATCCTCATCAGTTAAATCACTTGTGGCAATCTTACTACTTACCAAGTTTTCATATGAATACATGAAAGCTGTCAGAAAAGCAAAGTTTTTCTCAGCTTCCTTCATATTAACACTAGGTGTTGAAGCAAATGGATTAGTAGTAGTTGAACTCCCAGAGCCACCAGACAATCCAGAATTACCAGCAAAATAGAAACAAACTTTTGGATCATTGAACATAGTTGATTCTTTTTCACTTGCCACTTGAGTAAAAAAAGCATTGATTGGAGAGATCGTTGAACTAAGAGGCATACTTCCACCATAGAAAGCTGGATCTTGATTTTCCTTGAAAGATTTTTGACACTTAAGATCATATTCTCTAGCTTAGATCTTTTGTAAAAATTCAAGTGCAGTCAAGTCTTCGTTCAAGAAGTAGTCATTCTCTTTCAAGACCATGAGAAATGTTGAATAAGAAGTTGGAAGCACACTCTTAATAGTGTTAATTTTATCTGTTTCAGAAACTTCCAATTTCATCTTGTCCATTTCAGCAATTAAATGAATAAACCTTGTAATCATCTCTTCAACTGTTTCTCCCTTCAATAAATTAATGTTTTGAAACTGAAACTTGAGCATCACTTTCTTACTCTCAGCTGTGTTCCCCATACTTCTCATACGTAGATGTTGAAATAAAGAAGCACAACTCTTGATACTACCCAGTTGATGAAAAATATTTTCTGGCAATGCCATAGTGAGAGTGGAATAGGCTTTTATCTCGATTTCTAAACCTTTCTTCTCTTCTTGTGAGTATTGAGAAACAGCTTTAGGAGTATACCCAATAGTATCGTCACCAATCATTGGTGCTACATAAACTTCATCGAGACAATATGAGCAATCAGGGTGAACAGACCCTAAATGAGCACGAAACCGAGGTTCCAACTTGGCAAAGTCACTAAACTTCATCAATCTAGGACATTTAGAATGTAAACCAATCTCAGTATCAAGTTGCAATATTTGTTGCATCAACATGTTTTGAGATGCCAATGCATACATACCAGCCATTTTTGACAAGTTGCAAAAGTTCAAAAGATTTAACGAATCAAAACAGTGAATAAGATTAACAAACTGTAAACAGTTGTAGCGAACTGTGAACAGAGGATTAGCGAATCAAATCTTAACGAAGCTAAAATTGATCAGATGACGAATTAAATGACGAATTAGATTGATATGTTAACAAATCAACCCAACGAATCAAGTGATCAATGAATCAGATAGTCAACACAAGTCAAACTAATGAATTGACTTAACGAATGGATTAGCGAATTGCAAGGTGTAACTTAACGAATCAGAATGAGAATAACAACAAACCACTAAGAAAATCTTAGCGAACTAGGTCACGAACCCGCTATAGTGATTAAAGAATCACACTTGGAGCGAATCAGTTTGTTACAACGGTTTGTAACAAACTTTTATACCTTATGCCACATGGCAAAGGTTGTTGTGACACAAATCACAATGTGGACACGTATTAAACGAATCTGTTTAACCAATTAGCGAATCAGATTATACGATTTGACAATTAACACGAATTGACAAATGAATCACTTGAAATATATATCGAATCAACAGAATTGATGAAAGAATCAAAAGAAAGAAGATAGCGAATCACCATACAGATGATAACGAATCAAGTTCATAGTTGAATCTTCAAATCTTCAATGAGAAATTTCTAGAAATCTGGTAAAGAATGAATACTAACCCAGAAACCCAGAAACTTTAGATCCGTAATACTATCTCGATTCTAGACCAAATCACACCAATAAACTCTCAAATTACTCGGAATTCGATCACGAATCCAATACACCAAACCTCATAACCAATTATTACCAATATCAGTCCAATTTCACCTAAAACTCAAACCCTGTTTCGGACTTAAACCAAAACCAATATCGAATCACCTCAAAACCAAAATCAAACCTCAATTCCGATTAACCAAACCTTTCCAATGCCTTAACCAACTCAAATCCAATCCAAATTAACCATAACTCAAACCAGAAATATCTTAATTGATCCAAATTCACTAAAGAAAACACTAACAAACCAATATCCCAAATAAACACCAAATCAAGTGTAATTGAGAAACCAACAGCTCTGATGCCACTTGTTGGAACCCGGTGTATCGATCTATAACTATAACAGATCTCGGATCTGTGTTAATACAATTAATACCTTAATTGATAGAAGATCTAGCTCATAACTAACTGTAATTCAGTGTTATAGGTATGTATATGTATATGTATTATCAATAGTAGTTGTTATAATATTAAGATTGAAGATCGAGAGAGTATTTGGACAGCAATTTGATAATTAACTCTCAAAAAACATAACTCAAGAGTGAACAGGGTTCACTATAAATAGAAGACAGGTCTGGTTCGCTAACATCCCCTAGCGAACCAGAACCTACTTCGTTACATACAATAAAAAAAGCGAAACACCCCCTGATTCGCTAACATCTCCTAACGAATCAGGAGGGAATAAGGTTAAGTCTTAGTTCGCTAACATCCCCTAGCGAACTAGACTGTATACATAACGAACTAGATAATACTTAAACAAATTAATACATTAAATATTAAACAAAAACGTTAACGATAATTACAAAGACTCAAGACGCAAAACCGTGCACTAACATACACATCATGAGAAAGCAACCATACATGTTAATGACTGTACTAAGTGCCTTTTTAGACTATTAAATCCATATGATTGGCTAAGTAGTCAATCTACTATCATTTCCCATTAGTTAAAATTCCCTTACCAACTATCTTTCCTCCGTTATCATCACTGTCAAATGCCACTTGACCTTTAAACTTCTCTTCATAATTGACAAGTGACCTCTTGTCACAAGTCATGTGCCTAAAATATCCACTATCCATGTACCATACATCATTCAGCAGAGTGGACTGTTCCTGCACAAATTAAATAAGTTGATTAGTTGAGTGATGAAGTGCAAGCTATCTCAACTTGCAAATCATCAGATTCATTTTTAGTAGCAGCATTGGGTGTGAGTGTTATGGGTTCAGGATCTTCATGAGTCAACTGAAGATTATCTGAATTGTTAGTTTCATAACCACACTCTCTTGGAGTCTTCATAAATAAAGTTGGACATGGGCAATCATCCAATACAATAACACATTCTTGGACAGCATAATTAATTGGTCTTGAACAAACTTTCTCTTCAGAATTCTTTTTCTCCTTAACTTCAACCTTAGGTTTCCAAAGGAATCCTTGAGGTTCATAACCATGCTTTAACAGAAACTTTTCATCACCTGTAAGTTCAGTTGGTTTCTTTCTTGAAAAAGGCACCTTTGTTTCTTGTCTTTTCACTGCTTAGTGATCCTTGAGAATCATCAGACTTGTCTGATTTTGTGTCTTTTGTGGGGATAATAATCAAAGGTTGAAGATTCTTCTTGAATGCCTTTTCAGACTTCATAGGAGATTTGCTTCTTCTGACTGATTCAGGCACATGTTTCTTTGTCTTTACATCAGCCTTCTTTTCCTTCTTAGTCTCTACTACAACTTTCAAAATATCTTCACCCATTGCCTACTTTCCACACACCTTTCCTTTTCCTAAATACTCATCATATTTCTGTATATAAAGCACAAAGTCTTGTCCAAGAAGGCTTAAAGTTGAATCTTTCATTACAAGAATCTGTGTGGTGACCATATTCATCACATTTCTTGCACCAAACTTTTCCCTTGTATCTTTCATGATCACTTCCTTTTTTGAACCTTTCACTTTGTCTTGGTGGTTTCACACCAAGTGTCTTCTGAGTCTTTAGACTATCAAAGTCAATTAAGAATGAAACAAACTCCTCAATCTTGATATCTTTTCTTTCAACTTTGGTTTTAACAAAGATAATTTACTTCATAATCAAAGGTTCTTCATCTAGGCTTTGCTTATGCTTTGACTGCCTTTTTTCATATTCTTCCATAGTCTCAAAATCTCCAATATCAAACACTTCATGACTGGAGAAAACTGGGTAAACTGGGATAAAATTTTCAACATCAACTGTTTCTTTCACCTTTTTCTTGTTGTTGATGCTTATCCTTGCCAATACAGCCTTGCTTGGTGGCCTGACAGCATTGTAGCTTACCTTATTGTTCTCACATATGTCAAAAGAAACATGTTCTCTCTTCATTCTTTTATTTTGTTTCTTCATATTTGGTGTGACTGGTGGGTACAATGGAAGCTTGTCTATGGATTCTGGTTTCTTCATTTTTCTGCCCCTTTCAGCAGCTCTAATTTCTTCATCTGTGATCTGATCACTTAAGTCACTTAAGCCATCTGCATTCAGATCATCAGAATCAAAATCATCTTCAGAGACTTGTACACCTATTGACTTGTCCTCTCTACCTTCTTCTTTAACCACAAATTCTCCTTTTTCATTCATCTCAACATTTTTGCAAAGATCAAGAAATTCCTTTTTGTCTTGGAAGACATCTCCGAATTTTTGTAGATATGCATCCCTCTTTTCTTTGTCAACTTTGGGCATAAAGTTGTTGTTGAATGGTGTTGGAACTGCTTTGTACTTGTCTACTTCTTTAACTTGATTATTGATACCACATATGTTTCCTGTGGAAACCAAGTTCTTCATAAATTCATTTTCAGTTTGCAGTTTTGTGTTCTGCACTTTCTCCTCAACAATCATCTTCATCAATCCATCTATCTCAGTGATATATCTCTTTTTAGCTCTAAAACTAATCATACAAGCATCTTCCAAACTCTTAATTTTCTCTTCATTTATCAAATCACTTGCCTCATACTCATTGAAGATACTTTGTTTCCTGAAACACTCACCCTCCAGTTTGCCTACTTTTATGGTTAAAGCGTTGATAGTTTCATTTAAATCAACTGAAGGAGTAGAGTGTACCTGAGATGATGTTCCAGCTTCATTTTCAGCAATTGCCATCAGTACAACATTTGCTCTTGAGATGTCCTCTTCATGGTTGCTCCAATCAAAATCACCATCTTGTTGTGCAGCCAAAGCTACATTTCCTTGATTTCTTGATTGATTTTGATTGGTTCTGTTTGGATTGGTTGGAGCATTTTGAAGGTTCTGGTTGTTTCTTTGAAAATTTTGATTTTGGGGCACAACTTGTTGATTGTTCATTTGAGGCTGTTGAAAGTTGTTGAAGTTGGGATTATAGTTGTTGAAGTTGTTTGGATTGTTGTTGTTGAATCTTGGCTGATTTTGTTGGTATTGCTGCTAGTTTCTTGGCTGTTAATTCTGGTACAGATTCATCTAAAATTTCCTTGCCAGATTGCATTCTCTTGCAAAATGTCCAGGCTGTTGGAAATTGTAGCAAATTGCCTTTGACTTGTCAAACCCAATCCTTTCATTAGGACCAGAGACCAGAGACCTACTAGTTCTGTTGTACAACCTTTTACTTTTTAAGGCCAACATGGCAGCTTGCCATTTCAAATCCATATCCTCCAAATCATCTGCATCAATTTGCTCTAAGTCATCTTGAATGACACTGGTATGGATCAAATTCACGCACAGCAGCAGTTGCATTTGCACCATCAGTATCTTGAGGGCCATTCTTGATTGAATTCCACATGTCAACATCGTTATAGCACACGACAGCCTCGAATAATAATTTCCAATTGGTGAAATTTTTCTATCCATACAGTCTAGGTATCTTGTTTGTGGAAACTTCCTACTCTTCAAAACCAGACATTTTTGGTATTTAAAAAGAAAAATCAGTGAATCAGTAAGAACAAAGTCAAAAATCAGATTTTTGTAAATGATCAGATCTGAGATGATTCTTCAGATCTGATGTATCTGGTTCGATTGGAGCAAGATTAATTAGAAAAGATGTAAATTTAATCAAAATAAGTAAAAGAAGACACCGGTAATCAGTAGATCTGGACGGAAATAAAGAACAGAGCAGCTGACGTCACTTCTTCAATGGAACAGTGTTTTGCTTACGTCATTGTTCTTCTTCAGATCTTCAATTAGTAACAAATTCTTTACCCGAATAGCAGCAATCAGCTCTGATACCACTTGTCAGGTGCCATTTGATCACTCACACTCAATAACTATGTCATAACTCACACAATAAATGTGTCGACAAGAGAGTTAATGATGATTGCTATTTTGGGAAAGAAAACTGTTTGTTAACGGCGGAATCAGAAACAAACAAAGTAGTTGCTAAAATATCAATGAAAAGTAACTGACACACAAGAATCACTCAAAAGATTTCCATTCATATAAACGAATCATACAAATGTTAATCAATTTAGGGTTTCTTAATTGGAAAGTTATATCCTTACAATCCTAGGATAGCCGTCACACCTAGAAAATATTCGCTCAGTGTAAAGTGGCTAAATCCGTAGTAGGTGTGACCTAAAATATTCCTTTTATAGGCCTGCCACTACCTGACAGCTCTCATTCCTTCTAGAAACCCTAAATAAATAATACATATTCAAATTACATATTCAAAACTATACTAAGTGTTAAAACAGGTCTTCCGGGTAGACTTTGCATAAGATGTCTTCACCGAGTAGGCTTTGTGCCTTTTGTCTTCTACGGGTAGACCTGGTAACCTTTTAAGTGTGCTCGGGAACAGTTCTCCAGGTAGACTTTAGTTAGAGTATTTCCTAAGAAAATACTCACCTAGAAGACTTCAGTCTTCTTGATCATATAGAACTTTGCCCGACATGACCTTACAAGCAACCTTGTTCTTCAATGGTCCTTTCAACTCCTTGCTGGGAAAAGCTTGTTTTGCAAGGCAAAGTGTGCTTGGTAACACTGTAGCCTGCTTGAGTTGATCCCTGCCCGATGTTACTTGAGATATTTCATTACACTCATCAAGCTTGCTTGGACTACTGTTTTATTGATGAATACCTTGCCCGATCTTCCAATCACTTGGCTTCATGAGCTTGGTCAGCCAAGAGCCTACTCTGAAGCAGACCTTGCTTGGCTATGAAGAACAATCTTGCTAGACATAGTGAACTTTGCTTGGGTATACACTAAAGAAGTATTCTAGAAGATAAACTTGCCCGATGGACAAAATACCTTGCTAGGGTAAGTAAACGTTGCCCGGGAATCTAAGTGTGCTCGGATTCCATACTTATAAAATTCAAAGGAGGTTGAGAAGATTCCTATCTTCCTTATAGATTTCTTAGGTCAAATATTTGACTCAACAATAAGGAACTATTTTTGTAATTTATGAAATTCTCATTTTTAATCTATCTAATGATTGTAAAATGCATGTTATTTTCGTTTGAAAGTTATGTTTAATAAAGTTTTTATTTCGTTACCGACATTCTTAACAATTGTATATCATCTTCTCGTCTCAACATCTATGTATGAAATTATGTTTTCCACTTTCATATTACCGGTGGATGTTACATGATTTATATGTTTCCACCCGTGGCGCCCACTAGTCATAACCTAGTAGATAATATACATCTTTGATTCTTTAAATGCATAATGTATGAATCTTGCAAGTTATAAAAGCAATGGTATATTCAATTTAAAAAGTGTTGTAGGTAACAATATGACAATCAAAAACCTAAATTTAGTATTTCATAATACTATAATTAATTGATCTTTGAAATAAAGTCTTAATAAATATTCAATAACATATTAATTCTCATTCTAGTGTAGTTAACATATAGTTGATTCCTAATATATATCATTCAGGAAATTAGCAAAAGCTTTCGCGTCTAGTTTTTTATAACTTTTTTTTGTGGATAAATTATGTTAAAAAATTATTAAATACAAATCATAATAATAATATAATATTGTTTTAATAGATTGTGCTCTTTAGCTTTTATGTTTCTCTCAATGTGTATCCATTTAACCCATTTTCTTTGTAGCGATACTTTTTACCCATTTAGACAATTGTATCTACTCAGGATATTAAATTTTTGTCATATTCCGTACATGCTAATTTGGTAGTGATGAAAATAGAAATTTACCAGGCAATTTAAACGTGTAACATAATTAAGTAATTTTATTTAATATAA
The DNA here is from genome assembly GCF_021521415.1 of Bidens hawaiensis. Lineage (NCBI taxonomy): Eukaryota > Viridiplantae > Streptophyta > Magnoliopsida > Asterales > Asteraceae > Bidens > Bidens hawaiensis. The sequence continues at coordinate 93,389 of NW_027492172.1, forward strand.
CGATAATTTTGGTAATACAATTATTATTGATATAAAACGAACAAATGAAAGTTTAGTATATTTAAGTGAACGATTATTATTGATATAATCGTCATTATAGATATTTATATTAGAGCCCGTGTTACACAAGGTTGAAAATATAACAATAATAACATAAGAACTTGTAAAAAATATACTTAATTTTTACAAACCCAGGTCATAGTTCCAAATTCATAATAATCTACCTAGTATTTGAACTAACAATATACCAAAACATATTTATAATCGATCTAATAATAAAAGAACAATTTTATACCAAACTACCTATTAAAAGTAAACTATAACCTTCAACCTTCATCTCCTTCAAACAAAATGAAATTTGAAATGAATGATCAACTTTGTATTGTGTGTCTCTTGGACTTGCTTGACTGCTACAAATTCGAATTATAAGGTATTACGTCATGAATATTTGTTAAACGGTAATTGCATCATTTGAAATTAAAAGTACAACTCTAATATAATCAATATGTTATAAACAAAATGGATTCATATGTTATAAATAATTTCAAAAGTTTAAATAAACATATATGTTATAATAATAACATATAAAATGATTCATAAGATTTTATTTCTGATCCCAACATCACCTATAACATCTTTTGTCTTAGACTTAGTAACCAATTTTGAAACTGATCCGTCAACACTGTCATAAATATCCTTGATGTTCTTCTTTATATTTGTTAACAAAGTTTGCCTCAACAATTTTCATATGGGTAGCACTATTCTCACCAAAGGATATCCTCTCCTTCATAAGAAAAGTAACAGTCTCATATCATAGATATTAATCATACAAATTAAAAGTATCAAATATTGCATTAACGGTGTCTTAGGATTGGATATCACCATTGCTAATGTGGTTTAATTCGGACATTTCAACCATTCAATTAACAAAAATTAAACAAGTATTTTAATCTATAAAACAAATAATATGATAAAATTTATAACGTTACTAATACCACTTCGTTGTTAAACCTCTGTTCCAAACACTCCAGAAACAATATATCATTAGCAAACTTATCAATATTAAAACACGTTGCTCTTTCTAAATCGTTGTCTACCAAGAGAAGTGAGTATTCCTTTCAAAATATAGTATTCCCAAAATAATGTAATTTCATATAGTTAAAAAATCGTGTGAGTTATTTTTGAAACAATATTCGTAACACTAATAAAGGAATCTAATTTGTGAATTATGGAAATGTCAGAAGTCATTTATTTAAAAATCTCTTACATAAAATTAAATTTAAGAAACTATTTAATTATGGATTATGTATTAAGTTAATATATAATAAATAATTAACTTGATTATTATATATTAAAATTTATATCGTTATTTAGTTTTACAAAAATAATACACCTTTATTTTGAAATTTAAAGTGTCATTAATTTGGAGGCATATTTTGATATATATTATTGATTAACATTAATAGTATTAAATGTGGGTGATGTGTATTGTAGAAAGTTTTGAAAAATATCATTATGTATTTTGGAAAACTGTGATCTATATTTATAGAAATTATAGAGACTTTGTCAACATATTAAAGCTTAAGAAAACAGTCTATATTAATATTGAATAAAATCTAAAACGAATAATAATGCAAAAAAATCTATACTAATATTGAATAATAATAATGTTGTGAACAATATATGTAAAGTAAATAATAAGAATGCAAAAAAAAAATGGTAATGTTTTTCGTTACAAATATTCCATTAAAATAGATTTACTTTGAATTTAAGCTATTTAAGTTATTCAAATTCGGTTTATTTAACAAATACAGAAATCAAACTATATAATTGTAATAATGAGATTTTTATACTAAGATAAATATATATATATTTTAAATTGTACATTTTCAGACTAAGATATAATAATATTTTTTTGTAAACTAAGTATAGATAAGTAATAATCGGTTTCTATAATACCATATTAAATATGTATAAATCTAAAAATGTAAATTTGAAAAGACGGAAATATTTTTCTTTTTGATTTTAAGCAAAGAATTATGCTTTTGAGATCTTTTCCTTCTTTTCTCCTCCAAAAATTCCTAAAATTAAAAAAGGAAATTGGATTTTAATATACTCTGCTTTACGCAGTTGGCCGATAATAATCTCAACTTTGAATATAGCTGTCACTGGTCCCAACTTTCACACTATTTGTTTTCATTGGACATCCGTTAAAAAAAACTTAACGGCGTTAAGTTTTTTTTCAAATTTCAAACTGATATTTTAGGGCTTTTGATCGAAATGAGTATACGAGTCGATTGATATAAACTTACCTCCTAACAGTGGTTCAAATGACTAAAGGATGCTTCAGTTCCGGTGTTTAAACTATTAATTAACAAAAATCAAGCTGTTTAAAGCGTTGTTTCGAATTAAGTTTTACATCAATCGATTCGTATTCTCATTCCGATTAAACGATCTAAAATATCAATTTAAAACTTGAAAAAAACCTAACGTCGTTAAATTTTTTTAACGGTGGCCAATGAAAACAAATAGCATGAAAGTTGGGACCAGCGACGGCTATTTTTAAAGTTGGGATTATTATCGGCCAACTGCGTAATGTTGGGATTATTAAAATCCAATTTTCCTTAAAAAAACAAATTAAAATTATGAATGGGTAGAATTGACATATATTAAGACAACCGAAATCATGTTGATCATCCGTATAAAAAATATATAATAACACAATAAAATTAAATGTATAATATTAATCAAGGGGAACTTGTGTTCACAACTTACAAATGAAAATTAGAAAAACAAAATGAGAATATTGTTTTGAGTCATCCACATTTCAAGCAAAGAATCATGCTAATGAGATCTTTTACTTCTTTCATAAAATTAAAAAAAATAATCATCCTAAAATTAAAACACAAATCAAAACTATGAATGTACAAATTTAGTTTTCACTTGATCATGACCATAATACCAAAGATACCACTTAACAAACTTCTTCAACCCGGTCACCAAATCCGTCGTCGGCTTATACCGAAGTTCCCGTCTAGTCAAACTTATATTCACGTGCGTAAATGGAACATCAATATAACAATCAACGACCTATTCTCACCAAGCCACACATCATGCTTGGGGATGCAAGCCTTCCTTACATAAGCTTAAATTATGTTACCCTGATACATTATTATTATTAATATTAGCCCAAAATTGTATAAATAATATAGTAAAATTAATGAATGTGTAACATTACCATTTCGTCTTGCAAAATCATTTCTATCGACCAATATTCTCCGGTCTTTGAATTGTCCTTGAAATGCCATAGTTTCAAAATACGCACCTTGAGGACACAATCACTGTTTAGCACATCCAATTGGTTCAACGTTGTGATGTTTGTCGGCTCCATCTTCCTAGTGGTGACAAATTAAAAATATACAAATAATTAATTTCGGAACAATAACACTTTTAACCAAAAAAACTAAAAAACATAATGAATTATATAAACACGACAAAAAAATATAAACCATACAAACAAACAAATTCGTTTATACTAAATATGGTGTGATAGTGTAAGAATTCTTGTGTCAAAGTCATAGTATTTATATATAAGTTGTGAATGTTTGGGTTTTTGGAAAGTTGAATAAAGAAGGAAGGTATACATGTAATTAATTAAAAACATAAAATTTGGGATTATGAATTAGCATAAATTATGGACGAAAGTTAGGAGATCTTAATTAGGGGATTTTCAATGTATCGTGCTGATTGCACAAGCGTGTTCGGTACCACCTCATTCGCGCATCCTTAGTATCCGTACGGGTTTGGTACCAAAAATTATGGACCAACTTTTGACTTTTCGGTATTCGTATGGGTTCGGTACCGGTATTTCCCGAATGTTGCACTAAATACATGTATCGTACTGGTACCGAACCGAACATTTTAGTACCGGTATCAAATATTTAAAATTTTCGGGATCGGTATCGGTTGATACCGGTACTATCCTGAGCTTATCGCTAAACCCGACCCAACTGATTTCGACTCAAAAACATGATACCCCGGCACAAGCTCTTTCACCTCAAAACATAATTCTTTTTCAAGAAAAACATTGTAAAAGAGCAATAAAGTTTTGATATTGTCTCAATTTAGTTACTCAATTTTATATGATGGTCATACAGGTAATCCAATCTATGGTGAGGTAAAGACCCGTTAATTTTTGTCATTGTTCATTAAATGGAACCCGTTTCATGATTTAATTTGTACCCCCACTAGTTTGTTTTTTTTATCATATTATTGTCGTATTATTGACTATTATATAAGAGTTATTGTGTTTATATTTTAGGGTTCATTTTTATATTCGTCTTGGGCTCCCTAATTTTCAAGAATTCTCGAGAATGGCCCTGTTGGGGATGGCTGGAGTTTGTTCTTGTTTGTTAACTGATTGTACTTCTTCTATGTCAATGACCATTGTGTGCCATACAAGTTTATTTAGCTATGATATACATTGAATTATGGAAATGACATTCAAGATCATTTGATTTCAATTGTTCCTGGTCATCGATTACATTTAGTGAAATTTTACATCATCTTATTTTTTTTAAAGGAGAAAACAAAGGGAAAAAATTGACATGTAGTATGGTAATCTGTTAACCTACTGAATAGGTAAAAGAAACTCTAGGGTTAAAACTTTTTTTGAAAGTTGAGTGATCTAGTTGAAGAAATAAAAAACGTGAGTTATCTAATTGAAACAATATCAAAGCTTGTTACTATTCTATGATGTTGCATAGTTCAAGAATCATTCTAGATTTTGTATCTTGTGTATGACTTATTTGTTGCAGGAACCCATACTACATCGACACCCATTGAGTGGGCAATCAGTGAGCTAATTAGAGACCCAAACGTTATGAAAAAACTACAAGAAGAGGTTAGAGAGATATCCCATGGAAATCCTATGATTACCGAGGATGATTTGGAGAAAATGACATACTTACAAGTTGTTCTTTAAAGAGACATTGTGGTTGCATACTCCACTTTCGTTACTCATGTTACGAGAATCAACACAAGATGTCAAACTAATGGGGTACAAAATTTAAGCAGGCACACAACTGATTATTAATTCTTGGGCGATAGGAAAAGATCCTTCACGATAGGAGAAATCCGAGATGTTTTATCCAGAGAAGTTTTTAAACAATTCTATTGACTATAAAGGAGTTAACTTTGAGTTTATTCCATTTGGTGCTGGAAGGAGAGGGTACGTGTCCTGCAATTCAGTTTGCTATAGTTGTTAACGAGCTTGCTTTAGCAAATTTGGTGTACAAATATGACTTCACATTACCAGAAAATGTGAATGGAGAAGAACTTGATATGACTGAGATCACTGGGCTTACACTCCCTACAAAGTCCCCTTTACTGGTTAATGCAAATATCGATAAACGTAATTAAGTTGTTAGATGTTTTTATTGAAGGTATTCAAACCAACGTATCGTAACTATTGGGATAGATCTATTGAGCGTAATCAACTCAAGTCAAATGTGGTTTATGGTCTAAAAGACTTATTGTTGAGTCTATTGTATAAAAGACAATAAATATTATTGTATTATTGATTAATATAAATCAAGCTTGTCAGCTAATTTCCAACATTCAAATAGTACATAATTAACAAATAACAACATGCATTCTAGTGACCCCCCCCCCCCCTCTCTCTCTCTCTCTCTCTCTCTCTCTCTCTCTCTCTATGTTGCAACTCCGAGTAGTAGTACCGTGTGCGAGTAGATGAAATAAGCATAAGTGGGTCATCTAAATCTCGTTAAATGCATACCACGCGTCCTTTTCATTAATTTATTGAACGTGTTTAGGCATTAATTATTTAAATATTATGGTTGGAGGGTGAGCTGAGTTAGGTAAAGTGGCATTCTCCAATGTCTAGCCTAGTTCTAGGAGATCTTTCTTTTTAGTGTAACTTAAGTTTGAATTCTAGTTATGTTAGTTTTGGTGGACTATGACAATAAAGAATTTAAAGTAGGTCTTGCAAAGTTGTCAGTTAGAATCCCGAGCTTATACGGGTTTTAGTCCACCTTGTATTATCCTAAAGAGTTTTGTTCTTGTAGTGGCACAACAGCTGTCAAGTGGCAGCCAATGGTATGGTTTTCCGTTGGAACACCCAAGCCAAATTCTAAAGTCAACATAAACTAACATAAACTCAGTTAAATAACATATATAATATTGCCAGAGACGTGCGACAACAAGGCGCGGTGACCTCTCAAACATAAAAAAAAATAAAAAAAAAATAATAATAAATTATGGCTATCACCCCATACTTGAAAATTAGTGGTGCTCACACCACACCCATCAACATGTGCCACGTCAATAAATGTGATCATATAATGCATCCAACCATTGTTTGCTTCATTGTATCAAACACATCGCTATGAACTAATTAGATAGGGGATGAATCTACAAGATCAGATTTCTCAAACTGTTTATTATGACTTTATGAGCCTTCCCGTACTGGCATATGCCACATATGACATCCGTTTTGACAAGACTTAACTATTCCTATGCGAACATATACGTTGTATATGTTATATGTTATATTACGTATAACATATACGACGTATAACATATGCGTCACATTTGTTATGCCAGTACATATGGTTTTCTTGCTTCTTGTTTTTGTAACTTTTCATTATGTTAAAATAAGATTTTTTTTCCCATGCTTCTTTTCTTCTTTCCTTTCTGTGTCATCGTAATTTAATGGTTACATGGTATTAGAGCAAAGTTTTTAATCATGCTCTTCGTTTCAACTGGTTTCTCTTGGTTCGCCGGTTTTCTCTCTTCCCCTCTTCCTTTCAACCGGTTTCTCTCGATTCGTCGGTTTTCTCTCTTCGTCTATTCTTTGTTTTTTATCTTTTGATCATTCTCTTTGATCGTTCTTTTGTTTGTTTGGGAATTGGTTCTTCCTTGATCATTCTAGAAGATTTAACCGTTCAAATCTTATCTAAAATTCACTACATGTTATATTGTAAGTTTTTGAACACTTTCTTAAAGTGTCAGATCATTTCACATTCATTTTCAAACTATAAAAATGCAAAAATCTTCTTATTCATCTTAAACTGTGCATAACGTTTTGAGCGTATAAACTTACACGCCGTATAACTTCTCCGTATTAGAATTAATTTGGAAAACCAGATCATTGTGAACATTAAAAAGTAACAAACCGTTCTAAATCAAGTTATTTAGATACCATCTACAGATCATCATAACTCAATTCAACTTGTCTGCACCTTCTCTATTTCATGGTGAAGCTAAACCCTCATACTAATTGTATTATCGCAACCTGCCCATATAGTTCTTCATCGTGTTTTCAGCCGTCCATATGTTCATCAATTTGACCATCAATGCATCATCGATTCAGGTAATAGATTTATGAAACAAGATCTTTTCAATCCATATATCATTAACCCTAATGTTAATTAAATCAACAGCAAGCGAATCGATCGATTACAAGAGCTAGGGTTTTGGAATTGAATTTGGGTTTTATCAGTATAGTATTTAAATTATTGATTTCATATAGTAATCAACTGGCACACAAGCCCAACTTGCTGGTGTGTGTTCAAATTAATGAACCGGCCAGGACGTGGGTTTGAACCCCTTGGACACGGTTTTTGTTCGTTTATTTTTTTTTAAATTGTTTAAATGGTTTATTAATTCATTTATAATTAATATTAAATACAAAATCAACATTATTTTATTAAAAAGACATCTGTGGGTTTACGTTTATCGTCAATTAATCTTGTTACCAGCTTTCGTATGTGTTATATATATATGTGTGTGTGTGTGTGTGTGTGTGTGTGTGTGTGTATTATAGGTATATATTAATAATAACCAACATTATTTTATTAAAACCCGACACAATAATTGATGAATCGTGACGTTGAACGTTTTTACAAACTTCTTACCTTTATTTTATATTTATAGAAATGTGTGTGTGTGTATGCATTACTTATAAACAAAATATAATAAATGTGTTATAATGGTTAAATATATTTTCACTGCTAATCGTTGTTAAAAGATTCAAAATAAACTATTTATTTATATTATAACTTATTACATATTATTATTTATTTTAAATGATTATTTGTTTATTTGAAATATATTTATTTAAACAATATTATCACATATATTATGATTATTTAAACAGTTATTTACTATATAATACATATTATATTTAATTAGTTACGCATTATGTATTTAATTATATATTTATATTCATATTATCATAATTACATCTCAGATTATATCTAAATTAATTATCTATAAGTTCGATTACTATAAGATCGATTACATGTTTGTTATGTCCAGTATAACTAACGGTATTTTATAAATTAAGGACTAATAAATAAATTATAATGATACTAAAGGTTGCTCAATAATAATAACGATAGGAATTATTCGTTCGATCAATATTATACTAATCATAAACATAACTCAAATCATCGGAACCTAAATTCATTATATGTGTTATGTTATTAATATTTAACTCATGATATCATATTATTTAACTAGGAATCCTTGACGGTAAATCCCAAATGGTTTAACTTTCTCACATCATCACTTGACACTTTGTTCATGTGTTAAGGTGAGTAATCACTCCCCTATTTTACTTGTTTTCAAATGTTTTGGGGACTTATGCGTACCAATTCTCAATTTACCTTATTATATTATATTCCCAAATGCAAAATGTTAACATTTGTATTATTTATCAATTGAATGACTACTTACTGTTTGCTATTTGTTTTTTTTATCGCACTCGGAGAGGTCCATCATTATAATCACATCATGTCGTAGTGGCCGACGTCCGATCGCATGACTATAGTTTCACCGACAACTCAATTATTCTATCATGGTAATCAATGCTCGATTCGCATGGCAATGGTTTAGCCCACACATGATTATTTGTTTGCATTATTTACACGCTATGATTTGATTGTTTATACTCACGAATCACAGTTTTGCGGTTTTCTTAAATATATTATAGTTAGTGTCAAAGCTGGTGATTTTCTCACTCAATCTCGTGTTGACAAAAAAATATATTTTCTACGCATTTGCAGGTTATAAGTTGGATTGTTTATCAAGATAAAGATCATGTGGAGATGACTTTTAGGATTAAAATATATTCAAGAATTAATTGATCTTGTTTTGTAATTTATTTATACTTGATGTAATTAAATGTTAATTGCTTATTTCAAATAATTTAATAGATATTGTCACCTTTTAATATTGCATTATAGTACCTTGTGAGCTGTGAACAATCAGTTCGCGCTCCGGAATTTCCGCCTTAGGTTGGGGTGTGACATAAGTCTACTCCTATACAACGTATAACACTTATACGGCGTATATATTATGCTCTCATCTCATTTATACGCCGGAAACTTACACTACGTATAACTGGTTTTGCAAAGCTCAGTGCATAAGTTGTTCTTATTAGCTTCTTCTTCTCGTTCGTTTGTTTCATTGTTGTGTTCAATGGCAGGCTCTAACAATTCTATTCTTTCAAATATATCAATCGATTCTTCGTACCCTATTCACATTCATCCTTGGATCATCCCAGTATGATCCTTGTTTCAAAATTTTTCAGTGGTACTCGCTTCGGTGCATGGAAGAGAGCAATGATGACTACTTTGTCTACTAACAACAAGTTCGGCATCATTAACAATAAATTAACGATGTCGGCTAACAAGTTACATCTTGCAATTTAGCAGCGTTGCACTGATATAACGACGCCGGCTAACAAGCTACATCTTGCAAACTGCACAGATTCTTTGGAATGAGTTTAACACTCGATATAGTCAAGAACATGGTGCTAAGTTTGATCAATTACAAAAGAAACTTTGCCAAATCACTCAGGTTAGCAGTGAAATTGCTACATACTTTACCAAGATGAAATCAAATTGGGATGAGCTTAATGCTATTAATACTATTCCCTCATGTAAATATTGAGCTACACAATTGTTTGCCAAGAGAGAAGAAGATCAGAGGCTGATTTAATTTCTTGTTCATCTTAATCCTAGCAATAACATGATCAAAAGCAACTTTTCGATGATGCAACCACTTCCGTCTATCAACCGTGCTTATGGTATCCTCATACAAGATGAGAAATAGAAGGAGAATCATACCACCACTGATTTCATTGCTTCTTCGACATCTATGAATGCAAGCAGTAGAGGTTTCACTATTTGGGAATATGAGAGAATAGAATAACCTTGGTGTCCACCCACTGCAAAAAAGAATGGGCATTCGGTCAACAAATGTTATAAGCTGATTGGTTTACCAAAGGATTTCAAGTTCACCAAAAGGCAAGAAATTTGCTAATCTTGTTGACGATCAAGGGCAATGTGGTCATAAGAATCAATATGAAAACCAGCAAGCCATAAATCAGTAAAAATACAATGATCTCATGATTCTATTACGGCAGACTAATGTTCAATATGGTACTTCAACCACATCTGCTGCTAATCATACCACAACCTTCAATCAGGAATCTTTCAGAGATATAATGTCTTGTAATTCTTCAAAACATTATTCTAAATAGATCATTGATACCGGTGCCAGTGATTATATATGCCATGTTAAAAATTTGTTTTCAAATGTTTTTTTTTTCAAATATTATTTTTATCACTCTTCCTAATGGGACATCTATCACAGTTCATATATATTGGACTTATCCTTTGACCGATGACATTTCTTTGTCGAATGTTCTTTTCATGCCACATATTACACATAATCTTCTCTCTGTCTCAATATTATGCATTAATACTAACGATACTGTTTTTTTCTCTAAAAATGTGTGTGTTTTGCAGCCCTTTCTCTGAAGATGCCACAGGCTCTTGGTGATATGCTTAATGGTTTTTACCTTATCGATGCCACTAAACAATTTCCTGTTAATGCTTTTGTTTCCAATTATGTGTGTAATTCTATTGTAAGTAGTGAAACTTGGCACACCAGACTTGGTCATTTACCAATTTATAAACTGAAATAATTACCTTACATTTCTAATGATTAATTACAATCTATTGAGCATTGTGATATTTGTCCTAAGGCACGACAACATAAAATCATGGGCGAATCTTCATTGGGGCTAGGGGTGCGGCCACCCTGTAGTTTTGTGCAGTAGTGTAAATTTACCCATTTTCAGCCGAAAAATTTTATACGTAGTGTAAGTTAGCCTTTTTGGTCGAAAATTTGAGTCTGCCCCCCCCCCCCCCTCGTTTGTGAAAATTTTTATACATTTTGAGCTCGCCCCTCGCCCCCCGGTCAGTCTAAGCTTCGCCACTGCATAAAATGTCATTTCCTACTAGTTCACATCAACTAGTAAAATTTTGAGCTAATGCATATCAATGTTTGAGGGCATATCACACACCTACATACAGTGGTTTTAGATATTTTATAACCACAGTAGATGATTTCAGTAGGAATATACATGGACACATTTGCTTTCAACAAAAAGCAGTTCTTGTTCTATACTTCAATCTTTTTTTGAAATGGTTAGCAACCAGTTTGGCACCAATGTGAAATGCATCAGATCATATAATTATTTTGAACTGGGGTCTGGATCGATTCAAAGTGCTTATTTGTTGAGTAAAGGAATTATTCATCATAATACTTGTGTAGTTGTCCCTCAACTAAACGACATTGTTGAAAGGAAGTATAAACATTTGCTTGAAACCTCGAGAGCTCTTATGTTTCAGTCTAAGCTTCCAGTTAAGTTTTAGGTTGAGTGTGTTAACTTCAACACATGTAACCAATCAGTTTCCTACCAAAATTCTTAAAAATTAGACCCCTTATGAGGTTTTAACAAGAATGGCTCTTTCATATGATCATCTGAAGTTTTTTGGTTGTCTTGTGTATGTTTCCACCTTATCTCCTGGTAGAGATATATTCAAACCAATGGTTGTTGTGCTTTCTAGGTTATCCTCAGAAAGGCGTACAAATTGTATGACCTTGACACAAACAAAGTTGTCATTTCATAAGACGTCGTTTTCTTTGAAGCTTTATTTCCCTCTATAACTAAATCCAAAGATAGTTTCATTTTTTTCATCAATTGATTTTATCAATTGATTATTGATGATCCTTTGTCTACTTCTCTTACTGGTCCTGCTCCTACTTATCCTACTGATCATTCTCCTAATCCTTCATCTCCCATTCCTATCCATGTTTCTCTTTTTAATGCTCACCCTGATCTTGTTCGAAGATCTTCGAGAACATTTGTTTCCTTCATAATTAAAGGACTATGTTTACAACAACTCTAAATCTTCTCATTATTGTTTCCACACTGTCACTAATTCTTGTCTTAACATATCTCTTGTTCTTCTTCTTATCTTCTTCCTTCCAGCTAGTCTCTCATCCAAGCAATCTCTGATTTACAAGAGCATACTTTATATAAGGAAGCTGCTGGTATTCCTGAATGGAAAGATGCAATGCACGTTGAGTTTAAGGCTCTTGAAACTAATTAAACTTGGGTTGTTACTGATCTTCCCCATGGAAAGAAAGTCATTAAGTGCAAATGGGTGTTTAAAGTTAAACACAACGCACCTAAGACTGTTGAACGTTGTAAGGCTAGATTGGTGGTGAGAGGAGATACTCAAATGGAAGGGATTGATTACACTGAAACCTTGTCTCCTGTTATCAAGATGACCACCATTAGAAGCCTTGTGACTATTGTTACAAAGAGAAGTTGGCCTCTATTTCAGCTAGATGTCAATAATGTTTTTCTTTATGGGGATTTAGATGAAGATATATATATATATATATATATATATATATATATATATATATATATATATATATATATATATATATTGCCACCACTGGTATGCAACTTTCTTGTGATCAAGTGTTGAAATTTCAGAATTCCTTATATGGTTTGAAGTAGGCCTCTAGACAATGGTATGGTAAATTGTCATCTACTTTAAAGTCAAGAGGGTATCTTGGTTCTCAGAATGATCATTCTTCGTTTCAAAGACTATGGATCCTTAGTGGTCTATGTCGTTGTATACGTCGATGACATATTAGTTACATGGAACAATTTGGAAGAGATCTAAAATCTCAAACCTTTCCTTGATTCAACCTTCAAAATCAAGTATCTTTGAAGCCTCAATTATTTTTTGGGTATGGAAGTCCTTAATATTGTGAAAGGTTGTCACGTGTCAAAGGAAGTTCACTAAAGATATGCTTTCTGAATTTGAGACTTCTAGTCCTATAACAAATTTTCCGTCGCCTCAAGATTTGCAACTTCGGGCTCATGAGGGAGTTGTTCTTGATTATCCTTTACAATATCGGAAGCTTGTTGGAAAACTTAATTACCTTACTCATACTTGGCCTAATATTGCTTTGGTTGTTCAGTTTCTAAGTCAATTCATGCAAGATCTGAGGATTTCTCACTGGGATGCAATGTTTCAAACCCTCTCATATGTCAAAGGCACTTTATCTCAATGGTTATTTTTCCATAATAATCTTTCTTTTGATCTGCATGCTTTTTGGACTGGGCTGCGCGTCCTAATAGTCGTCGATCGGTCAGTGGTTTTTATGTTTCTCTTGGTGGCTCTCCAATTTCTTGGAAATCTAAGAAGAAACTTACTATTTCTTTGAGCTTAGCTGAAGCCGAGTACTTATCTCTTCGACGGTTAACTGCTGAACTTGCTTGGCTGACAAGACTACTTTCAGAGTTCAATTTTCCTAACGTTACTCATGTCACGCTTAAATGTGATAGTCAAGCTACAATTTATGTTTCCAAGAATCCTATTTTTCAAGAGCGAACTTGATGTGCAAAACGCGGTCTATAAAAAATACTAACCTAACCTGGACACTCTAGTTTTAAATTTATAAATCTAGACTATCCTAATGCTAGACCACTAGACAGTCAAGTGTACCTATCAACTGTAGTAAAGCCTAATGAAGTCCGGATGTCGAAGCCACAGGACACTAGCGACACCTAAACTAGACTCTGACTAATAACTTAAATAAATAGATTTAATTGATTTTTTTTCTTTTTTTAATTATTAAGTATAAATTAAATAAAATTTAAACTAAAACTGACATGAAAAAATAGGAGTAAAACTCAAATAGGGGGAACAACTACCTAGGCAAGGAATCCTACTAGTCAACTCGTAAACTCTCGGATTGGATTTATGATTGGTACCGTATTCTAAAAATATGAAACTTAGGGAATAACTAAAGTACGCTAGATCACCTCCCGGTCTCACCAACAATACCTAAGAACCCTAAATATCATGTAAACTCAACGGTTTAATGGTTCGGATCACCTCCCGGTCACACCTTACCTAACTATGCTAAGGTACCGAAAGACTAAATTTCCTCCCGGTCTCTCTAATCACAAAACACCCTAAGGCGTAAAGGGGTATTCTATTGAATTCGTTTATAATTCGGATCTGTAAGAATCTAAAGGAATCTAGGGTAACTCACTCCCGCAAAAGACCAAAACAGGAGACACTTAATTACCACCGGGTCTCTCAAGTGACAGAATAAAAGGTATCTCTAAACTCTCAAATACCGTTCATATGGAATATGTTAACTATAAACCATAAACTAGTTACAAACACACAGTAAGTAACCTAATATGCATCCATACATGAAAGACATTCACAAGGACGCATATGGAACAAAAATTGATAATAAATTAATATCAAATACGCATATGCATCATAACCAAATACAATAAAAACTGTACCAACACATTAACCAATCAATAATAATTCAAACCAAAAATAATACGAGTCTAAAAAGTAATCATCCAAACCCAGGCAGTATAAAAATTTAGCCAATCATAATTACGAATGAAACAAAGATAAAATATATAGTGCGGTTCATCGTCAAAAGAAATAAAATTAATTGAGTAAGTTGCCAAGTAACTTGATATCTTCTTTAATCCAATGATAATAATGATATTCCTTTTGAAGCTCCCAACTCCTCTAGCCAAACACCTTCTGATCGAGGGGCAGACCCTCTCTAGCTCACGACTCTCTCTCTTTATTATTAATAATGTTTTTAAAGATTTCATAATACATTAGGTCTTACTCTCATTCTTGCAGCCCACCAGTCACATAAAAGCCCAAACTGAAAATAATCTAACAAATTCTTTTCTTATTTCTTTGTATTTCGATCATATAGGATTTATTTAGATCTTGTCATATATCACGTGCATATCTGCAATCAAGTTGAAACAATAATTAGAGCTATGTAGTAATTAAATTAAATTTAAATACCCTTAGTATAACTTTACGTATCATTTAACAATTATCTCATCCAATTCACATAAAAATTAATTTGACTTAGAAATATAATTTAGTTTACACCATAACTATTTATGTTTTTGGTGATTTCAATTGAGTCCATTTTAATATGAAATATATTTATTCAGCTCGTTTTCACTCGAACCCAATAAAATTTATATTTGAACAAGTTAGGCCAATTATTTAATAAAAACAGCCCGAAAGCTACTTAAAGTTGTAAGAATTATTTATTTAATTTATATATAATTTAGCCCATATCAGAACTAAACACATTCAAATTGACTGTCATTTTTTTCATGAAAAGTGGCAAGAGGGACTGTGAATAGAAATTTAACATACTGTGAATGAAGATTAATTGAATTATTAATATTGAACTCTTCATATTGTCATGAAACTCTTGAATAGAGGTTTTTTTATGATAGTTGATTTATTTTATAAGAATATTAAATTTTTAATTAAGTGAGACTTTTAACTCACCCTTGACTCTTGTATATATAATAGGCTATGTGCCTCATCTGAAAGAGGCTAAAAAAATACAAGCTAGGAAATTCAGGGAAAAATGCATCCATGAATGAAGAGTTATTGGTGAAGAAGAAATCTTTGAAGATTCATATGTTGGGAACCTATAAAGATGGGTCTTTCTACTTGATTCCTCTATCTTTTCATTATATTTTTCCCTCAAGTTCTAACACTACAATTTACCCAATGTAACCTCAGGTGTGTGCACATCACAGGCCGTACATACTGCTTCAACTGTTATACCCTGTGAGACAAACAGACTCTTTAGTAGAGTTCCGAAATCTATTTTAAGGAATTTGTGTTGAACACGAATCCTCAGCCACAACCGTCAATATTAGCTTGTTCATTTTGTAGCAAAAGATCATACAAGAAGATGCATATCAAGCTCTTGTTGAAGACTACACTAAAGAACATTCAAAATTATGCAATTCAAGGAGCTTAGTCGATGACCAATGTGATGAAGACATAAGAAGACGCTACTACAATAAGTACCCGATGAAGGCATCATGTCTTATCAATTTTAAATATAAAAATTTGTACATTATATTTATTTTATTCGATTTTGTAACAGCTATGGTAGTCATATATTTCATATTACTAACGAGAGTATCATTAGCGTTTATGTTTCTTTATTTTTAATAAAAAGGTGACCAATGTTCTACTATTCCCACCAACGATATTTTTTTCCATTTAATATGGTTCAATCTAAGCAGTTAATGCGGAAAAATATCAGATATCGGGCAAGGCCCGTTATCTGAGATATCAGTTATCGCAATGAGATGTCAGTGGGATATCGGTAATTTTAATATCATGTAAAATTCATATATATATATATATAGCAATATAACACTAATAATTCAGTATAGTC
Organism: Bidens hawaiensis; assembly: GCF_021521415.1. NCBI lineage: Eukaryota > Viridiplantae > Streptophyta > Magnoliopsida > Asterales > Asteraceae > Bidens > Bidens hawaiensis. Next base: position 110,063 of record NW_027492172.1, read on the forward strand.
TCATATCATTAACAAATTAACCTCTAGCAAATTGCAAAACACTAACAATCGTAGCAAGTAAGAATTGATTAAGACTTAAACCCTATCATTGAACACTAAAAGTTGATAATTAAGACTTAAAACATTGATATCTGGAATATCGGTGATATATTGGTCAAATATTAGTCCAATATTGGTCAATATCGCTGATATTATCGGTACTGATATTCAGAACTAATATTCTGATTTATATATCGCCAAGGAACCGATAACCGATATATCACTGATATATCGATGATGTATCAGGCATATCAACTGCATAGGGTTTAATCTTGTACCCTGCGTGAATAGTTAATCCCATAGGTATTCCCACCAACAATAATTATAAATAACTAGTGTTATACCCGACGTGTTGCATCGGCCAGGTTGGTAAAAGTCGGGCGATGATAAACCCAAATCTTTTATATCTTTTATATTCGATTAAATAATTTCAAATTTGTATTCATATTGGATCCACATTATTGACAATAGGTAAACTTCTAATGTCTTAAAAAGCAATTTTCTTTCTTATGTAATCAAACAAAGATCAACGGGACATGTTGACTAACAGAAACATTTTAATTTGTAAGTTTCAAATTATTAATTTGTTAATTTGTTAGTTGTAATTGTATGAGTTGTTTGAGCCCGTCACATAAATTTAGTCTTTAATAAACTAAACTTTATACGACACGCTTCCCGAGGCTAAATGTGTGTGCGTGAGTGTGTTGTGTTCTTTAGTGAAGAGTTTCACTCCCCCGTTTTATAGGAGAATTTTACAACCCATCGCCAACTGTGATGACCTTTTAAAATGACCATCGCGGAGTGTAATGACTCCTCAATCTCCGTAGTTTTCACGTGATGGGACACATGTCAACTACGTCCCGTGTCACGACGGACTTCAGGGCTGGTCCATCGCGTAGCGCGACAACACCCATTAACAGGTTTGGTGAGACTTCCATCGCGTATCGTGATGGAGTTGCATAAGTTCCATCGCGTTGCCTGATGGGAAGAAATATTAGATTTTTCAGTTTTGGTTCTTCTTCTCAAAAATACTAAAGTGGCTCGCGATAATGCGAATGTGCGAAGTGCAAAGTGCGTCATCAAAGCGCCATATTGCGCCCATCGCCCGAGCTCGTGTCAATGCGCGTGCTCGTTAGGTGCCTCGCACCCTTGATAAGACCACGAATTGTCATGTCATACAAGAATATATATTGTAATACCGTCTTCTTATAATGAGCTCAAAAGTTTATTCTCCAACTAATGTGGGAAGAATTCCATTTTCTTTGTGTACCCATGGGGATAATTCCATTTTCTTACTAATGTGGGATGAACACACTTTTCTTATTTCTCATTCTCCTTTACATATTTTTGGAAATATTTTGAGTCTCTTATTTTTTTTTGAGTTGTCTAATTTGAAACAAAAATTTTGGGATGTTACATCCTCCCCACCTTGAAATGATTTTTGTCCTTGAGATTCGTCGTCTAGGAATTGGTATCTCCTCTTTAAAATCTGACTTTTATAGTCTAAGAGTCACTTTGAAGTTTCTGAAACTGTATGTAAACTCTCTATCTTTAAAAGATGATGTTAATCACTACTGCAATTCGTTAAGCATTCGTTCATCATGAACACTGTGCTTAACTACTTACTTTCTGCATTCTAATTATACAATGTTGTTAACTAGATTAATTCTTTCGATTCAGTCTATCCAATCTATTCCATCATTGATCCTGGTTAATACTTATCATTGGTTTGATAGTACCTTTGTACCTTTATTCAATTAAATCTGATATTCTATCAACTGTATTTCTTGAATATTTTCGTGCTCTCTTTCTTTGACTTTTTTATCAACCATATTAGATACTTTATCAGTTGTATTTCTTGAATGTCTTGTGGTTGATAAAAAAAATCCTTTTAATGATATATTGCCCATGTATATATTTAGTATATTTTGATATCTCCACATGTTTGATTAGTCTTTTCCTACAGGTCATCCTTCGAAATGATAGGTTAAATCAATGTTTTGAAACCCCTTTCATAATAAATAAAGATAAAAGTATAATTTAATGGACTAAAAGGCAGAGGAGGATGATAGACATTGTGCTTATTGAAGCTTCATACAAGAAGAAGACTAAATACTCCAATCCTCTTGCCAACATAAAAGAGTGTTTAAGTATGAGGCGGCAGATGACCAGGCAATACAATGAAGTCCAAAAAAATGATAGAATCTCTAAGATTGTATTTGAATTACACTATCAATCCTTTATTCTTAAAAATTCTGATGGACTAGCCCTAGGCATCATTCAACATGACACTGATCTTGAATTTCTTCATATGGAGGATTTGGAAGATATAATCAGATGGAATCTGCCCTCTCAACATCCAAACCACAGGGAGATCTTCTTGTTCAAAGAAAAAGCCGCATCAGTCAAACATGATAGAAGAAGAGAAGCTACAAGTTTAAGACACTGAAGACTTTTCTTTTCTGTTTGAATCTGCTTTGTAATGTCCTTGTGATAGAATTATCATTTGCAAATTTTTCATTAAGTTATGTAATTTTGCTTTCTGAAGCTTCATACAAATAATAATAAGTAAATGAAAAAATATATATATATCGTTTATATTATTCATATAAACTAAATGATGAATATATATATATATATATATATATATATATATATATATATAAGTATACTATTTGAAAAAAACGTAGGTTCTAGAAAAGAAAACATATCAGACTAAAGGTCCGAACATAATAATAGAAGATACATGATTTGAACTATAGATTCAAACATGCTATAAAAAAAAGGAAAAGATAAAGTAGAAAATAATTCTAGTCGATAATGTTATTTAAGTTTATTACTCTTTAGTAATAAGAAAAAAAAGTATACGTTTCTTAATGAAGAAGAAACGTAGAGTTTAAGAAAAAGAAAAACAAGTTAAACTAGAGGTTTATCTTGTAAAAGAAAATAAAAGTAAATAAGTTAAAAGAAAGAGTTTTAACTTGAAAAAGAAAATAAAGAAATAATATTTTTAAACTAAAGGTTTAAAATAAAGAAGAGATGTTTTGAACTAAAGGTTTATAAAGAAATTTAAAATCGAGGTAAATATTTTACAAAAGAGACTAGAGGTCTTATGCCGGATTGTATATCCGGCTAACAAAAAGTTATACTCGTACTATAGGTGCGAGATAACCAAGAATAAGGAAATACCCTCAGACAGTGTACTGAAGCTGATCCAAAAGAAAAAGGGAAAGACCATCGGACAGTGTATTGAAGCCGATCCAAATCGAAAAAGGTGAATACGCCCCAAACTTTACAAACTTGTTTTTAAACGAGTCAAATGAATTATATGAAAATGATTTACATGGGACTACGTGTCTCTAAATCGTTATAAACAATAGCATAAGCCTAGCCCTCAAGCTGTAGTATACATTTGTCTGGATCCTTACATATGTGGTGGGCACACCACACCTGGTCACCATTACGCTTTCCTGCGGGGAGCATGACTGTGTGTATACAAACAGGTACATAACTATGTCGAACGTTGCGGTGTTTGCTGAGGTATTTAGTGTGAAGACTTGAGTTTATAATTGTGTTGTTTTAATGCTTGGTTATTCCTAAGACACGTTGGGCCGAGACCTACGTAGTCTTGAGGGGTAATCAAGTAAAAGAAAATATTTTCGCATCAGCATGTTCACCAGCATATCGCTGACGTATTTTTTTTAACATTTCAGGAAATTACAGTATCGAGAATTGGAGCCATTCATGAAGTAAATGTTCGCAAGGTAGAGACGACTCATTATTTTAACTAATTAAATAAAACGCTAATTTTAAACAAAGATTTATAAATACAAATACTTGGGTATTTATTTTCCGAGACGCTTTCAAAACCAATGAAATTATATTTTATATGGTTTCAAAGTATATAAATATTTTATACTAAAAAGTCTTCCGCTAAAAACAAACTCTGATATATTTATAAACCGGTACCAACTGTTGGTCACACGCCTAGGCCGTAAGTTGGGGTGTGACACCCTATCCAAACTGTTGACACAACTGAACGTGATCTACCCAATTACCAGTTTTATATTACAGAAATCAATTATTATGCAATGACTAACAGTTATCAAATCAATGACATAAGAACCTAGTCATAAATGTTGATGCAAGATTTGATAAGCATAACACAAATTGTTTAAAGAATCAATTACTAAAGCAAAGTGATATAAAACAATGTATTCAATCAAGCTCTTAATCAGTGAAGCACAAATAATCCGATCATAATCAGTTTACACATAACCCTACCCTATAGTGATAACAAAAGTATTTAGCCTGACATCGGCATCACGATTAACTCGCTTATTTGATTAAAAGATAGAAACATTGGCTAATTTAACGAACTGAAAGCTCTGGGATGATGCAAAATCGCCTTAGGGTTCTTCTACACCTACTGGAATGAAAGATACGTCGATTAGAGGCTAAAAAAATACTTTTATAAGATTTAGGTAATTTTTGTCTTTTTAACTCCTCCGCGTAGCGTGAAGCTCTTCTTTCCTAATCCTCGCGTAGCGTGAAGGACAAAATAGTTGGGTCCTCCTTTTAGCTTCTTAGCGTAGCTGAAAAATCACTTCTCACCCCTTCACGTAGCTAGAAGGGTCCTCTTTCCAGGGATTTCTTAGCATTCTATTGCTGTCTACATTGGGATGCGTGCCATTCAAATATGCACTTGTAGCTCATTCCAAGCTCGTACGATCAAGGTTCGTGCTATACCCCGACCATGGTCTAAGAATTATAATAATAAAATAATACTTAAGCAGAACCTCCATCCTACACGGGTATTTCGAGTACGACGCCTTAGACTGGTTGAGGGGCACTTTTTTCTTTATGTTTGTTCAAGGGTTACACCGTCGGAACTTCGAAGCTTGGAACGTACTAAGAGACTCGGAATGCTTCCCGAGGCTAAATGTGTGTGAGTGAGTGTGTTTGGGTGTGTAAGAAGTGAATAGCCAGACTCCCCCTTTTAATATGAGAATTTTACAACCCATCACGTTGGTCCATGGCGTAGCGCGAAACCGCCAATTATTAGGTTTGGTGAGACTTCCATCGCATATCGCGATGGACTTTCTTAAGTTCCTCCGCGTAGCGCAATGGGAAGAAATATCATATTTTTCAATTTTGTTCCTTCTTCTCAAAAATACTAAGGCAGCTCTTGAGCATCTCGCGGTGATTCAAGTGTGCGAAGTGCAAAGTGCGCCATTAAAGCGCTACATTGCGCCCATCGCCCAAGCCCATGCGTGTCGGGTCCTTCGCACCTCTTCTAAGACCACAAAATGTCTTGTCAAACAAGAATATATCTTGTAAAACCTTATCTTTATAAGGAGCTCAAAAGTTTCTTCTTCAACTAATGTGGGACAAATTCCGTTTTCTTTGCACCCATGTGGGATAATTTCACTTTCTTTTTTCACCATTGTGGGATGAACCCACTTTTCTTATTTCTCATTCTCCATTACATATTTTTGAAAATATTTTGAGTCCCTTATCTTTCTTGAGTTGCAAAATTTGGATAGAAAATTTTGGGATGTTACATAAAAATGAAAAAAAAGGGGTTATAAACTCGCCTCATTTAGTGAAGGTGTTAATTGGATTCTATGTAACTTGATAATCATGTAGATGATGGCCTAAATAAAAGTTTATATATGTGTTTTAGACTAGGTTAGTGATAAGAACCAATTAGACAAATCAATATCATGAAACAAAGACAATGATTTAGACGGAAAATGAAATATAAAAATCAGCTTTGGAAAACAAACTGTCACTGATTTGTTTTAACCTTTAAAAATATTAAATCGTTGTAAAATACAAGAGTTTTGTTGTAAAACAACTAGAACCTATTAGCAATATAGAGAGAATGGGAGAATGGTTTCTTATTGATGTGTATAACCAAATACAAGATGCCTTTATTTATAAGGACTTTTACATTAATACAAGGATAATGAATAGATGGTGGTTATAAATGTGGAGAGTCACACTAATAAATAATAGTTCATAACACTCCCCCTTGACTATCCATATAATGGAATACACTTGTTAATGTTGCCTTATTAAAAACCTTGCTAGGAAAACCCATTGGGACAAAGCCATAGCTTAGGGAAAAAGAGTGCAACGCGTATAATACTCCCCCTCATTTATACATCCTTTATGTGACAGGTTCCAATCTTCTGGAAAAGTTTGTTTAAGACTTTTGTAACTAACAGCCCCTGCTTGATCTTATAATGTACACTTCTTTATTTGGATACTCCCCCTCATTTATACATCCGTAAGTTATGGGTTTCGATCTTCTTGGAAAATTTGTTTGAGACTTTTATAGTTAGCAATCCGCCGCTTGATCTTGTAGCTTACACTTCATTATTTGGAGAAATCTTCGTATATGACTAATAATACATCATCTTGTAAATAAGTGACTTGTAGTGTCTCATCTTGTAAATAAGTACCACAACATCTATGACTTTGCTATATTACATTCCCTGCATCGACATAACTAACCAAACTTTTTTTACGGGTTAGTAAATATAAACTCATATCTTTAATACCTTGAAGCCTCTTCACTTGAAACAAGTTATATCTTATCAATAAATATAATTGAATAATATATCTAGTTATGTATAACTAGCAAGAAATATTGCACCAATTGCAATAAACTATAGTACTTCATTCATATTAAAATGCCCCAACATTTTATATATAAAGTTTGATATATAAAAATATCATTATAGAAATGCTCTACACACATACCATTTCTTTATAAGATACAATGCAATCATCTAAATTATATTATTGATTTAATATTAAAATATTCCATACATGGATCAAATATATCATATTCATATCTCTTTTCCAAGAGATAGTCACCGAGTTGATTATATCATTTTTGAATAGGCTTTTATAGTTCACATATAGAACTTGCTAATTTCATATAATATATTTCTTGAGCTTTTAGCTTAAGTGCTTCATGCACGTATAATTTGTCATGAACTTCTTTTTATGTTAACCAATCATGTATATAATATACAACTCAAAAGGTTTTGCAATCCATCAAGGACTTCCTTCCATGTTAACCAATCATGTATACAAATTTACTCTTCAAGAGTTTGGCACATAAACTTTATTTTGTTAGCACATTCTTTTCTATGTCATATTTAAAGATGTCATCAAGAATTATTTTAATTTCATTTCATATTGTACCATTCTTATACATAGTTTATTCAATATCACAATATACTTATTAATGCATAGGAATTTCATCCTTAAGATGCGTATTTTTAACCAATAAATCGTGTTAGGAAACTCACCAGGAGTTCCATATATATATATTCCATTCATCAATGTATACAAGAATAATATGTACTCGAATCCAAATTTATATAATGCAATCATATCGTTCTCGAGAACTTATTATATATGATTTTGGCAATTTAAATCCTTCAAAGATAAATTTCATTATCGTAATATTTATCAGATGCATATCATTTCTCTCTTGTGTTACCAAATTAAATTATGTTGCATCCATCACTAGAGAATATATCTCATCATCATTGTGCCATTAATTATGCCTTACCTTGCATAATTTTGTTTTTCTTATCACGCTTTTGCAGAAAAGACTCTTTTATATCTAATATATATTACAACAATTAGTTGTATGGACCACTTGTCCAAATACTAGCAGATTCGTGAGAGAATTCAGTTCTGCATCATTTGCTTCTGTTCATTTTGGCCAATTATTTTAATATCTCATTTATCGCAGAACTTAGTTCTTGATCCTCAATGTTTTCATTATTTCAAGCGCTATACAAAATTATCAACGACGCCAATTTTTTTTCGATTCCATATATATCTAAACACGATATAATTTGTTGAGATCTCTTTTATTTTCAGGTACCTGATGTTCTTCTGGAACCATCATGTCTATCGTCTCTTAAAGAGAATATTTCATTATACATCGACTTGACCATTTTCATTACCTGCTCCATTTTCGAGGATTTTTTCTTTGAACCGAATAATCTATCAAGCTTCAGGCGTGCCATAGACTTATCACCAATGTATGGTTGTCCTTTTAATAACATTAATTAGAGCACTAGTAGTTGTTATATGTGACTTAGCTAGTCACTCTATTTAGGTCAGTGAATGCATCTGGTAGTTAATTCGCTAATTCTTGTAAATGAATTATCTTTTTAACTTCTTGTTTACACTTTTTAACTTGAGGATCAATATAATGATAATTCATTACAACTTTTTAATTTTCCAACTGCTTCTTATTTCCCCCTCAAGTTGGAAATATTATTTTGTTTAAGTAAAAATCAATATTGAGTCGTAAACGAATCCCACATTGATGACTCTATATACATAATTATCAATATTTTTCATATCCAACATATATTCTCAACCTTCCTTGATGTCTCATATTTGTGCACTGTGGTGGAGTAATTGCAATATGTTATGCATTTTTAAAAACTATAAATGAGAAATATTTGGTTCCTGATCGAAAACTAATTGTAATGGGGATGAAATATTATAACTTATTGGCCTTATGTGAATTAATATTTGTCACACCCTCAAAATCCACTAACGGAGTTTTACCGTCAGAGGGTGTGAACTGGCAGGATCGGAATCATTAGTTATAATCAAACCAAAGAAAAACGTTTAAATGTAAATAAGGGCGGAAGCGTAAAACCTTAATTCAAAAGTTGCGTCACGCAGGACGACTTAAAACCAAATGTAACTGTTAAAATTAAGTTTGCAGAATATAAGTATTTTCGTTTAATGCATGCTCCTAAACCGCGCGCCCGCCTCGGCCACCTGAGAATAACATACTAAAAGTGTCAACACAAGGTTGGTGAGTTCACATGTTATATAAGATAAATCGTTTAGCGTTTTGCGTAACCTCGTTACGGCGTTTCAGTGTTGCGTAACCACGTTACGGCGTTTAAATGTTGCGTAACCACGTTACGGCGTTTAAGTGTTGCGTAACCACGTTACGGCGTTTAAGTGTTGCGTAACCACGTTACGGCGTTTAAGTGTTGCGTAACCACGTTACGGCGTTTAAGTGTTGCATTACCAGATAGTGTTATGTCAAATTATATATCGATAGGTAGCTAATCTATACAACAAGTATCGCTAAGTGGTTCGCGACCGAAGCTGACTGTTTATCAAGTGCCCGTCACCGGGTCAATCCAGACCATGGTAAGTGTTAGCCAAAATTACACCCACTCAACCTCCAGTTGAGCTTAACATCGGGTGGGGTTTGTCAAACCCAGTAGTACTACTCAACAGTGACTCACTATTCCAAATATTAACCGGTCCGATGTGTGGGACTTCAAATGTTACGTTTGCCGCTTAGCCTTTACAAGTGATATATAATTTATAACAAAATCTTAAATATGCGTTTATCTCAGAAAATATGTTTATCGGAGTATGTTATCTCCCCCAAGTGAAAAACGTTTGAAAACAGTTCAAAGAGCGGGGTAAGTGAAACTCACTGTTTGCGAAGAATATCCCGATCTAGATCACCAAGTGATGCGCGTCGTAGAAACTCTCTAGCGTTCTAAATAACAAAGAGATTTTCTAAGTATCGGTACGTTTAACGAGTCTCTAGACTCGGCACATAATACCTATGCACGTAACAGATTTCGTGTTTCGTTTGTGAATCGTGTATGACTTAAACAAGTACAATTGTGATACGATACATGAGTGAGCAATTACTTTCGTGTCACGTACTAATAGCATACTTTACTAGCAATTATCCCCGTAAGGGCATTTTGGTCAACAAACAAAGATTAACTAACCATTATTCCCCATAAGGGCAATTTGGTCAATTCATGGCAATCAATTAACAACTATTCCCCGCAAGGGTATTTTGGTCAAAACACAACAATTATATAAGAACTATCATATTTCATGTATTTTTACACAACTCAGCAGCTAGTTTCATTATGACAGAATTTCTACTTGAAAGATTGCACTAGTTCACCGATCATAACATCTCAATTAATTCACCAAATATTACCACAGAAGCATACATATCTTAGGTTTCCAGAACATATTTTATCTTATTTTTATTCCACATATTTTTCTTATAATGACCAAAACATTACAGCAAACTCATATCAGTCAGATTCATGCGCAACAGAATGTTATTTGCAATTCCCGTTAAACGAAAAATCCAATAAATGCAAGACCACTTGGGTTTGGTTCCTAACTCAATGAGTCAACTTCCAGAAGTGGAACCAACCCAATTGGTCTCGTAGTTCATGAGATATAACATTTACAACATAACCTAACAGCAGGTCTAACAGCTCAGCTTTGCACCACGTTTTTGTAAAATCATAAAAGTACACTTATACTTGTCCAAAAATTACAAACTTATACTTCATGAAAACTAGACTCAACCTAGTTTACTGCAGTACCCACAATCCCAACCAATTCTCACGTTTACACTTCGTTACAGTCACTTAAACATCGTATATACATTCTGTCCAGAATCTGTTCACATCAAAACTCAACATAATAACAATCTATGAACTATCATGCATCCATATAACCCTCTAGACACTATAACTACTATCCATGCATATCAATTACACCATACATACAAGATTAGGGTTTTATTTGCACTCACAATCAAGGACACAACAATTAACATGCAATACTATCAAAACTAGTTATCAAATCATCACTAATACACCATCAAATAAACAAGAATCATATGAACACCATGCATAGGAAAAAGTCGGACCTAGGGTTTGCAAGTTATACCTTCAAAACACCAATACAAGCAAGAGGAAGGTAGGAGATGATTAGAAACGGGTGTAGGATGCTTCAATTGTGAAAACCCAAGATTAAAACCAAGTGTTTGGTGTGTGTTTGTGAGCCGATCGCACGGAGGGGGGGGGGTCTAGCTGCCGTCGGTTTTTGTGAGGGGAAGGAGAGGAGTTAGGGTTTGTGATAATGATATATTTATAGATATACAAGTTACACTCTAGTCCCTAAACTTTCAAATGTTACATCTCTAGCCTAAATAGTTGGTTCCTGTTTCTTGTTTAACATTCCACATAACAATCAAGTAACACACATATATCTAACACATAATTATTGTTTTGACGTTTGTCGTTTGTTTATCAATCGTTTGCATCAACTTGTTTGCGTTTCGGTGCAAATCCCGAAAGACTACACATGTAGTAAGTGTTTAAGCGTCATTTAAACCCTAGTTTAAATGTAATGAAGTGTGCGTTACAGATTCAACGATCTTAAAGTTTGAATTGACGGATTTGAGTTAACAGGGTTAACCTGAAATTGACGATTGTCACAATATTACCTTGTGTGAAAACACATGTTCTGTCACACCCTCAAAATCTACTAACGGAGTTTTACCGTCAGAGGGTGTGAACTAACAGGATCGGAATCATCAGTTATAATCAAACCATAAAAACGTTTAAATGAAAATAAGTGCGGAAGCGTAAAACCATTGAAACAATGTTACGTCACGCAGGACGATTTAAAACCAATGATAACAGTTAAAAGTAAGTTTGCATAGTTAAAAGTTTATCAAGCAATGCATGTTCCTAAACCGCGCGCCCGCCTCGGCTACCTGAGAATAACATACTAAAAGTGTCAACACTAGGTTGGTGAGTTCACAAGTTATATAAAAATAAATCGTTTAGCGTTTGCGTTCAGCGTTACAGTGTTACAGCGTTTTGCATTACCAGATAGTGTTATGTCAATTATATATCGATAGGTAGCTAGTCTATACAACAAGTATTACTAAGTGTTCGACACCGAAGCTGACTCGTTTATTAAGTGCCTTGTCACCAAGGCCTCCAGACCATGGTACGTGTTAGCCAAAATTACACCCGCTCGACCTCCAGTCGAGTTTAGCGTTAGGTGGGGTTTGTCAAACCCAGTAGTACTACTCAACAGTGACTCGCTATTCAAAATATTAACCGGTTCGATGTGTAGGACTTCAAATGTTTCGTTTGCCACTTAGCCTTTACAAGTGATATATAATTTATAAAAAAATCTTAAATGCGTTGTGGAGTATGTTATCTCCCCCAAGTGAAAAGCGTTTGAAAACAGTTTAAAGAGGGGAAAGTGAAACTCACTGTTTGCGAAGAATTTCCCAAACTAAATCACCAAGATGCGCGTCACCGAAAAACTCTCTCTAGCGTTATAAAACAATAAAGAGATTTTTCTAAGTGTTGGAATATTATCGAGTCTCTAGACTCGGCACATAATACCTATGCACATAACATGTTTCGTGCTTCGTTTGTGAATCGTGTGTGACTTAAACAAGTGTATTTGTGATACATTACATGTGCAAGCAATCATATACGTGTCATGTATTCATAAAGTACATCACTAGCAATTACTCCCCGTAAGGGCATTTTGGTCAACAAATAACAATTAACTAGCCATTATTCCCCATGAGGGCAATTTGGTCAAATCATGGCAATCAATTAGCAACTATTCCCCGCAAGGGTATTTTGGTCAATACATAACAATTATATAGCAAGTATCATGTTTCATGCATTTTCACACAACTCAGCAGCTAGTTTCACCGAGACAGAAATCCTACTAGAAAGATTGTACTAATTCACCGATCATAGCATCTCAGTTAATTTACCAAAAATCATCACAGAAGCACATATGTCTTAGGTTTCCAGAACATATTAAATTATATTTTTATTACATAGAGTTTTCTCACAATCATCAAATCATTACAGCAAACTCATAACAGTCAAATTCATGCGCAACAGAATGTTATTTGCAATTCCCGTTAAACGAAAAATCCAATAAATGCAAGACCACTTGGGTTAGGTTTCTAACTGAATAAGTCAACTTCCAGAAGTGGAACCAACCCAATTGGTCTCGTAGTTCATGAGATATAACATTTACAACACAACCTAACAGCAGGTCTAACAGCTCAGCTTTGCACAATGTTTTTGTAAAATCATAAAAGTTAACCTTTACTTGTCCAAAAATTACAAATTTACACTCTATGGAAACTAGACTCAACCTAGTTTACTGTAGTACCAATAGTCTCAACCAATTTTCATATTTACACTTCGTTAAAGTCACTTAAACATCAAATACACATTCTGTCCAGAAACTGTTTGCATCCAAACTCAACATATTAACAACCTATGAACTATCATGCATTCATATAACACTCTAGACTCCACAAACACCATCCATGCACATCAATTACCCATTACATACAAGATTAGGGTTTTTGTTTGAACTCAAATCATAGACACAACAATTAACATGCAATAACATTCAATCTAGTTATCAATTCATTATCCAATCAACAACAAATCATATTAACTATGCATAGATGAAATCGGTCAAGCTAGGGTTTTCAATTAACCCATTAAACATCAAAATCAAGTAACAAGGATGTAAAGGATGATCAATTATACCTTCCTAGCACCTAGTTCTTCAATCAAAAGCTTGATTTTAGGGTTGTATGTGTGTGTATGGTGGACGGCAGCCAAGGGAGCAAAGAGGAAGAGGCCGATCGGAGCTTGGGGTTATGATAATAAGTTAGGGTTAAGTTATTAAGGCTATATTTATAGACATACAAGTTACACTCAAGTCCCTCCACTTTCAATTGTTGTTTTTCTAACTTAACTAACTTAGTTCTTGTTTCTTGTCTAGCATTACACACAATATAATCAAGTAACACATATGTTAACACATAATTATCACATAATTATTATGTTGACGTTTTTCGTTTATTCCTCAATCGTTTGCGTCAACTCGTTTGCGTTTCGGTGCAAATCAGAAAGACTACACATGTAGTAAGTGTTAAGCGTCATTTAAACCCTAGTTTAAATGTAATGAAGTGTGCGTTATAGATTTAGTGATCTTAAGTTTGAATTGACGGAGTTGAGTTAACGGAGTTAACCTGAAATTGACGATTGTCACATCATTCCCATGTTAAAAAATTTTCGTCCCGAAAATTTGAGTCAAGTCGTGATGAGTGTCTGAAAGGATAAGAAAAAAATTTCAGTTGTTGAAAATTTGAGTCAAGTCGTGATGAGTGTCTGAAAGGATAAGAAAAAAATTTCAGTTGTCATATCATCCCCTAGTAGAAAGAAATTTCGTCCCGAAATTTAATTCATACCTCCGGTGATGTCTGACGGTTTGCCGGGTTTCGCGGTTTTCTGTGTTTGGTTAGCCCTTCAAAAAGGTGAGAATACTTTTTCATCATTTGATCCTCGCGTTCCCACGTGAACACCGGTCCACGTCTCGAGTTCCAGCGAACTTTAACATTTGGAATTTTGCTGTGTTTGAGCGTTTTGGTTTCCCAATCCAAAACCTCGACTGGTTCCTCAATGAAACGTAACTGTTCATCAACTTGTAGTTCCTCCAAAGGGACTACTTGGGTTTCATTGGACACGCATTTCTTCAAATTGGACACGTGGAATACATTGTGTACGCCACCGAGTTCCGTTGGTAGGTCCAGTCGGTACGCCACCGGACCAATGCGCTCAGTTATCCGGTAAGGACCAACATATCGTGGGTTGAGTTTGTTTCGCTTACCAAAGCGAACCACACCTTTCCAAGGTGAGACTTTGAGTAACACTCGATCGTTCACTTGAAATTCGAGAGGTTTTCGGGGCTTGTCGGCGTAACTCTTTTGGGGTCTCGTGCTGCTGCCATGCGATTTCGGATTTGAACAATCTTTTCCGAAGTTTCAAGTACTAGTTCTGGACCAGTGATTTGGCTGTCACCCACCTCTGCCCAGCAGAGTGGTGATCGACACTTCCGTCCGTACAGTGCTTCAAACGGCGCTGCTTTAATACTTGCGTGGTAGCTGTTATTATACGAAAACTCTACCAAGAGTAAGCGGGGTTCCCAACTTTTTCCGAAATCCAATACGCAGGCACGCAACATATCCTCCAGGGTCTGAATAGTTCGTTCACTTTGCCCATCCGTTTTAGGATGGTATGCTGTGCTCATATCAAGACGGGTGCCTAGTGCGCTTTGCAGCGACTTCCAAAAGTGCGAAGTGAAACGAGAATCTCGATCAGAAATGATTGAGACAGGCACTCCATGTCTAGACACTACTTCCTTCATGTAGACGCGAGTCAGTCTTTCCATTTTGTCCGTTTCTTTAATTGCTAGGAAGTGTGCAGACTTAGTCAACCGGTCAACGATCACCCAGATGGTATCGCATCCCGTCGGTGTCTTTGGTAAACCCGTGATAAAATCCATTGAGATATGTTCCCATTTCCACATTGGGAGTTCCGGTTGTTGTAGTAGACCAGATGGTTTCTGGTATTCTATCTTGACTCTGGCACAAGTCAAGCATTTGCTCACGTAGGTGGCAATGTCGGCTTTCATGTTCGGCCACCAATAAAGTGCCTTTAAATCATGATACATTTTATCTGAGCCAGGGTGGATATAATATCGGGACTTGTGAGCTTCATCCATCACTAGAGTTCTCAACTCTCCGTATCGTGGAACCCAAATCCGGTTCTCAAAGTATCGGACCCCGTCCGATCTGGTTTCAAGTTGCTTGTTCATGCCCCACATGAGTTCCGATGGAAGATTTTCATCTTTCAAAGCTTCAAGTTGCGCATCGCGAATCTGATCGGGCAAGTTGGCATGAATCGTGAGTTGCAATGCTCGCACTCGTCTGGGTTTATCTGTTTCTTTTCTGCTGAGGGCGTCGGCCACTACATTGGCCCTGCCAGGGTGGTACTTGATGGCACAATCGTAATCTTTGAGCAGCTCAACCCAACGGCGCTGTCGCATGTTCAGCTCCTTCTGATCGTAGATATGTTGGAGACTCTTGTGGTCGGTGTAAATGGTAAACTTGGTACCGTACAAGTAATGCCTCCATATCTTAAGAGCAAACACCACAGCTCCAAGTTCCAAATCATGGGTCGTGTAGTTCTTCTCGTGAACCCGTAGTTGTCGAGAGGCATAAGCAATAACCTTCTCGAGTTGCATCAGCACACAACCAAGACCTTGTATAGATGCGTCACAGTGTACCTCAAAATTTTCCGTTCCCTCGGGGAGGGCTAGAATAGGGGCGCTACAAAGTTTGGTTTTCAACAGTTGAAAAGCGGATTCTTGCGCGTCACCCCAATTGTACTTAGTGCCTTCGTGAGTCAAAACAGTGAGGGGTTGAGCAATCTTTGAAAATCCCTCGATGAAACGCCGGTAGTAGCCGGCCAGTCCCAGGAATTGCCGCACCTCAGTCGGAGTCTTAGGTGCTTCCCAGTTTTTGATGGCCTCTACCTTACTGGGATCGACATGGATACCATTCTCGTTGATCACATGTCCTAAAAAGTGAACCTCGCGAAGCCAAAATTCACATTTCGAGAGTTTAGCATACAGTTGTTCCTTCTTCAATAATTCCAAAATTAACCTCAAGTGCTCTTCATGGTCAGCCTCGTTCTTGGAGTAGAAGAGAATATCATCAATGAAAACAATCACAAACTTGTCGAGGTACGCCTTGCATACTCGATTCATGAGATCCATAAATACGGCTGATGCGTTGGTTAGGCCAAAAGGCATAACCGAAAACTCGTAGTGACCATACCTTGTTCTGAAAGCCGTCTTTGAGATATCTTCTTCGCGCACTCTTTGTTGGTGGTAACCGGATCGCAGATCGATCTTCGAGTAGTAACTCGATCCTTGAAGCTGGTCAAACAAATCATCAATTCGGGGTAAAGGATAACGGTTCTTGACCGTCACCTTGTTCAACTCCCGGTAGTCGATGCACATGCGGAAAGTCCCGTCCTTCTTTCGGACAAACAAGACAGGGGCTCCCCACGGCGATGAGCTAGGTCGGATAAAACCCTTATCCAACAAATCTTGCAGCTGAGTGGACAACTCCTGAAGTTCCGCCGGTGCGAGCCGATACAGGGCTCGAGCTATGGGTGCTGCACCGGGTGTCAACTCGATTTGGAACTCGACTTGTCGTACAGGAGGGAGTCTGGGCAAATTTTCCGGGAAAACTTCCGGGAAGTCTCGAACAACAGGTATATCTTCAATTCGTTTCTCCTCCGCAGGTTTCTCAACAATCTGCGCCAAAATTGCCGGATGGCCCTTTCGTAGATACTTCTGCGCCTTCATAAGGGTAATAACGCTGGTGGTCATGCCGCTTCTCTCACCTCGGACCGAAATGATCTCGCTGGAAGGGGCAGAAATGTGAACTATCTTATCGTGACACATAATCTCCGCTCAGTTCTCGGATAACCAGTCCATGCCGACCACGACATCGAAACTACTAAGCGTAAAAGGAATAAGGTCGATATCAAAGACATGACTTGACAGTTTTAACTTACATCCCGCAAGTACATGAGTCGTTGCTATAGTCTTGCCGTCAGCTAATTCAACAGGAAACTTAGCATCTAACGGAGTTGGAGTTAAGTCTAAGAGTTGACTAAAGGCTTTCGACACAAAACTCCTATCAGCTTCAGTGTCAAACAATACAGAAGCAAAACAATCGTTTACAGGGAACTTACCAGTCACCACGTGCGGATCATTGCGGGCTTGACCCGACCCAATCACAAAAGCTTTTCCCTTGCCATTGCTTCCACCATTACTGCCACTTCCATTACCCCCATTGTTGTCGTTCTGTTTCAGCTTGGGACAATCTTTCCTGAAGTGACCTTCCTGCCCACATTCGTAACATCCCTTCGTCGTCATAGGTGGTTTAGGAGCACCCTTTGCCGCAAGGTCTCCTCTACATTCTTTCGCTTGGTGACCCATCTTTCCGCATCTTTGACACTTGACGCGGTCACACTGGCCAACATGATGATAGTTGCACCTATTGCACTTTGGATATCTCCCAGCATATCCACTCGAAACCTGCCCGCTACCGTTGTTGTTGTTGTTGTGACTCTGAGTGTTAAAGCTCCGAGCGAATTCGGGCTTACGGTAGTGCTGTTGCGGTGGGAGGTTCGAGGACGAAGATCTGGTGTTGTCAAACTTCCTCTTTCCGCTGCTCGGGTTGCTGTTGCTGTTGTTGTCGTTACTCGGGTTGTCACGGGCCTTAGTGGTCGAACCCATAGGTGGTAACGCACCTTGGGTCACAGCCTGTTCCGTCAGTTTGTGAGCTAAACGGATCGCTTGTTGAATCGTGGCTGGTCTGGAAGACATCACCATGCCCTGAATCTGCGGTGCTAACCCATCAATGTACATTTCGATCCTCTTGCTCGGCGGATCCACCATCCGCGGACACATCACAGCCAACTCGTGCGAACGGGTAGTGTAGGCTTCAATTTCCGAGCCCACCATCTTCAGTGACCAGAACTCTGATTCTAACTTCGAAATCTCTTCTCTCGGACAGTACTCCTCTCGCATCATGTTTTTGAACTCCTCCCAGTTCATAGCATTAGCCAGTTCCAATCCAAGGATCTGCACGTTCGAATTCCACCAAGTGAGGGCAGAATCCTCAAGTGTTCCAGCAGCAAATTTGACCCTACTGGCAGGGGGACAATTGCACATCTCAAATGCCGACTCAGCCTTCTCAGCCCAACGCAGGAAGCCTATAGCTCCCTCAGTGCCCTTAAACGTACTGGGCTTGCAGTCAAGGTAGTTCTTGAAGGTACACGTTCCACTTGGACCTCCAGCTTGATTCTGAACATGTGCGGCTAAAGCGGCCGCTGCATGGTCGTTCAGCAGAGTTTGGAGTTCAGCTGCAGTCAAGTTGATGCTACCACGTCCACGTCCAGCGTTCCTTCCAGCCATTTCCTAGAATCACAGTATAAAATGTTAAACATGAATTTTTCTTTCATATACAACACACCATACATGTAATAAAAAGATAGGTAAGAAAGAAATAAGAAACAACATCACATCGCAACCATATATTAATCTAATCAATAAATCATGATTAAAACCATTGTATTCGCAACAAAGTATTTCTAATCAATCCTTAAAATCATAGAAAATAATAGTTCAGATGGAGACAACCCCTCCATCTAGGTGTCATCATCACTAGATGTCGTCATCTGAGGACACCTCCGAGTGTGCCTCCTCCTCAGCCGGTTCTTCCTCCGGTTCTTCTTCAGGTTCCTCCTCGGGATCTTCCTCGGAATCCTCCTCAGGCTCCTCTTCGGGATCTTCTTCAGGTTCGGCCTCAGGCTCTGCCTCAGGTTCGGCCTCAGGCTCTGCCTCAGGTTCGGCTGCGTTCTGAGCAAGTTGCATTTGTAAGACATCGCAACGCTCTAACGCTATCTCGGTTCGGGTCATGGCTACTTGAAGTTGCTCTTGCAAGTCTGTCATCTCGGCTTGCATCTTCATCATAATCTTCATCTGTTGATCACTAGTCTCTTGCATTTCTTTCATTGCCGCTGCCATGCGGGCAATCTCCTCCTTAGTCTCGGTTCCGTTCTTTAACAGTCTGGAAACGTTCTCTCTCGTATAGCGCATGTAACCCACGTCACGCTCCAAGCATGAGACAACAGCTGCGAGAACTCGCTCTACAGGTTCGGTTATGGGTGGTAGGGTGTTGGGATAAGCAGGGTGGTTCGGGTGAGGTAACGGGGGAACTTGTTCGCGATAGACCATACGTCTGATCATGTTAGGGTACCAATCCCAGCTAACGTCGTTTTCGTATATGCCTCCGGATAGGCGGTATCTCTTCGGTGCGGGAGCTTCGAGTTCCGGGACTACTCGCGGTGGCGATGCGGTGGGTAACTGCGGTTCCTTCCCGTGAGCATGCGTCATCGAATCGGATGATGATGAGGGTGGCGTCGACATTCCTACAGGTAAGCCGTGTATGCGCGCGCGTATGAGTGAAAGAGGTAAAGAGATAAGATTTCAAGACTACACAAACCTATGCAGTGCGTATCATTATAACTAATGGGTCGTCGCGGTTATAGTCTAGTATGCATGCAGCTTCTAGTTCGCTATAACCAATGGCTCTGATACCAATCTGTCACACCCTCAAAATCCACTAACGGAGTTTTACCGTCAGAGGGTGTGAACTAACAGGATCGGAATCATCAGTTATAATCAAACCATAAAAACGTTTAAATGAAAATAAGTGCGGAAGCGTAAAACCATAGAAACAATGTTACGTCACGCAGGACGATTTAAAACCAATGATAACAGTTAAAAGTAAGTTTGCATAGTTAAAAGTTTATCAAGCAATGCATGTTCCTAAACCGCACGCCCGCCATGGCTACCTGAGAATAACATACTAAAAGTGTCAACACAAGGTTGGTGAGTTCACAAGTTATATAAAAATAAATCGTTTAGCGTTTGCGTTCAGTGTTACAGCGTTACAGCGTTTTGCGTTACCAGATAATGTTATGTCAATTATATATCGATAGGTAGCTAGTCTATACAACAAGTATTACTAAGTGTTCGACACCGAAGCTGACTCGTTTATTAAGTGCCTTGTCACCAGGTCCTCTAGACCATGGTACGTGTTAGCCAAAATTACACCCGCTCGACCTCCAGTCGAGTTTAGCGTTGGGTGGGGTTTGTCAAACCCAGTAGTACTACTCAACAGTGACTCGCTATTCAAAATATTAACCGGTTCGATATGTAGGACTTCAAATGTTTCGTTTGCCACTTAGCCTTTACAAGTGATATATAATTTATAAAAAAATTCTTAAATGCGTTGTGGAGTATGTTATCTCCCCCAAGTGAAAAGCGTTTGAAAACAGTTTAAAGAGGGGAAAGTGAAACTCACTGTTTGCGAAGAATTTCCCAAACTAAATCACCAAGATGCGCGTCACCGAAAAACTCTCTCTAGCGTTCTAAAACAATAAAGAGATTTTTCTAAGTGTCGGAATATTATCGAGTCTCTAGACTCGGCACATAATACCTATGCACATAACATGTTTCGTGCTTCGTTTGTGACTTAAACAAGTGTATTTGTGATACATTACATGTGCAAGCAATCATATACGTGTCATGTATTCATAAAGTACATCACTAGCAATTACTCCCCGTAAGGGCATTTTGGTCAACAAATAACAATTAACTAGCCATTATTCCCCATGAGAGCAATTTGGTCAAATCATGGCAATCAATTAGCAACTATTCCCCGCAAGGGTATTTTGGTCAATACATAACAATTATATAGCAAGTATCATGTTTCATACATTTTCACACAACTCAGCAGCTAGTTTCACCAAGACAGAAATCCTACTAGAAAGATTGTACTAATTCACCGATCATAGCATCTCAATTAATTTACCAAAAATCATCACAGAAGCACATATGTCTTAGGTTTCCAGAACATATTTAATTATATTTTTATTCCACATAGTTTTCTCACAATCATCAAATCATTACAGCAAACTCATAACAGTCAAATTCATGCGAAACAGAATGTTATTTGCAATTCCCGTTAAACAAAAAATCCAATAAATGCAAGACCACTTGGGTTAGGTTCCTAACTCAATAGGTCAACTTCCAGAAGTGGAACCAACCCAATTGGTCTCGTAGTTCATGAGATATAACATTTACAACACAACCTAACAGCAGGTCTAACAGCTCAGCTTTGCACAATGTTTTTGTAAAATCATAAAAGTTAACCTTTACTTGTCCAAAAATTACAAATTTACACTCTTTGGAAACTAGACTCAACCTAGTTTACTGTAGTACCAATATTCTCAACCAATTTTCATATTTACACTTCGTTACAGTCACTTAAACATCAAATACACATTCTGTCCAGAAACTGTTTGCATCCAAACTCAACATATTAACAACCTATGAACTATCATGCATTCATATAACACTCTAGACTCCACAAACACCATCTATGCACATCAATTACCCATTACATACATGATTAGGGTTTTTGTTTGAACTCAAATCATAGACACAACAATTAACATGCAATAACATTCAATCTAGTTATCAATTCATTATCCAATCAACAACAAATCATATTAACTATGCATACATGAAATCGGTCAAGCTAGGGTTTTCAATTAACCCATTAAACATCAAAATCAAGTAACAAGGATGTAAAGGATGATCAATTATACCTTCCTAGCACCTAGTTCTTCAATCAAAAGCTTGATTTGAGGGTTGTATGTGTGTGTATGGTGGACGGCAGCCAAGGGAGCAAAGAGGAAGAGGCCGATCGGAGCTTGGGGTTATGATAATAAGTTAGGGTTAAGTTATTAAGGCTATATTTATAGACATACAAGTTACACTCAAGTCCCTCCACTTTCAATTGTTGTTTTTCTAACTTAACTAACTTAGTTCTTGTTTCTTGTCTAGCATTACACACAATATAATCAAGTAACACATATGTTAACACATAATTATCACATAATTATTATGTTGACGTTTTTCGTTTATTCCTCAATCGTTTGCGTCAACTCGTTTGCGTTTCGGTGCAAATCCCGAAAGACTACACATGTAGTAAGTGTTAAGCGTCATTTAAACCCTAGTTTAAATGTAATGAAGTGTGCGTTATAGATTTGGTGATCTTAAGTTTGAATTGACGGAGTTGAGTTAACGGAGTTAACCTGAAATTGACGATTGTCACATGTTCCAACAAACAAATATGAACTTTTGCTCTCATGATTATTGGATTTGTATTTGATCATAGACGTTTTTTCATCGTCTTCGACAAAAAGAAATTTGTAACAATAATAATAATATGTTGTTTAACACTTATTCCAATAACCATTAGTAATTTGGGAATTAAGATCACCTTTAGAATAATGTGCTTGCTATCAGCTAAGTCACAAATCACGCAAATTTCAGGTTGCGAATTTGATAACCATTTAGACGATGCATCGATTTTAAAAACACTAAATAGTATCATGTCAGGATATGCATACCCTTTTGTCATTTTCATAGTATATTAGAAATTTACACCCAACTTAGTTGGTTAATAATTAACTTCCCCTTGAGAGCACACGTTGTATGTTTAATTACCATGAAGAATTTTCTAGTTCATCAATATTTTCACATCATCAATGACTCGGAATGGTCTAACCGGTCAAGCCAATATATTAAACGATCATGATTCATAAATTTCTAGCTTATGATCATATATGCTTTAGTTTCACTCGTGGTTTTTAATACATGACATAAAATATGAGAGAACAATGTATTATCATTTCAAACATTCGTGTTAAAACACGTAACATGTATCTTATTCTCGACTTCTCGTATAATCACTCCCTTAGTGTACCACTTCTTGTCGTAAGTTATAATTTTAATATGGTTGATCTCTTATCAATGCGAGGGTCATTAAAATTTGCTCATTTACCATTATCATGACCATTATAACGATCATTATATATTCATCACATTATTAACACAATTAATCTCATTATTGACATGGGCATCATAACAATTTCTTTAATTTCCATGATCATGGAGTACAGTGATCATCATATCACATCACATTCACTTCAAGGAATGGATTAAAATGATAACAATTCCTCAACTAATTACATGATAACAATATTTACAATGCTCTTTATATCATCAAATTCACTTTAAGTAAATAGAAATAATTTTCTTATAAATAATCTTCTTATCACATAATATCAATTAAGAAGTAGTTGTGACGTGGTAATGCTCATATATCTTTTCAGAATCATTCAACTTTATGTAAGTTTACTATGAGCTTTAGGGAGTGTGACACGTTGGTGCCATTTCTTTACATTAAATTATTTCACTAAACTATTGGATCTTTCACTATAAGAAAAACATGTATATAATCATCCACGGGATTGATTATAAAACACTAGTTCTTTATTTCATACGTTACAATAAATTTTCTGTAAAAGACATATAACGTAAAATTAAAATCATGTGATTCTCAACATTACCATAAATCATTGTATAAACAAGTTATATTCTTGCAACATGTTGAGAATACCAACAAACAATTCACACATTCTTTTATCATAAAACATTTTGAAGATAATCATAAAACATGTTCAATATAAACAAGTCACATTAGTTACTATAATATCATTAATAAAATTGCATTTGTGTTATTTTTCAATAATAACCACTACACATCAAATTCATTAAAAGTTATTATAGTTTAACAATATCGGTAGAATGTGTTCATCATTAGAATTGTAACAATAAATTTAATTTGATTAAATGACAGTAATTGTATAACAATAATGCATTTTATTGAGAAGAGTAATATTATAAAGTTTAAGGCACAAAATACATATCATCGTCACATACAAATGCATATCATGGTATATATAACCAATCACAAATATATATTATTGCAACTATTATTCACTCAAATTTAAAATATAAACCACTATCTCTATCAAGTTTCCTTGTTTTTTTTTAATAATACATAATCATGTAAAAGGCGCCCTAAATATCTCAACTTCAAATTAATACAAAAAAAAAATGTGACAACAGTATTTCATATATTCATATTTCTTACAACTTATTCGAAGGTTAAATATTTAATCATTTCGTTAATATATGAAGCTAAACAAAAAGGGATGTAAAATCATATAAAGTTAACGTATTTTTTTTTTACGATTTATTATGAATAACATTATTAATGGATAATATGCATTTACATCATTCACTTCACCATTAACATTAAGTTATAGTAAAACGAAAAGTTCTTAAAAACACTAAAAAAATTGAAACGTTCTCTAGCATTCAAAGTTTTTATATTTTTTAATAATATCATGTATTGATGGTAACCACCCGAACATAAATTTTGAGAGAATAAAAAAAACTGTTAATTATTTTCTATATTGAGTTTTCTTGTAAAATTCCATGAGAACCTTAACATTTTGTAAGAGAAGGTTTATATATTTTATAAAAGAAAATATCAAACAGTCAATTAGATAAAATGAAGTTCTGCAACAATTGCATTTTTTTTAATTAATTTTCATCAAAATACATTACTCGACATAATTAAAATTTACTTTATAGATTTCAGACTTTAAATTTGATCCAAAAGATTTATTGTAAGAAAAAATTCCTTTTATAAATCGTTAACGGTTATGTGTACTACGGTTTTTGATGATAACAAACAAAATTAATCTAGTCATCGAAGACATGAATACTAATAGGTAATACAAGAATAATAAATATTAAACCCATGAAGAAAACTTACTAGTAGATAATGTATGATTCACATGTGTAGATAAAGAGGAAACGAAATTCTAGATATTGTCTTTTGATATTAAGATATATGACTACTCCAAATAGCAACATCAGACGTTACCGATGTGGTGAAATAGAGTTGCGCGGACATCAGACTTAGAGTCGTGCTGATAATATGTTGTAAAACAACTAGAACCTATTAGCAATATAGAGAGAATGGGAGAATGGTTTCTTATTGATGTGTATAACCAAATACAAGATGTCTTTATTTATAAGGACTTTTACATTAATACAAGGATAATGAATAGATGGTGGTTATAAATGTGGAGAGTGACACTAATAAATAATAGCTCATAACAAGTTTCCAGTTTATTACTTTATTACTTTGGATGTTTTGAGCAAATTTCATTTTAAAATGTTTCCCAAATTAGGACCCTAAGCAGGCCAAAGCAGTCGTTTATATCAGATGGTACGAATCTGCACATTTTTTTTTAAACATTAACTGTGAATTCACATGAATGTATTAAAATGAGTATAAGTTATAGTTATAATTTTTTTTCAACGACGCTTATCATAGAATCCAGAATTGTACTTTTACTGTTTTTTATGAACAAGATATGACTTAGATCTGATGTTAAAACTAAAACATTGCTAGAAGCAATGTTTTGACGATTTTGAAAAGGATTTTGATGAAATAAAATTATCGAGTCATTAGAATATGATGATATAACATTTATGAGCATATATTATCAATAATCCCCAGGTCATTTTGAATAAAATACAAAAATTTGAAACTGAAAAATAAAGATATATGAACTTTTCAAGTGTGACAGTCATGTAATCGATAATCTTCTTGTATGGATTACGTGGAGTCCAAAACATTATTTTATTATAATCATATTATTTAACCAGAATGAGCAACAATATAAAAGAAATAGAAATAAAATTAAGAAGACTTGAATAATTAAAATTTTACATTTGACGATTGATTGTGTTTGTTTAGAAACACAAGGCTTTATTGCTAACTTGTATAGAGAAAAAAAAAAGAAGGAAAAATTCTCTTGAACTTGTCAAAGAGTGATGCAAGAAATGAATGAGAAGGTATGCTTCTATTTATAATAAAAGGAGAAGGTTATTCTTAAGAATGAGTTAGTGATAAAATTAATTAGAGGATTATTTGGATGAGAGGGTTTGACCATTTAAAAGAGTTTGAAGTAATTTATCTTTTATTAAAAAATGAGAAGAAAAGATGTTATGATATTAATTTGATCGACAGACATGCTAGTCAAAAGGTCTTTTGTAACATGTAATATAGACTATGACTTAGCTTGATTAATGATAACCATGGATAGTGACATAAAATTCCAACATTATATTGATTGAATACTAGATCGGATTATATTGAATAGACAAACTAATCGGGTTCCATAAAATGAAAAAAAAAAAAGGTTGCAATGTTTGAACATGTTTTAATGTACGATATGTTGAGATTAATCAAGTTAGGTTGTAATGTTTAAACATGTTTTGATGCATGATATATTGAAATTGATCATGATAGTTTGTTTATGCAGGTTTTGGTAAACAATGAAAGTAAAAAGTAAAAGGTCAAAGTCAGTATAGATGTTAATGCTGATCAAGTTAGGTTTGCAGGGGGAGGTTTATAACGGGTGCATGGGTATTATCGGGTTTGATAAAGTCAAAACCAACAATGATAGCTAAGAAAAATTGAAAACAAAGTTAAAGTCAAATCTAAAGTTAATTTTGAAGTCAACTTAAAAATCCAAACATCGATGGCTTTATTTAATTTTTTTTTTTTTTGATATAAAGAACAATATGTTATTATTTTGTCATAACGAAGTTTTATATAATTTACTATAAAACGATTACAATAAAGTGGCAGGCAAATGGGCAACAAGCTGCGCCGCAACCCCTTTTTGAATAGCAAAGTCAATGCTGCTAAAAATTCCAGCACAGAGACATGATGTATCAAGGGTATATGGGTATTGTCGTCTTTTTATTATTTTAATGGCGGAATAGTTATGTCTAACTCACGACTAAACTCAAAATACATAATAAGAAATTTAAGAATAAGAGATCAAGGGGTCAAATTTAAAAAATAGCGTGGCAAGTTTATACAACACCTTTATTATAGAGGTAGGGTACCAAAAAGACCCAAATACCCTTAAGAACCTCCCACGGGTCAGAGGATTCCTCCTCGTAAGACACATGCGGAACATATGAAACACACGCATAGCCGTCCAAGGAAGGAACACCCGTACGACTTATGCGGAAGCATCCTGACACCCTCAAAAGTCATCTGCAGGAAAAAGCATACGTCCGTCTGAATGACCATGAGATGATGCCTCAGGACAACTGTAATTAACTAATTACTTTTTAGAAGATTTAACAAGATGCTTTCTTGTGCAATACGTGATCTCTCGGCCAATGAATAAAGGACACCTAGCAAGGCCGTTATAACCGTGCACATGGCCAGCGTTATTTATCATCCTACCTCATAAGGACGCGTGTCCACGTTGTTATACATGCACATGTGACGTATAACTGAACCTATCATTTGACGACACGTGTCCTAGTGGTTACAAGAACATCTTCTGAAAAGGACAGCTGACCCAATCACCTTCCCACATCCTTCAGCTATAAATACCCTCTCAATCTTCATGAGGTATTCATTTACTCCCATTGTACTCTCTCTGCATACTTAAGTAGTTTATCTTCATTAGAACTGTACTTATTCTCACGCCGGAGGATGGTTACGGGAAGACCCCCCTATTGTCCTTCCCGTAACGAGCTCACGGTGTCGGTTTTGCAGGTTTACGTCACTGGACTTCGGGAAGTTGGGCTTATATCATATTGGTTGTTATCCGTATCCTACTATGTGGACTCATCGGATCTAAGACCCGTCAAGAAGAATAGATCCGTGTTTCTTCATTTACGAAAGGGGCCCATTTTGTACTTAACTCGAAATGTAATGATTCAACAAAATGTTTCATTTTATTAGAATTTTTTCTAAATTTTCTTAAAGTACAAAACGTTTTAAATTCAATAACCTAATAAAATATAAAAACAAAAACGTTTATCAAAGTATTCTTTCGAAAACTTTTTTTCAAACACTAAAAATTGTTCAATTCAAAAAGCATTTAAAAGAAGGTAAATATCTGTTTATAAAAGAACTAAAAACATGCATTATTTTTTTTATAAAAGCAGTGTTTTAAAAACCGGTTCAAACTGGCCGGTTATACCGGATTTTGCACATTAAACCGTTATTTTGAGCCCGGTATTTTTGACTGGTTTGCTAAAACATTGAATCTACCATTTTTTCTAAAATACCTGTTTTTACCAACAAACCGGTTTTAAGTCCGAGAAATTTTTCATATTTGCGGCCAATATTTTTTCAAAATTACTTTTAACCCAACAATTAACATTGAAACGTGTAAACTTTAAGAATATTTCTCTAAAATTGAGTGTTTTTGTATTAGTTTTTTCATAATGGATTAACTTTTTGATTATTCTTTTATTAAAGAATCATTTAATTTTGGGTTATTTTAAAAGTTGAAATTGCATTCAAAGAAAATTATAAGGTAAACTATTCAACCGGTTGAACCTCCAGGTATAACCCAGTTATATAATTTTTTATTACAATCCGATAAACTGGTTTTTAAAACAATGTATAAAACACCATGATCCAACCAAAAGTTGTGTTTTATTTTATTATTTTTTTGCTTTTTGATATAAGAAAAGTTTATTATCAAACATGATTAGGAGTTTTATGGCAGGGTAGTCGACGACCATGGGCCCGGCTATCCGCTGGGCCCGAAATTTTTTACTTTTTTATCAAATTACATGTATTTTGATGAAAAACTATATCTATACTTAATGTTTTAAACAACTAACTTGGTCTAGTGGCAAAGGGGTATGACTCTCAATCAAAAGGTTGTGGGTTCTAGTATCTTTTTTAACATGCTTTAGCCTATACTTATAGATTAGTTTTTTAAACAACCCAAAACATAACCAAGGAAACCAATTTAAAAATTAAATTGTTTAAACCCAACACACTTTAGGCCCAAAATATCTTTCGCCTTCGACCTAAAGTTTTTTTTCCAGTTCTCGTAGTCAGCCCTATATATATATATATATATATATATATATATATATATATATATATAGAAAGGGAAATAATCAAGAGCTAATTAGAGAACTAATAATGAAGTATTCAAATAAAAAACAATTGTTTTGTGAGAAATTTGAGAAGACTTTAAAATAAAGTGCACCACCTAAATAGAGCACTATAACAGGTAAATAGGAAACTATACAACTTTTAGAAACTACCAATCTCAACCACTAGTACCTAGATCCAAGAGTGTACATCCATTCTAATGCTTCTCACAAAACCATTGTTTTTTACGTTAACACTACCATATATATATATATATATATATATATATATATATATATAGGTTTAAGTTCAAGAAAAAAATCAAATTATTACAAGAAATGAAAGAATGAATATGAGCCACTAGTTTTATTTTAGCTTTTTAATATTTAAAAATAAATAAAAAAGATATAAATACAACAATAAATGCACGCTCTCTCTCCAATTAATACAACTAATATAACCATAATAAATCTCTCTCTAATTAATATATCAAACTAATTTAACTATAATAATTAAAAAGATAAAAACACTACTTTAGTTTTATTTTTTGTTTACATATTCTTCATTTTATTCAACATAAATACAATTTATTCATATAATACTATTCTTTATATTAAAAAAATAATTTCCACTCAATTTATTAGCATGTTTTTTAACACTAAATATCAAAACATAATATATATATTTTTTTTCAATTGGTATGCCTACAAAAATAATTGTCATAAATAATAATAAAAAAATATCATATAAATGTTTCCATTAAATGTAAACGATAAATATATAACCTGCACAAAGTTATATAACCTACACTTGTTTTGAGCGACAAAAACGTACAACATACAAAAAACATACAACTTACATATGTAATTAGACATCAACAATTATATAAACTACACAAAGCTACACATATTCTACACATGCGTAGGTTATATGTTTTTCGTATGTAGGTTATATGTTTTTTTATTCTTAGAATAATGTAAGTTATATGTTTTGTGTAGGTAGTATATTTTTTATTGACATTTAATGCAAACATGTGTAAGATAGTTTTGATGGATATTGATATGTTGAGCTTGAAGATATTGGTTTTGAATAAAAAGAAATTAATGTATGAATAAATTGTATTTGTGTAAGATAAAATTTTCGTGTATAGGTTATATGTTTCCGTGTGCGTGTTATTTCATTGATGATAAATTTTGTGTGTAGGTTATATGTTTTTATTGTGTAAGTTATATGTTGTCTTATTCTTACAACAAGTGTAGATTCTACGTTTTTGTGTAGGTTGTATGTTTTTTGTTGATTTTTAATGCAAACACATGTAAAATAGTTTTTTCGTATTATTCATCACAATGTAAGTATGTTTTGATGGATATTAATTTATTGAGTTGGAAGAAATTAGTTTTGGATAGAAAGAAATTTTAATGTATGAATAAATTATACTTGTGTAGGATAAAAATTCAAGACAAAAAAATTAAGTTATAAAAATAAAAAAGTTCTTAATATTTTCCAATTATAATAATTTAATTAGTTATATTAATTAAGTATATAAGTATTATGGTTTATTAGTTATATTAATTGAAGAAAGAGATTGATTAATACTTTCTTTATTTAGCTTTAAGCAATTAAAACTTAAAACAAAACTAGTGGTCCATATTCATTTCTTGCAATAATATCATTTCTCTCTTGAACCATCCCCTATATATATATATATGTATATATATATAGGGGTGAGATCTAGAGAGAACTAGTAAAGAATTATTTTTAACTATTTTAAAAAAATTATTTTATGATTTTTTTTCTTTCCTCCTTCTAATAAGATGATATTGTTCCTAAAAAAAAAAAAACCCGTCGATGTAATGCGTATGTGTTTTATTGCATATAATACAACACAAATACATTATCTAATACACACTATATGCAAATACGACACTAATAATTGTATGCAAAACACATTATTGCATATATGTAATACAACACTAATGCACATATGCACTATATCGATTGTTTTAATTTTTGTATATAATATAACACTATTGCAAATATATAATACAAACAACTATATATGAAATTCAACACTACTTCAAATATCAAAATGCACACTATTGCACATATGCATTATAAAAAAAGTCGATGCATTACAACGTTAATTTTTTTTTTCATTTTGATATTTTTTTGTGGTGAAGAATAACAACATATAAGAAGGATGAAAGAAAAAAAAATTCACAAATATTTTTTTTAATTAAATTAAAAATACTTCATTATTAGTTCTCTAGTTCTCTCCATAAAATGGAGTTCTCTCATGATCCTCTCCCATGGGAGGGTTATCCTAAAAATAAGTAGTTTCCTAGGAAGACTAGAAATAAATCATAGTTATTGGATTATATTAATCAATGGTTGATATTTAAAATTACCAATAACTGACATAGTTTCCTAGAATTAGTCTTTCATCATTATAACCGACATAGTTTCCTAAAATTGTTCTTTCACCATAATTTGTAATGCCAAATGTAAAAAATGTGTTGGTTCTTACAATTCCTAGGAAACTTCTTATTCTTATTTGAACCATTTTCTCTCTCTCCCTCTATATATATATATATATATATATATATATATATTATAATTTTGAACTTTTTATCGAGTATCTAATTTACTGTTCATTGTTTTTCTTGCATACACTGTTATACATTGTGCTCCTTTTGTTGTACGTGTCAACCCTTCTTGTTTAACCTTCACGTACATCTGCAACTACATGTAACATCCTAAATTTATAAATAAATAAAAGAAAGTTTATGATTCGAATCGTGTGTTAATAATTAATTAATATTAAATATAGAAAGAAGTATGGATTTGGATAATTAAAATGGATTTAGATGGTGGGATGGGCCTTAGGTCCATGAGCTTTAAGGAGTATAAATACTCCCTTAAACCACTCTAAAACCTTAAATCCACCATCTAAAGACACACATACTCCCTACACCATACACGGCCGCGAGCTAAGAAGCAACCCGAGACCAAACCGAGCCTATATCTTAAGAGATCTTGCACGTACAAGCTATATACAGGATAAAAGTTAATAACCAAGCAAAACCATAGCTTTAAAACACGTAAAGGTACGTTCTTGATTTTTAAAGTTTATGTTTTCATGAACGGTTAACCACGAAACTTAAACCTAGAGTAGATCGGGTATAAACGAGTATTAATGTAGTAAACTTGATGTTAAAATGAACTTAACGAACTTGCGGTCATGATTGGATCGTTAAAGAAAAACCCTAGATCTAGTTTTGAACGTTTTTAGCCTAAAGGTCCGAACTTTATGATTTCCCGGGTCAAGTCTTATCTGACAATAACCATGGGAACGTCTGCGGGAATTGTTAAAATCATATTAAAGGTCTACATGTTCTTAAAAACAAACCCGTAGCTGCAGCACGCTAAGTTCGCCATATAAGTTCGTCGTTGTTAAGTTCGCCTCATTCAAGATCGCCTGCTACCATGTTCGCTTACATACAAGTTCGCCTGATGTTAAGTTCGCTTATATCTAAGTTCACTTACATTGAGACCCGGATACATGGCTACCTGTATACGTATACATATACGTGTATACACTTGATGGTATGCATTGTAAGGACCCAAGAGATAAAATACTAGAATGCTAAAATAAATGAAAACCCTATATATGCTAAGTAAAAGTAATCCAGTACTAGGCCATTAGCTTAGATTAGATGAGATTGATACGTGTAACTTATATACAGTTAGCCGAGCTCAAGTAAAGAAGGGATTAACAATTAACAGAGAAAGAAACAAAGTTCAGGTGAGTTTCTAGCCCTATTTTCTTGTTATGTTTTCGGGGTTGTGTGCATACTCGATGTGATTTGTTAATACACTTATCCTAAGTGATAAGTGTATGCCTTATGTGAATTATGTGAAAGGTATGATTGTTTGCTTGTTGGTACGTGAACGATCTTCGGATATTGCACGTACGTACTGTCAAGTTATGTTTATGGATATGAATGCTATGTATAATGTATGAATGATATGTACGTATGTTATGAATGAATGTAAGAGATAGCCAGGTACAGAAGAAAGTGACTGGGCCCTAATAATACTCAATGTAGAAAGGGACCGGACCCTAATAATATTTGAGGCAGAAAACGGACCGAGCCCTTATAAATCTCGAGGAAGAAATGGGACCAGACCCTAATAATATCCGAGGCAGAAAAAGGGAC
Organism: Bidens hawaiensis; assembly: GCF_021521415.1. Classification (NCBI taxonomy): domain Eukaryota; kingdom Viridiplantae; phylum Streptophyta; class Magnoliopsida; order Asterales; family Asteraceae; genus Bidens; species Bidens hawaiensis. The sequence continues at coordinate 143,579 of NW_027492172.1, forward strand.
CAGACCCTCATAATATCCGAGGCAGAAAAAGGGACCGGACCCTAATAATATCCGGGGCAGAATAGAATAATGCAAAGTAGGATTTAAACTAAAGTATGAAGGTAAGTGTACATATATTATGAATAAAGTATGAGAATATGAAGTATGTATGAAAGTACGTAGTTATGAATGTATTGTATATTGTCTGATTAACTAGAACTCACTCAGCGTAGCTGACTATTAGTATGCACGCATGTGAGTAGAATTAGACAGCTGGCTTGAGCGGAGACACTTGGCAGAAGAATAAGAGACCGGCATCCGAAGACTCAAGTCGTTTTTTGATTTAAAAAAAAACAATATGTTTATTAAGACAAGTTATGGATTAATATGTAATGTTTTTGTGAATGTTTGATATTCCGCGAATGTTTTATTAACTATGATGCCTAGAACTAGGGCACCGGTAACGGGGCCTTACAAGTTGGTATTAGAGCAAAGTTCGAGAGATTTAAGCATCCTACATGCTTAGACGCGAACAGAGAATGAGATTTAAGTAAGAAAAGAAAGAAGATGTCAGTTCAAGAATGCCATATGTCACTCAAGCAAGCTTGGTAAAGGTAAAGTGTGTGGTTGAATAATGAATGTTAATGTTAGCTTAATTGTTAAAGCAAGGATATGTGAAAATTAGGGATAAGATTAATTGGTTCCTTGATTGGATTGACTATTTGAAAGTAGAACCATCACAAATAGACTCATAAAGGAAAGTGTATAGGACACGAAAAGTAACGTGATCAGCTAATCATAGCTCGCCACTATTATTACATTTTAGCCTTACTATCCTTGTCCTAAATAGTTCCTTGAGTGATGACGTTTTTGTTTTCCCTTTTAGAATACGATGGATGGAGCAAGAGAGATTGTTGGCACTAGAGGTCGCACTGGACGTCGAGGCAGGCCATGTACTGTCCGACCACCTTTTGTAGAGTCAGCTTCCAACAAGGGAGATGAAGGAAGCGCAGCTGGACGAAACCCAAGCAACAACGAAGGGGTTCAACTGGATCCCGCAATTCAAGTAGCTATTGTTCAAGCTGTAGCTACTGCTGTGAAGAACCTGACTCCGGAAGGGTCCGCTAGAAGCCGAGAAAGAACTGCGGAAAGAGCGGGTGGAGATGGTAAGAAAGATCATGAAAGAGAGAGGGAGGCCTGGAGTGTGGTTAAATATGTGAAAGTTGATGACAGGAGGAGGGGCCGAGGTAGGTGCAACTACAAGTCATTAAAAGGTTGTGACCCGCCGAAACTGACTGGTTTGGGAGACGCAATCGCTACTCTCCAATGGATAACCACTATGCACAAGGTTATCCGCATTAGCGAGTGCCATCCCGTCCAAGCTGTCGGTTATGCCACCCAATCGTTCGGTGATGAGGCAATGTATTGGTGGGAATCGATTGAGAAGAGAAAGAGTCAAGAGGAGATTAAGGTAATGAAGTTGGAAGATCTGAAGGCATTGGTTATGAAGAGATTTTGTGCTGATGCCGAGGTTGAGAGAGCGGACATGAAGTTCCTGAACTTAAAAGCTGAAACGATGACACATTGTGAGTATACCACAGAGTTCAATCGAATGTCTAGGTTGGTACCCGATATGGTTAACACTGAGGCTAAAAGAATCAAGTGCTATGCGAGAGGATTGCCACAGGAATGTTTGCATACTAGTCAGGGCGAATAAACCTGGTACTTTTGACTGTGCTGTCAAGCTCGCCGAGATGGTTTATGAGGACCTGGCTGTGGATGATGTGGTGATGGGAGAAAAGAAGAAAGATAAGAAGTGGGTCGCCCCTGTTAAACGACCCAGTACTCAGCTGTAGAACCCGAGGGAACAAGAAGCAGAAGGAATGGGAGAAGAAGTCGTGCAAGACTTGTGGAAAGACACATGGTGGCGAGTGCAGGTGGAATAAAGGTTCAGACGTTTGTTATAAGTGTGGAAAGAGTCACGCTGGGGAGTTCAAGTTCGGTACGAACGCTTGTTACAAGTGTGGAAAGGTGGGGCATTACGCTCCAGATTGTACCGCAAAGTCCGCATGGTATAAGTGCGTTAAGACGGGCCACTTTGCCAGGAAATGCACTGAGGGTGAAACTGGAGGAAGTGGGAAGAAGGATAATGAACCATCAAGACCAAAGACAAGGGCTTACATGCTGACTCAAGAACAAGCCAACAAATCCCGGATGTCATCACAGGTACATTTCTAGTAAACAGTGTTTCCGCTTCTGTATTATATGATTCAGGTGTGAACAAAAGTTTCGTAGCCACGCCCTTTAGTAAATTAGCTAAAATGAAATGTTTCCGAATTGTTTGAAACTTTTATAGTAGAAACCGCTAGTGACATCTCGGTTAAGATAATGAAAATGGTTTAGGACTATAAGATAGAGTTAGAGGGACATGAGTTCCCTATTACTTTGTATGTTATGACCTTTGTAGGGTTCGATGTGGTTTTGGGAATGGATTGGCTGTCTGAGTATGAAGCTCAGATTATGTGTAAGAGTAGGATAATAAGGTTAAAGTCCTTGGATGGTAGTGTGGTGACGGTTTATGGTGATAAGGAAGGTTCCGGGCTTAATGTCACTTTGAATATAAAAGCTGAGGATTTGTTAAGGCGAGGGTGCGGGTCCTACCTAGCGTATGGTTTCAACGTTACGGCCGAGACGAAATAAATGAAAGATGTTCCTATTGTGCGACTACCCATATGTATTCCCTGAGGATCTTCCGAGGTTGCCGCCGGAGCGAGAGATAGAATTCCAGATAGATTTAGTACCAGGAGCGCAATACGTCGCGAAAGCGCCTTACCGTCTAGCACCGTCCGAGATGAAGGAATTGATGTCCCAGCTACAAGAACTCCTCGACAAAGGTTTTATAAGGCCGAGTGTTTCCCCATGGGGCGCACCAGTGTTATTCGTGAAGAAGAAGGATGAGAGCATGAGAATTTGTATAGACTATCGCGAGTTGAATAAGCTTACGATAAAGAATAGATATCCTTTGCCAAGGATTGATGATCTATTTGACAAACTACAAAGGTTAAAGTTGGTTCTCACAAATAGATCTCAGATCAGGCTATCATCAGCTTAAGGTGAAAGTGGTAGACATCCCTAAGATAGCGTTTCGGACGCGATATGGACACTACGAGTTCCTCGTAATGTCATTCGTTTCAACGAATGCTCCGACAACTTTTATGGACATGATGAATAGGGTATGTCGGCCGATGTTGGATAAGTCGGTAATCGTCTTTATTGACGATATATTTATTTATTCAAAGAACGAGTCTGATCATGAAGAGCATCTGAGATAGGTGTTGGAGACTCTGAAGACAGAGAAATTGTATGCGAATTTTTCGAAATGCGCGTTCTGGTTAAGAGAAGTGCAATTTCTAGGTCACGTGATTAATCCTGAAGGGATTACCGTGGACCCAGCCAAGATTGAGGTGAAGCTTCTTAGGGTTAGCTGGCTACTATAGGAGATTCATCGAAGGTTTATCCAAGATAGCCGCACCGTTAACCGGTATGACCCGAAAGTCGGTAGTATTCACTTGGGGAAACTTCCAAGAAGAAGCTTTTGAGGAATTAAAGAAGAGACTCACGCAAGCTCCAATCCTTGCTTTACCCGATGGTGACGAGGATCTGGTAGTTCGTACTGATGCTTCGTATCGTTGGTTAGGTTGCATGTTGATGCAACGAGGAAAAGTGATAGCTTACGCGTCTAGACAGTTGAAAGTTCACGAGAGTACTTATCCGACGCATGATTTAGAGCTAGCAGCAGTAGTGTATGCTCTTAAGATATGGAGGCATTATCTGTATGGTACTAAGTGTACCATTTACACAGATTATAAGAGTTTAAAGTACTTCTTCGAGCAGAAGGAGTTGAACATGAGGCATAGGAGATTGTTGGAGTTGATTAAAGATTATGACTGCGACATTAAATACTACCCTGGTAAAGCTAATGTGGTCGCTGACACGCTAAGTCGTAAGAACAAGGAAGTCCTTGTGATAGTGAAGTCATACCAGTTGATCATGAACTCAAACCTATTTGAAGAAATCCTCAAAGTGCAGTCAGAAGTACTGGTAAATGAAGGGCTAATAAAGAAAGAAAGGATTTTCGGCCAGCAAGATGAGTTGATAGAAAACACGCATGGTGTGTAGACTAGGTTTGACGTTATGTCGATCCCACGTCATGGAGATCTTAGAGGATGAATCTTAGATGAAGCTCATGAGTCAAGATAATCAATTCATTCAGGAACTACAAAGATGTACCAATATTTGAAAAGAGATTATTGGAGTAAAGGAATGAAAAATGATGTAGTGGATTATGTTAGTAAGTGCTTAACTTGTTTACAAGTCAAAGCCGAACATCAGAAACCTTATGGGAAAATGCAACCGCTTGAGATACCTGAATGGAAATGGGAACACATCACCATGGATTTCATAACTAAGTTACCTCGTACAGTTAAGCATCATGGTACCATCTGGGTGATTGTGGACCGTTTGACCAAGAGTGCTCACTTTTTGCCTATACGAGAGGCTATCTCGTCAGAAAAGTTAGGAAGCTTGTTTATAAAAGAGGTTGTGACTAAGCATGGAGTACCGTTATCGATCGTGTCTGATAGAGATACTCAGTTTACTTCGAGGTTTTGGAAGAAGTTCCATGAAGCTATGGGAACGAGATTGAACATCAGTACAGCGTATCATCCTCAAATAGATGGGTAGTCTGAAAGAACGATCCAAACCCTTGAGGATATGCTACGTGCTTGTGTTTTAGATTTTGTTGGAAGTTGGGATGATCATCTACATCTGGCAGAGTTCTCCTATAACAACAGTTACCATTCAAGTATCGGTATGCCATCGTTGTGATGCTTTATGGTAGACGATGTAGAACCCGGTGTGTTGGGGAGAGATTGGTCAGCAAAAATGGGAAGCCTAGAAGTTTCTAAAGAGACATCTTCAAAGTTCGATCATATTAAGGCAAGAATGAAAGCCACTCAATACAGACAGAACTCGTATGCTGATAAGCGGCGACGACTGATTGAGTTTAACGTTGGTGACAATGTGATGCTCAAGGTCTCGCCCTGGAAATGAATTATTCGTTTCGGGAAGAGGGGGAAGTTGAGTCCGAGGTACATTAGACCGTTTAAGATTATGGATCGTGTGAGTGAGGTAGCTTATAAGCTGGATTTACCCGATGAATTAGAAGGAATTCATTCAACCTTCCATGTTTCTCATCTGAGAAAATGTCTAGCTGATGACACGTCTAACATGCCATTGATGGACATTGAGGTTGATGAACAACTGAACTACATTGAACAACCGATATAGATTGTCGATCGCAAGGTGAAGTAGCTTCGTCACAAGGTTATACCTTTAGTAAAAGTGATATGGAAACATCGCAAAGGATCAGATGCTACTTGGGAAGCACAGGATGAGATGCGCAAGTTTTACCCTAATCTGTTTAAGTAATAGTTAGGTTTCGGGGACGAAACCTCTTTAAGGAGGGAAGACTTGTAACATCCTAAACTTATATATAAATAAAAGAAAGTTTATGATTCTAATCGTGTGTTAACATTTAATTAATATTAAATATAGAAAGAAGTATGGATTTGGATAATTAAGATGGATTAAGATGGTGGGATGGGCCTTAGGTCCATGGGCTTTAAGTAGTATAAATACTCCATTAAACCACCCTAAAATCCTAATTCCTCGTTCCATCTTTCCATATTCTCTACACACTCAAAACACACACATACTCCCTACACCATACACGGCCGCGAGCTAAGGAGCAACCCGAGACCAAACCGAGCCTATAGCTTAATAGATCTTGCACGTACAAGCTATATACAAGATAAAAGTTCATAACCAAGAAAAATCATAGCTTTAAAACACGTAAAGGTACCTTCTTGATTTTTAAAGTTTATGCTTTCATGAATGGTTAGCCACGAAACTTAAACCTAGAGTTGATCGGGTATAAACGAGTATTAAAGTAGCAAACTTGATGTTTAAATGAACTTAACGAACCTGCAGTTATGAACGACTCGTTAAAGAAAAACCCTCGATCTAGTTTTGAACGTTTTAAGCCTAAAGGTCCGAACTTTATGATTTTCCCGGATCAAGTCTCATCCGAAAATAACCATGGGAACGTCCACGGGAATTGTTAAAATCACATCAAAGGTCTACATGTTGTTAAAAACAAACCCGTAGCTGCAGCACTCTAAGGTCCCCATATAAGTTCGCCGCTGTTAAGTTCGCCTCATTCAAGATCGCCTTCTAAAATGTTCACTTACATAAAAGTTCGCCTGATGTTAAGTTCGCTTATATCTAAGTTCGCTTACATCGAGATCCGGATACATGGAGACCTGTATATGCATACATATACGTGTATACACTTGATGATATGCATTGTAAGGACCCAAGAGTTAAAATACTAGAATGTTAAAATAAATGAAAACTGTGACATTCGTCAATTTCAGGTTAACTCCGTTAACTCAACTCCGTCAATTCAAACTTAAAGATCATTGAATCTATAACGTACGCCTCATTACATTTAAACTAGGGTTTAAATGACGCTTGACAATTACTACATGTGTAGTCTTTCGGGAATTTACACCGAAACGCAAACGAGTTGACGCAAACAATTGGTGAATAAACGAAAAACGTCAAAACAATAATTATGTTATAATTATGTGTTAGACTTATGTGTTATGTGATAACATTGTATAAACGTTAACTCAATGTGTTAGAACTAGTTATTTAAGCTAGAAAAGTAACATTTGGAAGTTGAGGGACTAAAGTGTAACATGTTATTATAAATAATAACATAAACCTAAAACCCTAACACTCTTCCTCTCCTCCCACACCGATCGGCCCTCCCTCTCACCCCCCTTGGCAGCCGTCGGCCATCACACACACACATACAAGCAATTTTTCAAGCTTTTGATTGAAGTTTAAGGTGCTAGGAAGGTATAAACGACTATCCCTTGCATCCTTTATACTTAATTTCGATTTTTAATGGATTAATTAAAAACCCTAGGGCCGATTTTTGTATATAAGTTGTGTTCATATGTCTTGATTGATTTGATGTTGTATTGATGATGATTTGATAACTAGAATGGATATTATTGCATGTTAATTGTTGTGTCTTTGATTTTGAGATCAAATAAAACCCTAACCATGTATGTATGGTGTAATTGATATGCATGGATAGTGGTTATGGTGTCTAGAGTGTTATATGAACGGATTATGGTCCATAGATAGTTAATATGTTGAGTTTTGTTGCGAACAGTTTCTGGACAGATTGTGTTGTTGATGTTCAATTGACAGTATCTGGGTGTAAATGTGAGAATTGGTTGAGATTATTGATACTACAGTAAACTAGGTTGAGTCTAGTTTCTAAAGAATATAAATTTGCAATTTTTGGACATGTAAAAGTTAACCTTTATGATTTTACAAAAACGTTGTGCAAAGCTGAGTTGTTAGACCTGCTGTTAGGTTGTTTTGTAAATGTTATATCTCATGAACCACGAGACCAATTGGGTTGGTTCCACTTCTGGAAGTTGACTTGTTGAGTTAGGAACCTAACCCAAGTGGTCTTGCATTTGTTGGATTTTTCATTTAACGGGAATTTCAAATAACATTCTGTTGCGCATGAATTTGACTGTTGTGAGTTTGCTGTAATGTTTTGATCATTGTGAGAAACCTATGTGGAATAAAAATAAAATAAAATATGTTCTGGAAACTTAATACATGTATGCTTTTGTGATGATTTGTGGTAAATTAATTGAGATGCTATGATTGGTGTAATAGTACAATCTTTTAAGTAGAATTTCTGTCTCGGTGAAACTAGCTGCTGAATTTTGTGAAAATGCATGAAATATGATAATTGCTAGTTAATTGTTATGTTTTGACCAAATTGCCCCTGTGGGGAATACTTGCTAAATAGTTGTCATGTTTTGACCAAATTGCCCTTGCGGGGAATAATTGCTAGTTAATTGTTATGTGTTGACCAAATTGCCCTCACGGGGAGTAATTTCTAGTGATGTACATTATTAATACATGACACGTAAATAATTGCTCACACATGTAATGTATCACAAATGTACTTGTTAAAGTCACACACGATTCACAAACGAAACACGAAACGTAATTTGTGCATAGGTGTTATGTGCCGAGTCTAGAGACTCGATAATAGTTCCGACACTTAGAAAATCTCTTTGTTGTTTTAGAACGCTAGAGAGAGTTTTCTGTGACGCGCATCACTTGGTGATTTATTTTTGGGAAATCTTCGCAAACAGTGAATTTCACTTACCTGTCTAAACTATTTTCAAACGCTTTTCACTTGGGGGAGATAACATACTCCGAAAACGCATTTAAGATTTTGTTAATATAGATTGTATATCACTTGTAAAGACTAAGTGGCAAACGCAATAACTAAAGTCCTTCATTCACATCGAACCGTTTAATATTGGATAATAGCGAGTCATTGTTGAGTAGTACTACTGGGTTTGACAAACCCCACCCAACGCTAAACTCGAATGGAGGTCGAGTGGGTGTAATCTTGGCTAAACACATACCTTGGTCGGGATAGACCTGGTGGCAAGGCAAATGATAAACAGTCAGCTTCGGTGTCGAACACTTAGTAATACTTGTTTTATAGGCTAGCTACCTATAGATATATAATTGACATAACCCTATCTGGTAACGCAAAACGCTGAACGCAAAACGCTGAACGCAAAACGCTAAACGCAAAACGCTGAACGCAAACGCTAAACGCTTTATTTTATATAAACTTGTGAACTCACCAACCTCGTGTTGACACTTTTAGTATGTTATTCTCAGGTAGCCGAGGCGGGCGCGCGGCATAGGATCATGCATTGTTTGAAACGCTTTTGTTTATGCAACCTGATTTAAACTGTTATTATGGGGTTTTGAGTCGTCCTGCGTGACGCAACTTTTATCTTTTGGTTTTTACGCTTCCGCGCCTATTTTCATTTAAACGTTTTTATGGTTTGATTATAACCAATGATTCCGATCCTGTTAGTTCACACCCTCTGACGGTAAAACTCCGTTAGTAGATTTTGAGGGTGTGACAGATTGGTATCAGAGCCACTGGTTATAGCGAACTAGAAGTTGCATGCATACTAGACTATAACCGCGACGACCCATTAGTTATAATGATACGCACTGCATATGTTTGTGTAGTCTTTGTTTTTCTTATCTCCTTACATCATTCACTCATACGCGCGCATACACGGCTTATCTGTAGAGATGTCGACGCTACCATCATCATCATCCGATCAGATGACTCATGCTCATGGGAAGGAGCCGCAGCTACCTACCTCATCGCCACCCCGTGTAGTCCCGGAACTCGAAGCTCCCACACCGAAGAGGTACCGCTTATCCGGAGGCATGTACGAAAACGAAGTTAGCTGGGATTGGTACACTAATATGATCAGACGTATGGTCTATCGCGAACAAGTTCCCCCATTACCTCACCCGAACCATCCTGCTTACCCCAACACCCTACCACCTATAACCGAACCTGTAGAGCGTGTGCACGCAGCTGTTGTTTCTTGTTTGGAGCGTGATGTTGGTTACATGCGCTATATGAGAGCGAACGTATCCGGACTGTTAAAAGATGGAACCGAAACTAAAGAGGAAATTTCCCGCAAGACAGCGGCAATGAAGGAAATGCAAGAGGCTAGTGATCAGCAGATGAAGATTATGAGAAAGATGCAAGCCGAGATGATAGACTTGCAAGAGCAACTCCAAGTAGCAAGGACTCGAACCGAGATAGCTTTAGAGCGTTGCGATGTTCTACAAATGCAAATTGCTCAGAACGCAGCCAAACCTGAGGCAGAGCCTGAGGCAGAGCCTGAAGAGGAATCCGAAGAAGATCCCGAAGAGAAACCTGAGGAGGATCCGAAGAAGAACCGGAGGAAGAACCGGCTGAGGAGGAGGCACACTCAGAGGAGTCCTCAGACGATGACATCTAAGGATGATAACACCTAGATGGAGGGGTTGTCTCCATCCAAACTATTATTTTCTATGATTTTAAGGATTGGTTTTAAATACTTTGTAGCGAATAAAATGGTTTTAATCATGAATTATTATTTGGATTAATATGTGTTTGTGATGTGATGTTTGTTTCTTATTTCTTTCTTACCTATCTTTTTATTACATGTATGGCGTGTTGCATATGAAAGAAAAACTCATGTTCAACATCTTATGCTGTGATTCTAGGAAATGGCAGGAAGAAACGCTGGACACGGACGTGGTAACATCAACTTGACAGCAGCAGAACTCCAAACTCTGCTGAACGACCATGCGGCGGCGGCTCTAGCCGTACATGTCCAGAACCAAGCTGGAGGTCCAATAGGAATGTGTACCTTCAAGAATTACCTTGACTGCAAGCCCAGTTCGTTTAAGGGCACTGAGGGAGCTATAGGCTTCATGCGTTGGGCTGAGAAGGCCGAATCAGCATTTGAAATGTGTAATTGCCCCCCTGCCAGAAGGGTCAAATTTGCTGCTAGAACACTTGAAGATTCTGCTCTCACTTGGTGGAATTTGAACGTACAGATTCTTGGATTGGAACTGGCTAACGTGATGAACTGGGAGGAGTTCAAGAACATGGTGCGAGAAGAGTACTGTCCGAGAGAGGAGATTGCAAAGTTGGAGTCAGAGTTTTGGTCATTGAAGATGGTGGGTTCAGAAATCGAGGCCTACACTACCCGTTCTCCCGAGTTGGCCGTGATGTGTCCACGGATGGTAGACCCACCGAGTAAGAGGATTGAAATGTATATTGATGGGTTAGCATCGCAAATTCAGGGCATGGTGACGTCTTCCAGACCAGCCACGATTCAACAAGCGATCCGGTTAGCTCACAAACTGACGGATCAAGCAGTGACCCAAGGTGCGCTACCACCTAGGGGTTCAACCACTAAAGCCCGTGACAACTCGATTACTGACAACAGCAACAACAACCCGAGCAATGGAAAGAGAAAGTTTGACAACACCAGATCCTCATCCTCGAACCCTCCACAGCTACAAGACTACCGTAAGCCCGAACTCACTCGGGGCTTCAACAATCAGGGTCACAACAACAATAACAACGGTAGCGGGCAGGGTTCGAGCGGCTATGCTGGGAAATATCCGAAGTGCAACAGGTGCAACTATCATCATGCTGGGCCGTGTGACCGTGTCAATTGTCAGAGATGCGGAAAGATGGGTCACCAGGCAAAGGAATGTAGAGGAGACGTTGCGGCTAAGGGTGCTCCTAAACCACCTATGACGACTAAGGGATGTTTTGAGTGTGGTCAAGAGGGCCATTTTAAGAAGGACTGCCCTAAGCTGAGACAGAACGACAACAATGGAGGTAATGGAAGTGGCACTGGTGGTGGAAACAATGGTAAAGGAAGAGCTTTTGTTATTGGGTCGGGTCAAGCCCGCAATGATCCGTACGTGGTGACTGGTAAGTTCCCTGTGAACGATTGTTTTGCTTCTGTATTGTTTGACACTGGAGCTGATAGGAGTTTTGTGTCGAAAGCCTTTAGTCAACTCTTAGACCTAACACCAACCCCGTTAGATGCTAAGTTTCCTGTTGAATTAGCTGACGGTAAGACTATAGTAACGACTCATGTACTTGCGGGATGAAAGTTAAAACTGTTAGGTCATATTTTTGATATCGACCTCATACCTTTTACGCTTGGTAGTTTCAATGTCGTGGTCGGCATGGACTGGTTATCCGAGAACCGAGCGGAGATTATATGTCACGACAAGATAGTCCACATTACTACCCCTTCCGACGAGATCATTTCGATCCGAGGTGAGAGAAGCGAATTGACCACCAGCGTCATTACCCTGATGAAGGCGCAGAAGTATCTACGAAAGGGTCATCCGGCAATTTTGGTGCATGTTGTTGAGAAACCCGCGGAGGAGAAGCGAATTGAAGATATACCGATTGTGCGAGATTTTCCGGAAGTTTTCCCGGAGGATTTGCCTGGACTCCCTTCTACTCGTCAAGTCGAATTCCAAATCGAGTTGACACCCGGTGCGGCACCCATAGCACGAGCCCCGTATCGGCTCGCACCGGCGGAGCTTCAGGAACTGTCCACTCAGTTGCAAGATTTGTTGGATAAGGGTTTTATCCGACCTAGCTCATCGCCATGGGGAGCCCCTGTCTTATTTGTCAGAAAGAAGGACGGGACTTTCCGCATGTGCATCGACTACCGGGAGTTGAACAAGGTGACGGTAAAGAACCGTTATCCTTTACCCCGAATTGATGATCTGTTTGACCAGCTTCAAGGATCGAGTTTTTACTCGAAGATCGATCTGCGGTCTGGTTACCATCAATTAAGAGTGCGCGAGGAAGATATTCCAAAGACGGCTTTCAGAACACGGTATGGTCACTACGAGTTTTCGGTTATGCCTTTTGGCCTAACCAACGCACCAGCCGTATTTATGGATCTCATGAATCGAGTATGCAAGGCGTACCTCGACAAGTTTGTGATTGTTTTCATTGATGATATTCTCGTCTACTCCAAGGACGAAGCTGACCATGAAGAACACTTGAGGATAATTCTGGAATTATTGAAGAAGGAACAACCGTACGCTAAACTCTCGAAATGAGAATTTTGGCTTCGCGAGGTTCACTTTTTAGGACATGTGATCAACGAGAACGGTATCCATGTCGATCCCGGTAAGGTAGAGGCCATCAAAAACTGGAAGCACCTAAGACTCCGACTGAGGTGCGGCAATTCCTAGGACTGGCCGGCTACTACCGGCGTTTCATCGAAGGATTTTCAAAGATTGCTCAACCCCTCACCGCTTTGACTCACAAGGGTACTAAGTACAATTGGGGAGACACGCAAGAATCCGCTTTCCAACTGTTGAAAACCAAACTCTGTAGCGCCCCTAATTTAGCCCTCCCCGAGGGAACAGAGAATTTTGAGGTACATTGTGACGCATGGATACAAGGTCTCGGTTGTGTGCTGATGCAACTCGAGAAGGTTATAGCCTATGCCTCTCGACAACTACGGGTTCACGAGAAGAACTACACGACCCATGATTTGGAACTCGGAGCTGTGGTGTTTGCCCTAAAGATATGGAGGCATTACTTGTACGGTACCAAGTTTACCATTTATACCGACCACAAGAGTCTCCAGCATATCTACGATCAAAAGGAGCTGAACATGCGACAACGTCGTTGGGTCGAGCTGCTTAAGGATTATGATTGTGCCATCAAGTACCACCCTGGCAAGGCCAATGTAGTGGCCGACGCTCTCAGCAGAAAAGAAACAGATAAACCCAGGCGAGTGCGGGCATTGCAACTCACGATTCATGCCAACTTACCCGATCAGATTCGCGAGGCGCAACTCGAAGCTTTGAAAGATGATAATCGTCCATCAGAACTCATGCGGGGCATGAACAAGAAACTTGAAACCAAATCGGACGGGGTCCGATATTTTGAGAATCGGATTTGGGTTCCACGGTACGGAGAGTTGAGAACTCTAGTGATGGATGAAGCACACAATTCCCGATATTCTATCCACCCTGGCTCAGATAAAATGTATCATGATTTAAAGGCACTTTACTGGTGGCCGAACATGAAAGCCAACATTGCCACCTACGTGAGCAAATGCTTGACATGTGCCAGAGTCAAAATATAATACCAGAAACCATCTGGCCTACTACAACAACCGGAACTTCCAATGTGGAAATGGAAACACATTTCAATGGATTTTATCACGGGATTACCTAAAACACCGACGAGATGCGATACCATCTGGGTGATCGTTGACCGGTTGACTAAGTCGGCACACTTCTTAGCGATTAAGGAATCGGAAAAAATGGAAAGACTGACTCGCGTCTACATGAAAGAAGTGGTGCCTAGACACGGAGTGCCTGTCTCATCATTTCTGATCGAGATTCCCGTTTCACTTCGCACTTTTGGAAGTCACTGCAAAGCGCACTAGGCACCCGTCTTGATATGAGCATAGCATATCATCCTCAGACGGATGGGCAAAGTGAACGAACTATTCAGACCTTAGAGGACATGTTCCGTGCATGTGTGTTGGATTTCGGAAAAAGTTGGGAACCTCACTTACCTTTGGTAGAGTTTTCGTATAATAACAGCAACCACGCAAGTATTGAAGCAGCGCCATTTAAAGCACTGTACGGACGGAAGTGTCGATCACCTCTCTGCTGGGCAGAGGTGGGTGACAGCCAAATCACTGGTCCAGAACTGGTACTCGAAACCTCGGAAAAGATTGTTCAAATCCGAAACCGCATGGCAGCAGCACGAGATTGTCAAACGAGTTACGCCGACAAGCGCCGAAAACCTCTCGAATTTCAAGTGAATGACCAAGTTTTACTCAAAGTCTCACATTGGAAAGGTGTGGTTCGCTTTGGGAAGCGAAACAAACTCAACCCACGATACGTTGGCCCTTATCGAATAACTGAGCGCATTGGTCGATGGCGTACCGACTGGACCTACCAACGGAACTCAGCGGCGTACACAATGTATTCCACGTATCCAATTTGAAGAAATGCCTATCTGATGAAACCCAAGTAGTCCATTTGGATGAACTGCAAGTTGATGAACAATTACACTTCATTGAAGAACCAGTTGATGTTTTGGATTGGGAAACCAAAACGCTCAAGCACAGCAAAATTCCAATCGTTAAGGTTCGTTGGAACTCGAGACGTGGACCGGAGTTCACGTGGGAACGCGAGGATCAAATGATGAAAAAGTATCCTCACCTTTTTGAAGGGCTGACCAAACACAGAAAACCGCGAAACCCGACAAACCGTCAGAAATCACCGGAGGTATGAATTAAATTTCGGGACGAAATTTCTTTCTACTAGGGGATGATATGACAAACTGAAAATTTTTCTTACTTTTCAGACACTCATCACGACTTGACTCAAATTTTCGGGACGAAAATTCTTTAACATGGGAATGATGTGACATTCGTTAATTTCAGGTTAACTCCGTTAACTTAACTCCATCAATTCAAACTTAAAGATCATTGAATCTATAACGCACACCTCATTACATTTAAACTAGGGTTTAAATGACGCTTGACAATTACTACATGTGTAGTCTTTCGGGAATTTACATCGAAACGCAAACGAGTTGACGCAAACAATTGGTGAATAAATGAAAAGCGTCAAAACAATAATTATGTGATAATTATGTGTTAGACTTATGTGTTATGTGATAACATTGTATAAACGTTAACTCAATGTGCTAGAACTAGTTATTTAAGCTAGAAAAGTAACATTTGGAAGTTGAGGGACTAAAGTGTAACATGTTATTATAAATAATAACATAAACCTAAAACCCTAACACTCTTCCTCTCCTCCCACACCGATCGGCCCTCCCTCTCACCCCCCTTGGCAGCAGTCGGCCATCACACACACACATACAAGCAATTTTTCAAGCTTTTGATTGAAGATTAAGGTGCTAGGAAGGTATAAACGACTATCCCTTGCATCCTTTATACTTAATTTCGATTTTTAATGGATTAATTAAAAACCCTAGGGCCAATTTTTGTATATAAGTTGTGTTCATATGTCTTGTTTGATTTGATGATGTATTGATGATGATTTGATAACTAGAATGGATATTATTGCATGTTAATTGTTGTGTCTTTGATTTTGAGATCAAATAAAACCCTAACCATGTATGTATGGTGTAATTGATATGCATGGATAGTGGTTATGGTGTCTAGAGTGTTATATGAACGGATTATGGTCCATAGATAGTTAATATGTTGAGTTTTGTTGCAAACAGTTTCTGGACAGATTGTGTTGTTGATGTTCAATTGACTGTATCTGGGTGTAAATGTGAGATTTGGTTGAGATTATTGATACTACAGTAAACTAGGTTGAGTCTAGTTTCTAAAGAATATAAATTTGCAATTTTTGGACATGTAAAAGTTAACCTTTATGATTTTACAAAAACGTTGTGCAAAGCTGAGTTGTTAGACCTGCTGTTAGGTTGTTTTGTAAATGTTATATCTCATGAACCACGAGACCAATTGGGTTGGTTCCACTTCTGGAAGTTGACTTGTTGAGTTAGAAACCTAACCCAAGTGGTCTTGCATTTGTTGGATTTTTCATTTAACGGGAATTTCAAATAAAATTCTGTTGCGCATGAATTTAAATGTTGTGAGTTTGTTGTAATGTTTTGATCATTGTGAGAAACCTATATGGAAAAAAAATAAAATAAAATATGTTATGGAAACCTAATACATGTATGCTTTTGTTATGATTTGTGGTAAATTAATTGAGATGCTATGATTGGTGGAATAGTACAATCTTTCAAGTAGAATTTCTGTCTCGGTGAAACTAGATGCTGAATTTTGTGAAAATGCATGAAACATGATAATTGCTAGTTAATTGTTATGTTTTGACCAAATTGCCCCTGTGGGGAATACTTGCTAAATAGTTGTCGTGTTTTGACCAAATTGCCCTTGCGGGGAATAATTGCTAGTTAATTGTTATGTGTTGACCAAATTGCTTTCACGGGGAGTAATTTCTAGTGATGTACATTGTTAATACATGACACGTAAATAATTGCTCACACATGTAATGTATCACAAATGTACTTGTTAAAGTCATACACGATTCACAAACGAAACACGAAACGTAATTTGTGCATAGGTGTTATGTGCCGAGTCTAGAGACTCGACAATAGTTCCGACACTTAGAAAATCTGTTTGTTGTTTTAGAACGCTAGAGAGAGTTTTCTGTGAGGCGCATCACTTGGTGATTTATTTTTGGGAAATCTTCGCAAACAGTGAGCTTCACTTACCCCTCTAAACTATTTTCAAACGCTTTTCACTTGGGGGAGATAACATACTCCGAAAACGCATTTAAGATTTTGTTAATATAGATTATATATCACTTGTAAAGACTAAGTGGCAAACGCAATAACTAAAGTCCTTCATTCACATCGAACCGTTTAATATTGGATAATAGCGAGTCATTGTTGAGTAGTACTACTGGGTTTGACAAACCCCACCCAACGCTAAACTCGAATGGAGGTCGAGTGGGTGTAATCTTGGCTAAACACATACCTTGGTCGGGATAGACCTGGTGGCAAGGCAAATGATAAACAGTCAGCTTCGGTGTCGAACACTTAGTAATACTTGTTTTATAGGCTAGCTACCTATAGATATATAATTGACGTAACACTATCTGGTAACGCAAAACGCTGAACGCAAAACGCTGAACGCAAACGCTAAACGCTTTATTTTATATAAACTTGTGAACTCACCAACCTCGTGTTGACACTTTTAGTATGTTATTCTCAGGTAGCCGAGGCGGGCGCGCGGTATAGGATCATGCATTGTTTGAAACGCTTTTGTTTATGCAACCTGATTGAAACTGTTATTATGGGGTTTTGAGTCGTCCTGCGTGACGCAACTTTTATCTTTTGGTTTTTACGCTTCCGCACCTATTTTCATTTAAACGTTTTTATGGTTTGATTATAACTAATGATTCCGATCCTGTTAGTTCACACCATCTGACGGTAAAACTCCGTTAGTGGATCTTGAGGGTGTGACAAAAACCCTGAATATGCTAAATAAAAGTAATCCAGTACTAGGCCATTAGACTAGATCAGATGAGTATTGATACGTGTAACTTATATACAGTTAGCCGAGCTCAATTAAAGAAGTGATTACCAATGAATGGAGAAAGAAACAGAGTTCAGGTGAGTTTCTAGTTCCATTTCCTTGTTATGTTTTTGGGGCTGTGTGCATACTCGATGTGATTTGTTAATACACTTATAATAAGTGATAAGTGTATGCCTTATGTGAATTATGTGAAAGGTATGATTGCCTGCTTGTTGGTACGTGAACTATCTTCGGATATTACACGTGCTGTCAAGTTATGATTATGGATATGAATGCTATGTATAATGTATGAATGATATGCACATATGTAATGAATGAATGTAAGATATAGCCAGGTACAGAAGAATGGGACTGAGCCCTAATATCACTCAAGGTAGAAAACGACCGGACCCTAATAATATTCGAGGCAGAAAAGGGACCGAGCCCTTATAAATCTTGAGGAAGAAAAGGGACAGGACCCTAATAATATCCGAGGCAGAAAAAGGGACCGGACCCTAATAATATCCGATGCAGAATAGAATAATGTAAAGTAGGATTTAAACTAAAGTATGAAGGTAAGTATGTATATTATGAACAAAGTATGAGAATATGAAGTATGTATGAAAGTATGTAGTTATGAATGTATTGTATGTTGAATGATTAACTAGAACTCACTCAGCGTAGCTGACTTTTAGTATGCACGCAAGTGAGTAGAATGAGATGCTGGCTTGAGCGGGGACACGTGGCAGAAGAATAAGAGATTGGCATCCGAAAACTCAAGTCGTTTTATGATTTATGTTTTTGATTTAAAAAAAACTATATGCTTATTAAGACAAGTTATGGATTAATATGTAATGTTTTTATGAATATTTTGATATTCCGCGAATGTTTTATTAACTCTGATGTCTAGAACTATGTTAATGAGTAAATCCAACGTCCGAAGTAGGGCACCGGTAACGGTACCTTACAATCCAACCCATCTAAGCACCACCTCCTCCTCCCCCTCAAATACCTCAAGGAAACCACGGTATTCAAAGACGAGCTTTCGTGATGAATGCTAATCAAGCTCAAGTGGCAAACGATGTTGTGAACGGTATGTTTCTAGTGAACCATCATTTCGCTTCTATTTTATTTGATACTGGTGCCGATAGAAGTTTTATTTCTTTGATTTTTGAGTAGAAACTTGCTATGCCCCGAACCAAGCTTTCTCGACCGTTTTCCGTTGAATTCGCCAATGGGAATTCCATCACCATGTAAATTCTCCATCGATCTCATCCCGATGAAAATGGGGTATTTCCTTGTCATAGTAGGCATGGACTGGTTATCTTTGCACCGTGCCAAAGTTGTTTGCTTCGATAAATTCATTCGAATTCCGCTCGTCAACTATAAAAGTTCTTAAAGTCTTCGGCAAAACAACTTCTAGAAGGCTAAATCTCATGTCGTGCTCTCAATCGAAATAATACTTATGCCAAAAGTATGTTCCGTTCCTTGATCTTGAGGTGGCAAAAGACAAAATGGAAAGACAAATCCAAGATATTTCCATTGTTAGTGATTTCCTCTACGTCTTTCCCGATGATGTCACCGGCCTTCCACCCATTCGTCTTGTTGAATTTCGAATCGATCTTGTGCCCGGTGCAATGCCCATGGCCAAGGCTCCTTATCATTTAGCCCCGTCGGAAATGCAAGAATTATCGAACCAACTCGAAGAACTTTCCGATAAATGTTTAATTCGTCCAAACTCTTCTCCTTGGGGCGCTCCCGTTCACTTCGTCACAAAGGAAGTTGGTTCGTTTCGTATGTGCATCGATTATCGAGAGCTTAACAAACTAACTAATAAAAATCGTTATCCTTTGCCACAAATCGACGATCTCTTCGACCAACTACAAGGCGCAACATGTTTCTCAAAAGATCTCCGATCGGGTTACCATCAATTGCGTGTTCGCGAAGAAGACATTCCAAAAACCTCTTTCCGTACCCGTTATGGACATTTTGAATTTTTGGTCATGCCATTCGGGTTAACCAATGCACCCGCTGTATTTATGGGTCTCATGAACCGCGTATGCAAACCATTTCTTGATAAATTTGTTATTGTCCTTATTGATGACATTCTCATCTTTTCCAAGACCAAAGCCGAATATGAGCATCACTTGTGTTCCATTCTCAAGCTCCTTAGGAACGAACGACTCTACGCCAAATTTTACAAATGTGAATTTTGGCTAGAGGATGTTCAATTTTTGGGACATATTGTAAATGACAAAGGTATTCATGTTGATCCCGATAAAATTGAGACCGTTAAGGATTGGAAAACTCCAACGACTCCCACGAAAATTCGATCCTTCCTCGGTTTGGCTGGCTATTATCGGCATTTCCTTCGAAACATTTCTGAAATCTCTTTGCCTCTTACCTCCCTCACTCATAAGGGAAAACCATTCGATTGGGGTTTGAAACAAGAAGAAGCCTTTCTTACTCTCAAGGACATGCTTTGCAATGCTCCCGTTCTAACCCTTCCCGATGGAAACGATGATTTTGTTGTATTTTGCGATGCATCTCATCAAGGTCTCGGTTGTGTTCTCATGCATCGAGGTCAAGTCATAGCTTACGCATCAAGGCAACTTAAGGTCAACGAGAAGAATTATACGACTCACGATCTCGAACTTGGTGCCGGCGTTTTCGCTCTCAAAATCTGGAGACATTACCTTTATGATACAAAATTTGTTGTGTTTACCGATCATAAAAGCCTTCAACATATTTTTTACCAACATGAGAAAACGACGATGGGCCGAATTACTTAATGATTACGATTGCGAGATTCACTACCATCCCGGTAAAGAGAATGTTGTCGCCGATGCCCTAATTCGAAAGGTTAATGTTAAATCCGTCCTGCTTCTAAGCGTTGTTGTTCAAACCGATCTTCAAATCCGTATCTTTCAAGCTCAGCATACCTCCGTTGAAGAAGGTAACATGTACGAAGAAATGTCATGTGTAGCCGAACTTCAACTCGAAACTAAACCCGATGGCCTTTTGTACTTTCTCAATCGTTTGTGGGTTCCCGATCGCGATAACCTTCGTGCTTGTTTACTCGACGAAGGTTACAATTCGCGGTATTCCGTTCATCTTGGTGCATATAAGATGTATTTCGATCTTCGTGCTACATTTTGGTGGATGGGTATGAAAAAGGACGTAGCTTTGTTTGTATCTAAATGTCTTACTTGCTCCAAAGTCAAAGCCAAACATAAAAAACATTTTGGTCTCCTCGAGCAACCACCGATTCCCGTTTGGAAATAGAAAGACATTGCTATGGACTTTATCACTAAACTACCCAACACCCAAAAAGGAAACGATAGCATCTGGTTGATCATTTTTATTTAAGCAAGTCTGCTCATTTCATTCCGATCCACGAGAAGTATTCGATTGAGCAGCTTGCTCAAATCTATGTTCGGGAAATTGTGTGCCGACACGGTTTACCTTTGACTATCATTTCCGATCGCGATGCACATTTTACTTCTCATTTTTGACGATCTCTTCAAGAATCCTTGGGAACACGTCTCGATCTTAGCACCGCTTATCATCCTCAAACGGACGGTCAATCCGAACGTACGATTCAAACACTCGAGGATATGCTACGAGCGTGTGTTCTTGATTTCGGTCAGAATTGGGATTCTCACATTCCTTTCATTGAGTTTTCCTATAATAACAATTATCATTCTAGCATTGAGATGGCTCCTTTTGAAGCTCTCTACGGTCGTAAATGTCGTTCTACGATTAGTTGGAAAGAAATCAGTGAAGCTCAAATCGCAGAACCTGAAATGGTCCAAGAAGCCACCGACGTTATTGATCAAATCTGTAAGAACCTCCTAGCCGCTAGAAGTCGTCAAAAGAGTTACACCGACAAACGGTGAAAACCGATCGAATCTAATTTTGACGATCTTGTCCTTATAAAGTATCTCCTTGGAAGGGGGTAGTCCATTTTGGAAAGAAGGGTAAGCTAGCTCATCGTTTCGTTGGTCCTTTCAAAATTCTTGAACATGTTGGGAAGGTAGATTATCGACTCGAACTACAGCAAGAACTTTCCGGTGTTCATCCAACTTTTCATGTTTCGAATCAAAAAAAGTGCTTAGCCGAGGGTAATCTCCGTGTACCTCTCGACGAAGTGCATGTCGACGAGTCGATGATCTTGGTTGAATGACCCGTTGAGATCATGGATCGCAACGAGAATAAAACCAAGCGTAGTCGTAATTGGTTAGTCAAAGTTCGATGGGAATTACAGCGTGGCGCGGAGTTTACTTGGGAACGAGAAGACACAATGAAAGAGAAGTATCCACACTTGTTTGCATCATCATCATCTTAATTTCGGGACGAAATTTCCAAAAGTTGGGGATACTATGACATTCGTCAATTTCGGGTCCGTTTTGTAACCGTTTATTATGTAAACCGACCCGTTTTGTAAAAGGGAAACTTATGATATAATCAAAATGATGGATTTTATGTTACAATATTGTTTTATACTTGTTGGGTCTGGAAAACATCCTTTTCGGTCCTTAAAATGCCTTAAAAACGCTTAAAACGAACTTCAGAGACCATTTTTGCAAGTTTCAAAGTTTGGAATCACCCAGCCACCCACTCCTAGACATCGCGTGGCGCGATTCTCCCTGCAGACATGAAATTTGTGTTTTCTTGTTTGTTCTATTATACAAAATCCGGTTCTTACACACTAAATCTCTTATTTAACCCATTTAATCTTATCCTATAAATACATGACCCTCTCCCACTTTCATCCCTGCTCATAATTCAGTTCCTCTCTCAAATTCAAGGTTCATTCAAGGTTATTTTCATGATCTTGATAAGTTTGACTTTCAAAGTCAAACTGATCAAGTCTTGCATTTTAATTTGTTTATTTAGTCTTAATTAATACTTGAAGCTTATGGCAAAACATATATATAATATAAATCCCTTGTTACCTTTGGGGGTCACTTCTCCCATCTCGGTCGGTGCAATGTCGGGCTTCGTATGGCAATGCTTTATGGAGGACTTTCGTGGTCCTTGATATATATATATATATAACTATCTAACCATCTAACTTAATTATTGCTTACTAACCATGCTTAACTTCTGCTCATCTTGCTTCATTATTGAGTTCCATGGTTATGGGTTTGAAGAGACTAGCCTTGGTTTAACCGTAAATAGCTCCGAACCGTAAACCGAACTTGTTTACTAGTTTTGTTAAATAATTGTTTAAACATGATTGTTGTTAGATTTAATTTTCTAAAACCATTTTTATAAGTTCTATGGTTATGGGTTTGTAGAATATTACCTCGGTCTTAACCCGAAACAAGATCTGAACCGAAACCGTACTTCCGTTTAAAGACTTTATTGTTAACTTTTTGGGTTGTAAAACTTAAGTACCATCATTTAGATATTATTATACAAGTTCTTTGTTATTTGCGCATGTGGAAACCATCCATGAACTTATTGTGAGATGGAAACCGAACCAAACCGAACAAAACCGATTTATACTCGCTTAAGACACACAAGTGTGTTTCTAACTATCAAGACTTGTATAAATCTTTAAAAATAGTTTATAAACTGATTTTAAATATTTTCTCAAAGTACTTGGAATGTCGAGGGAAACTTGATCTTATAACAAAGTTTGGACCGACAAAACCGAACACTCGCGTAACGGACGTTCTTAGATCTAAAACAATAACACCACATACCTGGTTAAGTCTTCTTAAATTTTATTGAGTTATCTCACAACATTTATTATTTTGGAAAGTTAACTTTGTGTTTGACCAATTATCAAGACCCGAACCAACAACCCGAACACTCGTTAAAACCCATTTTAGTATCTATATTGTATAGGGACTTGCGTTGTTGCATTTTTACCCACCTTATTACTTAACATAGGTTGAGTAAATATTAAGGCTGAATACTTTAACCCGGTTTCGAGCAAACTTATATTTTTAAAGGACTATTGTTATAATTTTCCTAAACCTTTACATTTTAAAACTTAGACTTTAATTGTTTACATTCTTCCATTTATTTTTATTTAAAGACTTCCAAGGCAATTTTTCTAATACAAGACTTCTTTTCTTTTAAGCTTCGTTCGTTAAACTCGTCATCCCGGTTAATCTCCAAATCATCAAATCTTTCAGGTTTATTACTTGAATGTGAGTACTTTAATTCCTCGTTTTCCATATTTCGTTTTGGGGGTGATAGTCATATCTTATTCAAAGTAAATGTTTTATATTTGAGTCTTAAAGTACAAACTTTATTGTATACTTTACTTAAATAAATGCTCGATTTGGTGTTCTATGCTTACATGCTTATATGCTAATGTGTTTACGACCCAAACCTAAAATCGACAATAATGATGGCACTTAACTTCGATGATGATGGGTCGAGTGATGGACGGTAGTTTATACACAAAAAGCAGGGCTTGATTCATGCTATTTTACCTTGGAAAAAAATGGCTCTTGTCTCCCCGTGTCGTAGATGTCTCTGCCTGTCTCTTGAAGAAATTTTAGTTTTCTATGTTAAACTTTATCAATGACAGAAGAAAGATGGAGAGTGCTACACGTGTAGTATAAGGTCCCGTTACCGGTTCCCTACTTTGGATGTTGGATTTACTCATTAACATAGTTCTAGACATCAGATTAAATAAAAAATTCGTGAAATATCAAAACATTCATAAAAATATTACACATTAACCCATAACTTGTCTTAATAAACATATTGTTTCTTTTTAAATCAAGAACATAAATCATAAAACGACTTGAGTCTTCAGATTCCAGTCTCTTATTTTTCTGCCACGTGTCCCCGCTCAAGCCAGCAGTCTCATTCTACTCACCTGCGTGCATACTAAAAGTCAGTGTCACACCCTTAAAATCCACTAACGGAGTTTTACAGTCAGAGGGTGTGAACTAACAGGATTGGAATCATTAGTTATAATCAAACCATAAATAAAGTTTTCACACCACGAAAATCATTTAAGTGTAAATAAGTGCGGAAGCGTAAAAACATAAACCAAGTGTTGCGTCACGCAGGACGACTTAAAACCCAATTAATAACAGTTTAAAAATAAGTTTATAAAAACGATAGAGTTCAATGATGCATGTTCCTATACCGCGCCCCCGCCTCGGCTACCTGAGAATAACATACTAAAAGTGTTAACACGAGGTTGGTGAGCTCACAAGTTTATATAAAATAAAGCGTTCGGCGTTTGCGTTTTGCGTTTAGCGTTTTGCGTTACCAGATAGTATTAAATCAATTATATATCGATAGGTAGCTAGCCTATACAACAAGTATTACTAAGTGTTCGAGACCGAAGCTGAATGTTTATCATGTGCCTTGCCACCAGGTCTATCCCGACCATGGTAATGTGTTTAGCCAAAATTACACCCACTCGACCTCCAGTCGAGCTTAGCGTTTGGTGGGGTTTGTCAAACCCAGTAGTACTACTCAACAATGACTCGCTATTTTACAATACTAAACAGTTCGTTGTGTGAAGGACTTTAATTATTTCATTTGCCACTTAGCCTTTACAAGTGATATAAAATTTCATAACAAAATCTAAAAGCGTTTCGGAGTATGTTATCTCCCCCAAGTGAAAAGCGTTTAAAAAGTTTAAAAGGGGAAAGTGAAACTCACTGTTTGCGAAGAACTCCCAAAAACAAGTCACCCAAGTGATGCGCGTCACAGAAAACTCTCACTAGCGTTCTATAAAAACAAGGAGATTTACTAAGAGTCGGAACTATTATCGAGTCTCTAGACCCGGCACATAATTCCTATGCACTAGATACGTTTCGTGTTTCGTTTGTGACTCGTGTGTGACTTACAAGCACATTTGTGATACGTTACATGTTGTGAACAATTATTTATGTGTAAAGTATTAATAGTGTACATTACTAGCAATTACTCCCCGCAAGGGCAAATTGGTCAAAACATAACAATTATCTAGCAATTAACACGTTTCATGTATTTTCACAAAGTTCAGCAGCTAGTTTCATCAAGACAGAATTCTACTTGAAAGATTACTCTATTCAACAGATCATAGCATCTTAATTAATTCACCAAAAATCATCACAAAAACATACATGAGTTAGGTTTCCAGAACATATTTTATTGTATTTTTATTCTTCGTAGATTTCTCACAATGATCAAAACATTACAGCAAACTCACAACAGTCAAATTCATGCGCAACAGAATGTTATTTATTATTCCCGTTAAATGAAAAATCTAATTAATGCAAGACTAATTGGGTTAGGTTCTTAACTCAATAAGTTAACTTCCAGAAGTGGAACCAACCCATTTGGTCTTGTAGTTCATGAGATATGCTAATTACAAAACAACTTAACAGCAGGTCTCACAACTTAGATTTGCACTTCAGTTTTGTAAAATCATAAAGATTAACTTTTACTCGTCCAAAAATTACAAACTTGGACTTTATAGAAACTAGACTCAACATAGCACCCTGTAGTGTTAACAACCTCAACCAATTTCCACATTAACAATTCATTACAGTTGTCTAAACATAACTTACAATCTGTCCAGTACCAGTTTTGACCTTTAATCACATTTAAATCATTTGACCAACCAAAACACCTCCAAATTAGGCGTGGTTGGACTTTCTGAAAACTAGACTCAGAGTACTACCTTGTAGCTCAGTTTGCTTTTATATTCAACAAGTTACACATCGTTCAAGTTTAACAATTACTGCTGTCAAAACTCAGCAAGCATAAACAATCATCTAACATGCATCCTAAGCATACGACATAACTCAAAACATGTAATACACATAATTAATCATAGAAATCAGTAGCAACCTCTAGGGTTTAAAAACAATCAATGATTCAACGATCTTTCACCGTTCAAAACCACATATGATAATCAATATCAATCACTAACACATAATCAATCATCCTCTAGCAATAATTAATCATAAAACACTTAATACATGATATTCAATAGTTAGGGTTTCATGTTTATACCTTAAAAACGCAGAAATAACCAAGGAAAACGTGAGAGGTGCTTAGAAACGAGTGTAGGATGCTCCGATTATGAAGAACAAGATCAAAACTAGGTGATATGTGTGTGTGTGTTGGCTGCCGATCGCAAAGAGAGGGAGAGAGAGAGCCGTCGGGTTTGAGGGAGAGGGAAGAGAAAGTTAGGGTTTGTTAATATTAATTAATAATAATATATTACACATAGGTCCCTCAACTTTTAAATGTTACTTTTCTAGCTTAATTTAAGTTGTTTGCATCTTGAGTTAACGTTCCATACAATGTTATCACATAACACGTAAGTCTAACACATAATTATCACATAATTATTGTTTTGATGTTTTTTGTTTATTCACCAATGGTTTGCATCAACTCGTTTGCGTTTCGGTGCAATCCCGAAAGAGTACACATGTAGTAATTGTCAAGCGTCATTTAAAGCCTAAGTTTAAATGTAATGAGATGTGCGTTATAGCTCCAGTGATCTTAAGTTTGAATTGACGGAGTTTGAGTTAACGGAGTTAACCTGAAATTGACGAGTGTCACATCATTCCCATGTTAAAGAATTTTCGTCCCGAAAATTTGAGTCAAGTCGTGATGAGTGTCTGAAAAAGTAAGAAAAATTTTCAGTTTGTCATATCATCCCCTAGTAGAAAGAAATTTCGTCCCGAAATTTAATTCATACCTCTGGTGATTTCTGACGGTTTGACGGGTTTCGCGGTTTTCGGTGTTTGGTCAGCCCTTCAAAAAGGTGAGGATACTTTTTCATCATTTGATCCTCATGTTCCCACGTGAAATCCGGTCCACGTCTCGAGTTCCAACGAACCTTAACGATTGGAATTTTGCTGTGCTTGAGTGTTTTGGTTTCCCAATCCAAAACTTCGACTGGTTCTTCAATGAAGCGTAACTGTTCATCAACTTGCAATTCGTCCAAAGGGACTGCTTGGGTTTCATCGGAAAGGCATTTCTTCAAATTGGATACATGGAATACATTGTGTACGCCACTGAGTTCCGTTGGTAAGTCCAGTCGGTACGCCACCGGACCAAGACGGGTGCCTAGTGCGCTCTGTAGTGACTTCCAAAAGTGCGAAGTGAAACGGAAATCTCGATCAGAAATGATTGAGACAGGCACTCCGTGTCTAGACACTACTTCCTTCATGTAGACGCGAGTCAGTCTTTCCATTTGTCCGATTCCTTAATCGCTATGAAGTGTGCAGATTTAGTCAATCGGTCAACGATCACCCAGATGGTATCGCATCCCGTCGGTGTTTTAGGTAGTCCCTTGATGAAATCCATTGAAATGTGTTCCCATTTCCACATTGGGAGTTCCGGTTGCTGTAGCAGGCCAGATGGTTTCTGATATTCTATTTTGACTCTTGCACAAGTCAAGCATTTGCTCACGTAGGTGGCAATGTCGGCTTTCATGTTTGGCCACCAGTAAAGTGCCTTTAAGTCATGGTACATCTTATCTGAACCAGGGTGGATAGAATATCAGGACTTGTGTGCTTCGTCCATCACTAGAGTTCTCAACTCTCCGTATCGTGGAACCCAAATCCGGTTCTCAAAATATCGGACCCCGTCCGATTTGGTTTCGAGTTGCTTGTTCATGCCCCGCATGAGTTCTGATGAAAGATTATCATCTTTCAAGGCTTCGAGTTGCGCATCGCGAATCTGATCAGGTAAGTTGGCATGAATCGTAAGTTGCAATGCTCACAATCGCCTAGGTTTATCGTTTTCTTTTCTGCTGAGAGCGTCGGCCACTACATTGGCCTTTCCAGGGTGGTACTTGATGGCACAATCATAATCCTTAAGCAGCTCGACCCAACGACGCTGTCGCATGTTCAGCTCCTTCTGATCGTAGATATGTTGGAGACTCTTGTGGTCGGTGTAAATGGTAAACTTGGTACCGTATAAGTAATGCCTCAATATCTTAAGAGCAAACACCACAACTCCGAGTTCCAAGTCATGGGTCATGTAGTTCTTCTCGTGAATCCGTAGTTGTCGAGAGGCATAGGCTATAACTTTCTCGAGTTGCATCAGCACGCAACCGAGACCTTGTATCGATGCGTCACAATGTACCTCAAAATTTTCTGTTCCCTCGGGGAGGGCTAGAATAGGGGCGCTACAGAGTTTGGTTTTCAACAGTTGAAAAGTGTATTCTTGCACGTCACCCCAATTGTACTTAGTACCCTTGTGAGTCAAAGCGGTGAGAGGTTGAGCAATCTTTGAAAATCCCTCGATAAAACGCCGGTAGTAGCCGGCCAGTCCTAGGAATTGTCGCACCTCGGTCGGAGTCTTAGGTGCTTCCCAGTTTTTGATCGCCTCTACCTTACAGGGATCGACATGGATACCATTCTCGTTAATCACATGTCCTAAGAAGTGAACCTCACGAAGCCAAAATTCGCATTTCGAGAGTTTAGCGTACAATTGTTCCTTCTTCAGCAAT
The DNA here is from genome assembly GCF_021521415.1 of Bidens hawaiensis. Classification (NCBI taxonomy): domain Eukaryota; kingdom Viridiplantae; phylum Streptophyta; class Magnoliopsida; order Asterales; family Asteraceae; genus Bidens; species Bidens hawaiensis. Next base: position 172,649 of record NW_027492172.1, read on the forward strand.
TCCAGAATTAACCTCAAGTGTTCTTCGTGGTCAGCCTTGTCCTTGGAGTAGACGAGAATATCATCAATAAAAACAATCACAAACTTGTCGAGGTACGCCTTGCATACTCGATTCATGAGATCCATAAATACGGCTGGTGCGTTGGTTAAGCCAAAAGGCATAACTGAAAACTCGAAGTGTCCGTACCGGGTTCTGAAGGCCGTCTTTGAAATATCTTCTTCGCGCACTCTTAATTGATGGTAACCAGATCTCAGATCGATCTTCGAGTAGTAACTCGATCCTTGAAGTTGGTCAAACAGATCATCAATTCGGGGTAAGGGATAACGGTTCTTGATCGTCACCTTGTTCAGTTCTCTGTAGTCGATGCACATGCGGAAAGTCCCGTCCTTCTTTCGGACAAATAAGACAGGGGCTCCCCATGGTGATGAGCTAGGTCGGATAAAACCTTTATCCAACAGATCTTGCAATTGGGTGGACAACTCATGAAGCTCCGCCGGTGCGAGTCGATACGGGGCTCGTGCTATGGGTGCTGCACCGGGGGTCAACTCGATTTGGAACTCGACTTGTCGAATAGGAGGGAGTCCAGGAAAATCCTCCGGGAAAACATCCGAAAAGTCTCGCACAATCGGTATATCCTCGATTCGCTTCTCCCCCACGGGTTTCTCGACAATATGCTCTAATATTGCCGGATGACCCTTTCGTAGATACTTCTGCACCTTCACGAGGGTGATGACGCTGGTGGTCATGCCGTTTTTCTCGCTCTGAATTGAAATGATCTCGCCGGAAGGGGTAGTGATGTGGACTATCTTGTCGTGACATATAATCTCTGCTCGGTTCTCGGATAACCAGTCCATGCCGACAACGACATCGAAACTACCAAGCGTAAAAGGTATGAGATCGATAACAAAAGTATGACCCGACAGTTTCAACTTATATCCCGCAAGTACATGAGTTGTTTCTATAGACTTACCGTCAGCTAATTCAACAGGAAACTTAGCATCTAACGGGGTTGGAGTTAAGTCTAAGAGTTTACTAAAAGCTTTCGACACAAAACTCCTATCAGCTCCAGTGTCAAACAAAACAGAAGCAAAACAGTCGTTCATAGGAAACTTACCAGTCACCACATACGGGTCGCTGCGGGCTTGGCCCGACCCAATGACGAAAGCTTTTCCTTTACCATTGCTTCCGCCACTACTGCTACCTCCATTGTTCTCATTCAGCTTTAGCTTGGGGCAATCCTTCCTGAAATGACCCTCTTGACGGCACTCGAAACACCCCTTAGTCGTCATAGGTGGTTTAGGAGCACCCTTTGCCGCTAGGTCTCCCCTACATTCCTTGGCCTGATGACCCATTTTTCCACATCTCAGACACTTGACGCGATCACATGGGCCAGCATGGTGATAGTTGCACCTGTTGCATTTCGGGTGTTTCCCAGCGTAGCCGCTCGAACCCTGCCCGCTACCGTTGTTGTTATTGTTGTGACCTTGATTATTGAAGCTCCGAGTGAGTTCGAGCTTACGGTAGTGTTGTTGCTGTGGGGGGTTCGAGGATGAGGACCTGACGTTGTCGAACTTTCTCTTTCCATTACTCGGGTTGTTGTTGCTGTTGTTGTCAGTGCTCGGGTTATCACGGGCTTTAGTGGTTGAACCTTTAGGTGGTAACGCACCTTGGGTTACTGCTTGATCCGTCAGTTTGTGAGCTAACCGGATCGCTTGTTGAATCGTAGCCGGTCTGGAAGACGTCACCATGCCCTGAATTTGCGGTGCTAACCCATCAATGTACATCTCAATCCTCTTACTCAGCGGATCTACCATCCGTGGACACATCACAGCTAACTCGTGAGAACGAGTGGTGTAGGCTTCAATTTCGGAACCCACCATCTTCAACGACCAAAACTCGGATTCCAACTTTGCAATCTCCTCTCTAGGACAATACTCTTCCCGCATCATATTATTCAACTCCTCCCAGTTCATAGCGCTTTCCAATTCCAATCCCAGAATCTGCACATTCGAATTCCACCATGTGAGAGCAGAATCTTCCAGTTTCCCAGCAGCAAATTTGACCGTACTGGCAGGTGGACAATTACACATCTCAAAAGCTGATTCGGCCTTCTCAGCCCAACGCAGGAAGCCTATAGCTCCCTCAGTGCCCTTAAACGAACTGGTCTTGCAATCCAGGTAGTTCTTGAAAGTACACGTCCCAGTTGGACCTCCAGCTTGATTCTGGACATGTGCGGCTAGAGCGGCCACCGTGTGGTCGTTCAGCAGAGTTTGGAGTTCTGCTGCAATCAAGTTGATATTACCACGACCGTGTCCAGCGTTTCTTCCTGCCATTTCCTAGAATCACAGCATAAAATGTCAGACATGAATTCTCGGTTTCATATGCAACACACCATACATGTAATAAAAAGATAGGTAAGAAAGAAATAAAAGGAACAAACATCACATCACAGCCATATATTAATCCAAATAATAATTCATGATAAAACCATTTTATTCGCTACAAAGTATTAAAACCAATCCTTAAAATCATAGAAAATAATAGTTTGGATGGAGACAACCCCTCCATCTAGGTGTTTTCATCCTTAGATGTCATCGTCTGAAGACACCTCTGAGTGTTCCTCTGGCTCAGCCGGTTCTTCCTCCGGTTCCTCTTCGGGTTCCTCATCGGGATCTTCCTCGGGTTCCTCCTCAGGTTCCTCTTCAGGTTCCTCTTCGGGATCTTCCTCAGGTTCTGCCTCAGGTTCCGCTGCGTTCTGAGAAATTTGCATTTGTAAGACATCGCAACTCTCTAGGGCTATTTCTGTCTGGGTCCTTGCCACTTGGAGTTGCTCTTGCAAGTCTATCATCTCGGCTTGCATTTTTCTCAAAATCTTCATCTGTTGATCGCTAGCATCTTGCATTTCCTTCATAGCCGCTGTCAGGCGGGAAATTTCCTCCTTAGTTTCGGTTCCATCATTTAACAGTCCAGAAACGTTCTCTCTCGTATAGAGCATAAAACCAACGTCACGCTCCAAACAAGAAACAACAGCTGCGAGAACACGCTCTACAGGTTCGGTTATAGGTGGTAGAGTGTTGGGGTAAGCAGGATGACTTGGGAGAGGTAGTGGGGGAACTTGTTCGCGATAGACCATATGCCTGATCATATTCGGGTACCAATCCCAACTAACTTCGTCTTCGTACATGCCTCCGGATAAGCGATACCTCTTCGGTGCAGGGGCTTTTAGTTCCGGGACTACTCAGGGTGGCGACGAGGTAGGTAACTGCGGTTCCTTTCCATGCGCATGAGTCATCTGTTCGGATGATGATGATGGTAGCGTCGACATCCCTACAGGTAAGCCGTGTTTGCGCGCGTATGAGTGAATGAGGTAAAGAGATAAGATAACAAAGACTACACAAAACATATACAGTGCGTATAATTATAACTAATGGGTCGTTGCAGTTATAGTCTAGTATGCATGCAGTTTCTAGTTCGCTATAACCAATGGCTCTGATACCAATCTGTCACACCCTCAAAATCCACTAACGGAGTTTTACCGTCAGAGGGTGTGAACTAACAGGATCGGAATCATTAGTTATAATCAAACCATAAATAAAGTTTTCACACCACGAAAAGCATTTAAGTGTAAATAAGTTCGGAAGCGTAAAAGCATAAACCAAGTGTTACGTCATGCAGGACGATTTAAAACCCAATTAATAACAGTTTAAAAGTAAGTTTGTAAAAAACGATAGAGTTCAATGATGCATGTTCCTATACTGCGCGCCCGCCTCGGCTACCTGAGAATAACATACTAAAAGTGTCAACACGAGGTTGGTGAGTTCACAAGTTTATATAAAATAAAGCGTTCAGCGTTTTGCGTTTAGCGTTTTGTGTTACCAGATAGTGTTAAATCAATTATATATCGATAGGTAGCTAGCCTATACAACAAGTATTACTAAGTGTTCGACACCGAAGCTGACTGTTTATCATGTGCCTTGCCACCAGGTCTATCCCGACCATGGTAATGTGTTTAGCCAAAATTACACCCACTCGACCACCAGTCGAGCTTAGCATTGGGTGGGGTTTGTCAAACCCAGTAGTACTACTCAACAATGACTCGCTATTTTACAATACTAAACGGTTCGATGTGTGAAGGACTTCAATTATTTCATTTGCCACTTAGCCTTTACAAGTGATATAAAATTTCATAACAAAATCTAAAAGCGTTTCGGAGTATGTTATCTCCCCCAACTGAAAAGCGTTTAAAAAGTTTAAAAGGGGAAAGTGAAACTCACTGTTTGCGAAGAATTCCCAAAAACAAGTCACCCAAGTGATGCGCGTCACAGAAAACTCTCACTAGCGTTCTATAAAAACAAGGAGATTTACTAAGAGTCCGAACTATTATCAAGTCTCTAGACCCGGCACATAATTCCTATGCACAAGATACGTTTCCTGTTTCGTTTGTGACTCGTGTGTGACTTACAAGCACATTTTTGATACGTTACATGTTGTGAACGATTATTTACGTGTCAAGTATTAATAGTGTACATTACTAACAATTACTCCCCGCAAGGGCAAATTGGTCAAAACATAACAATTATCTAGCAATTAACACGTTTCATGTATTTTCACAAAGTTCAGCAGCTAGTTTCATCAAGACAGAATTCTACTTGAAAGATTACTCTATTCAACAGATCATAGCATCTCAATTAATTCACCAAAAATCATCACAAAAACATACATGAGTTAGGTTTCCAGAACAGATTTTATTGTATTTTTATTCTTCATAGATTTCTCACAATGATCAAAACATTACAGCAAACTCACAACAGTCAAATTCATGCGCAACAGAATTTTATTTGTTATTCCCGTTAAATGAAAAATATAATTAATGCAAGACTAATTGGGTTAGGTTCTTAACTCAACAAGTTAACTTCCAGAAGTAGAACCAACCCATTTGGTCTTGTAGTTCATGAGATAGACAAATTACAAAACAACTTAACAGCAGGTCTCACAACTTAGATTTGCACTTCAGTTTTGTAAAATCATAAAGATTAACTTTTACACGTCCAAAAATTACAAACTTGGACTTTATAGAAACTAGACTCAACATACCACCCTGTAGTGTTAACAACCTCAACCAATTTTCATATTAACAATTCGTTACAGTTGTCTAAACATAACTTACAATCTGTCCAGTACCAGTTTTGACCTTTAATCACATTTAAATCATTTGACCAACCAAAACACCTCCAAATTAGGCGTGGTTGGACTTTATGAAAACTAGACTCAGAGTACTACCTTGTAGCTCAGTTTGCTTTTATATTCAGCAAGTTACACATCATTCAAGTTTAACAATCACTGCTGTCAAAACTCAGTAAGCATAAACAATCATCTAACATGCATCCTAAGCATACGACATAACTCAAAACATGTAATACACATAATTAATCATAGAAATCAGTAGCAACCTCTAGGGTTTACAAACAATCAATGATTCAATGATCTTTCACCGTTCAAAACCACATATGATCATCAATATCAATCGCTAACACATAATAAATCATCCTCTAGCAATAATTAATCATAAAACACTTAATACATGATATTCAATAGTTAGGGTTTCATGTTTATACCTTAAAAAAATTAACCAAGGAAAACGTGAGAAGTGCTTAGAAACGAGTGTAGGATGCTCCGATTATGAAGAACAAGATCAAAACTAGGTGATATGTGTATGTGTGTTGGCTGCCAATCGCAAAGAGAGGGAGAGAGAGAGCCGTCGGGTTAGAGGGAGAGGGAAGAGAAAGTTAGGGTTTGTTAACATTAATTAATAATAATATATTACACATAGGTCCCTCAACTTTTAAATGTTACTTTTCTAGCTTAATTTAAGTTTTTTGCATCTTGAGTTAACGTTCCATATAATGTTATCACATAACACGTAAGTCTAACACATAATTATCACATAATTATTGGTTTGATGTTTTTCGTTTATACACCAATGGTTTGCGTCAACTCATTTGCGTTTTGGTGCAATCCCGAAAGACTACACATGTAGTAATTGTCAAGCGTCGTTTAAAGCCTTAGTTTAAATGTAATGAGATGTGCGTTATAGATCCAGTGATCTTAAGTTTTAAATGACGGAGTTTGAGTTAACGGAGTTAACCTGAAATTGACGAGTGTCACAGTCAGCTACGTTGAGTGATTTCTAGTTAGTCATACAACATACAATACATTCATAACTACATACTTTCATACATACTTCATATTCTTATACTTTGTTCATAATATACATACTTACCTTCATACTTTAGTTTAAATCCTACTTTACATTATTCTATTCTGCATAGGATATTATTAGGGTCCGGTCCCTTTTCTTCCTCGAGATTTACAAGGGCTTGGTCCCTTTTCTGCCTCGGATATTATTAGGGTCCGGTCCCTTTCTACCTTGAGTATTATTATGGCTCAGTCCCTTTCTTCTGTACCTGGCTATCTCTTACATTCATTCATAACATACATACATATCATTCATACATTATACATAGCACTCATATCCATAATCATAACTTGACAATACGTGCAATATCCGAAGATCGTTCACGTACCAACAAGCAAACAATCATACCTTTCACATAATTCACATAAGTCATACACTTATCACTTAGGATAAGTGTATTAAAAAATCACATCGAGTATGCACACAACCCCGAAAACATAACAGGGAAATGGGGCTAGAAACTCACCTGAACTCTGTTTCTTTCTCCGTTAATTGTTAATCCCTTCTTTAGTTGAACTCGGCTAACTGTATATAAGTTACACGTATCAATACATATATGATCTAATCTAATGGCCTAGTACTTGATTACTTTTACTTAGCATATTTAGGGTTTTCATTTATTTTAACATTCTAGAATTTTATCTCTTGGGTCCTTACAATGCATACCATCAAGTGTATACATGTATGTGTATACATATACAGGTCTCCATGTATCCGGGTCTCAATGTAAGCGAACTTAGATATAAGCGGACTTAGATACAAGCAAACTTAGATATATGCGAACTTAACATCATGCGAACTTGTATGTAAGTGAACATGATTGCAAGCGATCTTGAATGAGGTGAACTTAACAGCGGCGAACTTATATGGCGAACTTATAAGCGAACATGCTGCAACTTCGGGTTTGTTTTAAACAACGTGAAGACCTTTGATATAATTTGAACAATTCCCGCAGACGTTCCCATGGTTATTTCGGATAAGATTTGACCTGGGGAAATCTTAAAGTTCTTACCTTTAGGCTTAAAACGTTCAAAACTAGATATAGGGTTTTTCTTTAAGGAGCCGTTCATAACCGCAGGTTCATTAAGTTCATTTTAACATCAAGTTTGCTACTTTAATACTCGTTTATACCTGATCTACTCTAGGTTTAAGTTTCGTGGCTAACCGTTCATGAAAACATAAACTTTAAAGATCAAGAACATACCTTTACATGTTATAAAGTTATGGTTTTCTTGGTTATGAACTTTTATCTTGTATATAGCTTGTGCGTGCAAGATCTATTAAGATATAGGCTTAGTTTGGTCTCGGGTTGCTCCTTAGCTCGCGGCCGTGTATGGTGTAGGGAGTATGTGTGTGTTTCGAGTATGTAGAGAATATGGAAAGATGCAATGAGGATTTAGGGTGGTTTAAGGGAATATTTATACTCCTTAAAGCCCATGGACCTAAGGCCCATCCCACCATCTTAATCCATTTTAATTATCCAAATCCATACTTCTTTCTATATTTAATATTAATTAAATATTAACACATGATTCGAATCATAAACTTTCTTTTATTTATTTATAAATTTAGGATGTTACAAGTCTTCCCTCCTTAAATAGGTTTCGTCCCCGAAACCTAACTATTACTTAAAAAGATTAGGGTAAAACTTGCGCATCTCATCCTCAGCTTCCCAAGTAGCATCTGATCCTTCGCGATGTTTCCATATCAGTGTTACTAAAGGTAAAACCTTGTGACGAAGCTGCTTCTCTTTACGATTGACAATATCTATCGGCTGTTCAATGTAGTTCAGCTGTTCATCAACCTCAATGTCCATCAATGGCAAGTGAGACGTGTCATCAGCTAGACATTTTCTCAGATGAGAAACATGGAAGGTTGAATGAATTCCTTCTAAATCATCGGATAAATCCAGCTTATAACCTACCTCACCCACACAATCCATAATCTTAAATAATCCAATGTACCTCGGACTCAACTTCCCCCTCTTCCTCAAACAAATAATTCATTTCCAAGGCGAGACCTTGAGAATCACACTGTCACCAACGTTAAACTCAATCGGTCTTCTCCGCTTATCAGCATACGACTTTTGTCTGTCTTGAGCAGCTTTCATTCTTGACTTAATCTGATCGAACTTTGAAGATGCCTCTTGAACAAGTTCAAGGCTTCCCATTTCTTTCTAGCCAATTTTTCCCCAACATGTCGGGGTTCTACATCGTCTACCATAAAGCATCTCAAACGGTGGCATACCGATACTTGAATGGTAACTGTTGTTATAGGAGAACTCTGCCAGATGCAGATGATCATCCCAACTTCCACCAAGATCTAAAACACAAGAACGTAGCATATCCTCAAGGGTTTGGATCGTTATTTCAGATTGCCCATCTGTTTCAGGATGATATGCTGTACTGATGTTCAATCTCGCTCCCACAGCTTCATGGAACTTCTTCAAGTACCTCGAAGTAAAAAGAGTATCTCTATCAGACACGAGATAACGGTACTCCATGCTTAGTCACAACCTCTTTTATGAACAAGCTTGCTAACGTTTCTGACGAGATAGCCTCTTGTATAGGCAGAAAGTGAGCACTCTTGGTCAAACGATCCACAATCACCCAAATGGTATCATGATGATTAGTTGTACGAAGTAGCTTAGTTATGAAATCCATGGTGATGTGTACCCATTTCCCATAAGGTTTCTGATGTTCGACTTTGACTTGTAAACAAGTTAAGCACTTACTAACATAATCCACTACATCATTTTCATTCCTGGCCACCGGTAATCTCTTTTCAAATCTTGGTATATCTTTGTAGTTCCTGGATGAATTGATTATCTTGACTTATGAGCTTCATCTAAGATTCGTCCTCTAAGATCTCCATTAGGTGGGATCCAAATACGGTCAAACCTAGTCTTCACACCATGCGTGTTTTCTATCAACTCATCTTACTGACCGAAAATCCTTTCTTTCTTTATTAGCCCTTCATTTACCAGTACTTCTGACTTCACTTTGAGGATTTCTTCGAATAGGCTTGAGTTCATGATCAACTGGTATGACTTCACTATTACAAGGACTTCCTTTTTCTTACGACTTAGCGCGTCAGCGACCACATTAGCTTTACCAGGGTAGTATTTAATGTCGCAGTCACAATCTTTAATCAACTCCAACAATCTCCTATGCCTCATGTTCAATTCCTTCTTCTCAAAGAAGTACTTTAAACTCTTATAATATGTGTAAATGGTACACTTAATACCATACAGATAATGCCTCCATATCTTAAGAGCATGCACTACTGCTGCTAGCTCTAAATCATGCGTCGGATAAGTACTCTCGTGAACTTTCAACTGTCTAGACGCGTAAGCTATCACTTTTCCTTGTTGCATCAACACGCAACCTAACCCACGATACGAAGCATCAGTACGCAACCAGATCCTCGTCACCATCGGGTAAAGCAAGGATTGGAGCTTGCGTGAGTCTCTTCTTTAATTCCTCAAAAGCTTCTTCTTGGAACCTTCCCCAAGTGAATACTACCGAATTTCGGGTCATACCGGTCAACGGTGCAGCTATCTTGGATAAACCTTCGATGAATCTCCTATAGTAGCTAGCTAACCCTAAGAAGATTCGTATATCAGTCCGATTCTGTGGAGTCTTCCAATTCATTATTGCCTCAATCTTGGCTGGGTCCACGGTAATCCCTTCAGGATTAATCACGTGACCTAGAAATTGCACTTCTCTTAACCAAAACGCGCATTTCGAAAACATCGCATACAATTTCTCATTATTTAGAGTTTCCAACATCTCTCTCAGATGCTTTGCATGATCAGACTCGTTTTTGAATAAACCAATATATCATCAATAAAAACGATTACCGACTTATCCAACATCGGCCGACACACTCTATTCATCATGTCCATAAATGTTGCGGGAGCATTCGTTAGACCGAATGACATTACGAGAAACTCGTAGTGTTCATACTGCGTCTGAAACGCTGTCTTAGGGATGTCTGCCTCTTTCACCTTAAGATGTTGATAGCCTGATCTGAGATCTATTCGTGAGAACTAACTTGAACCTTTGCAGTTGGTCAAATAGATCATCAATCCTTGGCAAAGGATATCCATTCTTTATCGTAATCTTATTCAACTCGCGATTGTCTATGCACATTATCATGCTCCCATCCTTCTTCTTCACGAATAGCACTGGTGCGCCCCACGAGGAAACACTCTGCCATATAAAACCTTTGTCGAGGAGTTCTTGTAGCTGCGACCTCAATTCCTTCATCTCAGATGGTGCTAGATGGTAAGAAGATTTCGCGACGGGTTGGGCTCCTGGTACTAAATCTATCTGGAATTCTATCTCTTGCTCCGGCGGCAACCCCGAAAGATTCTCAGGAAAACTTCTTGGTAGTCGCGCACGGTAGGAACATAAGCACCTCGGAAGATCCTCAGGAAATACATCTGGGTAGTCGCACAATAGGAACATCTTTCATTTCTTTCGTCTCGGCCGTAACGTTGAAACCATACGCCAGGTAGGAACCGCACCCTGGCCTTAACAAACCCTCAACTTTTATAATCGAAATGACATTAAGCCCATAACCTTCCTTATCACCATAAACCGTTACCACACTACCATCAAAGGACTTTAACCTTATTATCCTACTCTTACACACAATCTGAGCTTCATACTCAGACAACCAATCCATTCCCAAAACCGCATCGAACCCTCCTAAATCCATAACATACAAAGTAACATGGAACTCATGTCCCTATAAATCTATCTTACAATCCTTAACTGTTTTCATTATCTTAACCGAGATGTCACTAGCGGTTTCTACTATAAAAGTTTCAAACATTCGGCAACATTTAATTTTAGCTAATTTACAAAAGGGCGTGGCTACGAAACTTTTGTTCGCACCTGAATCAAATAATACAGAAGCGGAAACACCGTTTACTAGAAACGTACCTGTGACGACATCCGGGATTTGCTTGGCTTGTTCTTGAGTTAGCATGTAAGCCCTTGTCTTTGGTCTTGATGGTTCAGTATCCTTCTTCCCACTTCCTCTAGTTTCACCCTCAGTGCATTCCCTGGCAAAGTGACCCGTCTTACCGCACTTATAACATGCAGACTTTGCGTACAATATGGAGCGTAATGCCCCACCTTTCCGCACTTGTAACAAGCGTTCGTACCTAACTTTCACTCCCCAGCATGACTCTTTCCACACTTATAACAAACGTCTAAACCTTTACTCCACCTGCACTCGCCATCGTGTGCCTTGCCACAAGTCTTGCACGACTTCTTCTTCTATACCCTCAGCTTCTTGTCCCTCGGGTTCCACAACTGAGTACCGGGTCGTTTAACAGGGGCGACCCACTTCTTATATTTCTTCTCTTTTCCCATCACTATATCATTCACAGCCAGGTCCTCATAAACCATCTATGCGAGCTCGACAGTAGAGTCAAAAGTACCAGGTTTATAAGCCTTGACTAGTATGCGAACATTCTGTGGCAATCCTCTCACATGGCACTTGATTCTTTTAGTCTCAGTGTTGACCATATTCAGTTGAACTCTGTGGTACACTCACGATGTGTCATCGTTCCAGCTTTCAAGTTCAGGAACTCATCTTCGCTCTATCAACCTCGGCGTCAGCACGTAATCACTTCATAACCAATGCCTTCAGATCTTCCCACTTCATTGCCTTAATCTCCTCTTGACTCTTTCTCTGCTCAGTCGATTCCCACCAATACATTGCCTCATCATCGAACGATTGGGTGGCGTAATCGACGGCTTGGTCGGGACGACACTCGCTAATGCGGATAACCTTGTCCATAGTGGTTATCCATTGGAAAGTAGCGATTACGTCTCTCAAACCAGTCAATGTCGGCGGGTCACAAACTTTAAATGACTTGTAGTTGCACCCACGTCGGCCCCTACTCCTATTATCAACTTTCACAGATTTAACCACACTCGAGGCCTCCCTCTCTCTTTCATCATCTTTTTTACCATCTCCACCCGCTTTTTCCGCAGTTCTTTCCCGGCTTCTAGCAGACCCTTCAGGAGTCAAGTTCTTCACAATAGTAGCTACAACTTGAACAATAGCTGTTTGAATTGCGGGATCAAGTTGAACCCCTTTCATTGTTGCTAGGGTTTCGTCCAGCTACGCTTCCTTCATCTCCCGTGTTGGAAGTTGTCTCTACAAAAGGTGGTCGGACAGTACGTGGCCTGCCTCGACGTCTAGTGTGACCTCCAGTGCCAACAATCTCTCTTGCTCCAGCCATTGTATTCTAAAAGGGAAAACACAAAAGTCATCACTCAAGGAACTATTTAGTACAAGGATAGTAAGGCTAACAGGTAATAACAGTGCCCAGCTGCGATTAGCTGATCACGTTACTTTCCGTGTCCTATACACTTCCCTTTATAAGTCTATTTGTGTTGGTTCTACTTTCAAATAGCCAATCTAATCAAGTAACCAATTAATCCTATCCCTAATATTCATATATCCTTTCTATAACAATTAAGCTAACATTAACATTCATTATTCAACCATACACTTTACCTTTACTGAGCTTGCTTGAGTGACACATGGCATTCTTGAACTGGCATCTTCTTTCTTTTCTTACTTCAATCCCATTCTCAGTTCGAGTCTAAGCATGTAGGATTCTTAAATCTCTCGAACTTTGCTCAGATACCAACTTGTAAGGCCTCGTTACCGGTGCCCTACTTTAGACGTTGGATTTACTCATTAACATAGTTCTAGACATCAGAGTTAATAAAACATTCGTAGATTATCAAAACATTCATAAAAACATTACACATTAATCCATAACTTGTCTTAATAAACATATTGTTTTTTTTAATCAAAAACATAAATCATAAATGGACTTGAGTCTTCGGATGCTAGTCTCATATTCTTCTGCCACGTATCCCTGCTCAATCCGGCAGTTCCATTCTATTCACCTGCGTGCATACTAAAAGTCAGCTACGCTGAGTGAGTTCTAGTTAATCATACAACATACAATACATTCATAACTACATACTTTCATACATACTTCATATTCTCATACTTTGTTCATAATATACATACTTACCTTCATAGTTTAGTTTAAATCCTACTTTACATTATTCTATTCTGCCTCGGATATTATTAGGGTCTAGTCCCTTTTTCTGCCTCGGATATTATTAGGGTCCGGTCCATTTTTCTGCCTCGGATATTCTAAGGGTCCAGTCCCTTTTTCTGCCTCGGATATTATTAGGGTCCGGTCCATTTTTCTGCCTCTCTTCCTCGAGTTTTATAAGGGCTCAATCCCTTTTCTGCCTCGGATATGATTTTAACAATTCCCGCAGACGTTCCCATGGTTATATTCGGATAAGACTTGACCCGGGGAAATCATAAAGTTCGGACCTTTAGGCTTAAAACGTTCAAAACTAGATCTAGGGTTTTTCTTTAACGAGCCGTTCATAACCGCAGGTTCGTTAAGTTCATTTTAACATCAAGTTTGCTACTTTAATACTCATTTATATCCAATCTACTCTAGGTTTAAGTTTCGTGGCTAACCGTTCATGAAAACATAAACTTTAAAGATCAAGAATGTACCTTTACGTGTTTTAAAGCTATGGTTTTACTTGGTTATGAACTTTTATCTTGTATATAGCTTTTACGTGCAAGATCTATTAAGATATAGGTTAGGTTTGGTCTCGGGTTGCTCCTTAGCTCGTGGCCGTGTATGGTGTAGGAAGTATTTGTGTGTTTTGAGTGTGTAGAGAATATGGAAAGATGGAATGAGGAATTAGGGTGGGGTAAGGGTGTATTTATACTCCTTAAAGTCCATGGACCTAAGGCCCATCCCACCATCTTAATCCATTTTGATTATCCAAATCCATACTTCTTTCTATATTTAATATTAATTAAATATTAACACACGATTCGAATCATAAACTTTCTTTTATTTATTTATAAATTTAGAATGTTACATGGATGAGTGGTGCATTGGGTTGGGGAAGTTGAGGTTGGTTAGTTTGGACTTGGTAGGCTTGGGTTTGGTAGTATGGTACGGTCAAGGTTTGGGCTTGGTTTGCATAGGCTAGGCGAGGGAAATTGTTGCGGAAATGGTTAGGATCACCACATTTAAAGCAAGCTTGGTGTTGTTGAGGAGGGTTTTGTTGGTATGGTGCAAAACGGTTTTGGGAATTTTTGGGAGTGGTTCTTGGTTGATTGGGTTGGGTCCGTTGTGCGGATCGGCATGTGATATGTAGGTGACCAAAACGGTTACAAAGGTTGCAATGAGGACATGGAAAGTGTGATGGGTGATGAAGTTGGAAATTGTTGCATAGTGGGAAAGTACCGGTATAGGGTTTGCGATTTTGTGTAGGAGCTTGTGGTTGTTGTTGAGGTTGTGGTTAGGTAACATCAAAGTTTCGGTGAATGGTTTTGGGTTTCTTTTTGTTGTTGTGGTGGCGAGATGAGTTTGAGTAGTTGATGGCTTGGGGTGGTGGGTCAACTTTGTTTTGTGGTGCGGGTTCGGTTATGCTTTTCTCACTTGGCTTCTCGAGGGTTAGGGTACCCGCCTTGACATGGTTCTTAAATAACGCACCCACTAAATTAATAGCGTCCTCAAGGTTTGCGGGTTTGCTACTCATTACTGAGTCCCAGATTTGCATAGGTAAACCCCCAATGTATTTGTCAAATTCAAGTTCCGTCGGGGTAACCAAATAAGGAAAGAGGATGCTCAATTCGTGGAAACTAAAGCGAGTAGGCGGCGTTATCACCACTATCTTGCTTTAAGTTCCAAAATTCCTCCTCGAGCTTTTGGAGCTCGTGTTTGGGATAAAACTTCTTCATCATGAGTGCCTTGAGATCGGACCATGGAAGCTCCATAACTGTTTCCGACCCTTAAAGGTGCATAACACTACCCCACCATGTAAGAGCAATTTTCTTAAACATGCTTGAAGAAAAATTTGTCTTTTTCGCATCGGGGCCCTCGCTATGCCAAAACACACTCTCCATCATCTCGAACCATTGCAACAAGGTAGTCGCATAGTTCGTACCAAAGAACTCGGTTGGGTTAGCACTAGTGAATTGCTGATACGAGTAGGAAGCGGGTTTGGGTTCAACGGGTGCAACAACGGGTGGAGGAGGTTGGGTAGCTTGTATTTAGGTTATAAGTTCGGGAATCACCGTGACCATTTGTTTGACAACAAAAGCAGCCATGCGTCGGTTGGAGAAATGAAATAAGTTTGAGGTAAAAAGAAATGAATATGAGGGTGTATAAAAATAAAATAAAAGTTTAAGTTAGATTTTGAATTCCTAGAGTTAGTGAGGAGGAGATGTTAGTGTTAGAAACAAAATATAAAACTTTGTATATAAATAACAATTCGAAAACAAAACATAAATGATTTTGAGAGATCGTAGCTCGAAAATTTTGAGATTTTGAGATTTGTAGAGTCGGAAAATCATACATGAACCACCAAGATTTGATATTCCAACACTAAAAAGTTTATTAAAACACCATGTTGGAGTCTAGACATGTGCACGTACCACCGCGTCTTTTTCATGTTTTCGACTCAGATAACGATAATAAAACATAATAAAATGGAGATACAACGAGATGTCAAAACATTAGTCCACGTAACACCGGGGCTTTCATGTTTCAACACCAAAATTTGGATGGCGACCGTAACACTCACATTCGACAACTTAAAGTATTGACATGTATAACACGGTTCATTGGCCTAGGAAAACGAGCACTACAATTCAACCATCCCAGGTAAGTTAATCACCTTTGATTCTTGGAATCTTTTTGTCAAATGGTCGTTTCATAGTGTCTCGCTCTCTATGATGGCTACAAACCCGATATAAATTCAAACTTAAAGGATCTTAAATAACGGGATCCAAGTTAAGCTTGTAATCCATAAAACATAATAAAAATCTAATTTTTGCGTTTTAAGGTAAGGATACCTTGAAATACTATGAAAGTGTGTGTATGTGTACATTTATGATCTTGTTTGAATTAAATAAGTTTATAAATAA
The DNA here is from genome assembly GCF_021521415.1 of Bidens hawaiensis. NCBI lineage: Eukaryota > Viridiplantae > Streptophyta > Magnoliopsida > Asterales > Asteraceae > Bidens > Bidens hawaiensis. The sequence continues at coordinate 188,919 of NW_027492172.1, forward strand.
ATAAGTGCAATGAAAAATCAAGGAGAGTAAACACGTATAGGCACACGTATAGGACCCTAAAGCATAACTATACTAGGTCGTTACGTCTAACCACCTATCCTATAGTCATGGCTCTGATTGTCACACCCTGATCAAAGGTGGCGGAACATGTCGGGGTGCAACATTGCCCATGAACACATGACACTATTTAAAGTTACAATATTTAAACAACTCATTTAATTTCATAACATCATAAAGTCACATAACATACTTATTCACAAGATAATCATAACAAAATATAGCAAATAATATATTGTTTCGTTTTGCTAATAACCTAAAGGTCTTGATAACATTTCTCCACGATCTCGAGTCAACCAAAAGTCAAACCTGTAACATTGCATAAAATAAAGATTATCAACACAAAGGTTTGTGAGCAATTCATAGTTTTGAACAATTATGTATATAATAACAAAATGCCACAACTTGTATACATAACGATAAATAATAGCAACAATTAGGATAAATGACATCGCTAATAAGAATCCCTTAGCGACACCTTTCTATAAGAGAATACCAAATAGTCTAGGATTTTGTATGAAATCGTTAATAAGAATACATTAACGACACCTTGCAATAAGAGAATACCAAAATAGCTTAGGATTTATGAATCAACCATCCAAAAGCGGTAAACACATTAGCATATAAGCAAGAACAAAAAATCGAGCATTTATTTAACTAAAGTATACAATAAAGTTTGTGGTTTAAGACTCAAATATAAAACATTTAGTTTTATTAAGATATGCAATATCACCTCCAAATCGAAAGATGGAAAACGGGGAATGAAAGTACTCACATTCAAGTAATAAACTTGAAAGATTTGTTGATTTGGAGATTAACCTGGACGACGAGTGTAACGAACGAAACCTAAAGGAAAAGAAGTATTGTATCAGAAAATTGCCTTGGAAATCTTTAAATAAAAAAATGGTAAGAAATATAAACAATTAAAGTCTAAGATTTAAAATGTAAAAGTTTAGAAAAATTGTAACAATAGTCCTTTAAAAATATAAGTTTGCTTGAAACCGGGTTAAAGTATCTTGCCTTAAAATTTACTCAACCTATTTTAAGTAATAAGGTGGGTAAAAATGCAAGAATGAAAGTCCCTTTACAATATAGATATGAAAACGGGTTTTAACGAGTGTTCGGGTTGTTGTTTCGGGTCGTGATAATTGGTCAAACCCAAAGTCAACTTTCCAAAATAATATATGTTATGACATAACTCAATAAAATTTAAGAAGACTTAACCAAGTATTTGGTTCAATTGTTTTAGAACTAAGAACGTCCATTAAGCGAGTGTTCGGTTTTGTCGGTCCAAACTTTGTTATAAGATCAAGTTGGCCTCAAAATTCCAAGTACTTTGAGAAAATATTTAAAATCAGTTTATAAACTATTTTTAAAGACATATACAAGTCTTGATAGTTAGAAACACACTTGTGTGTCTTAAGCGAGTGAAAATCGGTTTAGTTCGGTTTGGTTCGGTTTCCATCTCACAATAAGTTCATGGATGGTTTCCACGTGCCCAAATATCAAAGAACTTGTATAATAATTTATAAACGATGATACTTAAATTTTACAACCCAAAATGTTAACAATAAAGTCTTTAAATGAAAGTTCGGTTTCCAGTTCGGATCTTGTTTCGGGTTAAAACCGAGGTAAGATTCTACAAACCCATAACCATATAACTTATAAAAATGGTTTTATAAACTTAAATTTAACAATAAGAATGTTTAAATAATTAATTAACAAAACTAGTAAACAAGTTCGGTTTACGGTTTGGAGCTATTTACGGTTAAACCGAGGCTACTCTCTTCAAAACCCATAACCATGGAACTCAGTAAATAAGTAATATGAGCAGAAGTTAAGCATGGTTAGTAAGCAATAATAAAGTTAGATGGTTAGATAGTTAAATATATATATCAAGGATCACGAAAGTCCTCCATGAAGCCTTGCCTTACGAGGCCCGACACTTCACCGAACGAGACCGGAAAAATGACCACCAAAGGTAACAAGGGGTGTATATTATATATATGTTGTGCCATAAGCTTCAAGTATTAATTAAGACTAAATAAACTAATTAAAATGCAAAACTTGGTCAGTTTAACTTTGAAAGTCAAACTTATCAAGAACATGAAAATAACCTTGAAAGAACCTTCAATTTGAGAGAGGAAATGAACTATGAGCAGGGATGAATGAAGAGAGGGTCATGTATTTAAAGAATAAGATTAAATGGGTTAAACAAGAGATTTAGTGTGTAAAAACGGATTTTGGATAATAAAACAAACAAGAAAAACAAACTGCAGGTCTGCAGGGGTGGATTGCGCCACGCGATGGCTAGGAAGCTCCCCCATCGCGTATCGTGATGGGATGGGTGGGTAGTTGATTTCAAAATTTGAAACTTGGCAAAAATGGTCCCTGAAGTTCGTTTTAAGCGTTTTTAAGGCATTTTAACGACCGAAAAGGATGTTTTCGAGACCCAACAAATATAAAACAATATTGTAACATAAAATCCATTATTTTGATCATATCATAAGTTTTGGTTTACAAAACGGGTCGGTTTACATAATAAACGGTTACAAAACGAATACAAAACGGACCCGAAATTGACGAATGTCATAAATTTCATCTGTATGCTATACAAACCCTACTTTTAACATAAGAAAAAAAACATATTTTGGGCAATTAATGCACCCCTTACTATACAAAGTAAAGTTTCTTAATTTGTTGTAAGGTAATACATAGGCTAACCCGACCCGTTTATACAACAAGCAAAGGTATGTGTTGATCGATTTTATTCTTATAAATTTACTTTCCTATTGTAGGAGTTCGACATTATGTGCATGTAAATTAGTGTTCCTGTTGCTCTTGAATGTTGTGATATGTTTTAAGCTGATGAATAGATTGAGCCGACCTGTTTTGTCTAGCAAGTAAGGGTATTTATGGAAGCAATATACATAATTTCTTGATGAAAACATGTTAACCTTCTGTTAAATTTTAGTTATAAGTTCTAAATTGCAAGTGTTCAAAATCTGTACTTAAAGAGTCTGTTACTAAAGAGATTGATACAGAGGTTCATAATATTATTAATGGTTCCAATGATTACATATATAGCAAAAGTGAGAATAGGAAATTAAACTATATATCGAACAAGATACGTGATAAATAAGAGAATATATGATAGAAAATGCATGCTTTCCAATACTCCCCCTCAAGTTGTCTCATGTAAGTTTCGAATGCCCAACTTGTCCAAAAGCGTTCGTAGTATAGGTGAACCGAGCGGCTTGATCAATTGGTTAGCCATTTGCTATTTTGAGTTAACAGGCATAGGAGTGATCAACTTTTCTTCAACACGTTCACGTACATAACAACAATCCATTTCCACATCTTTCTTTCGTTCGTGGAAGACGAGATTATGTTCTATGTGTCTGGCGGCTTGGTTATCAAAGAATAATGAAGTTGGGCCGTCAGGAGGAAGTTCCAACTCCTTGAGTAACCAAAGAACCCACAATATCTCACTTACACTAGTGCCCATGGTACGATTTAAAGCCTCAGCGAAAGATCGTGATATAGCCGATTGTTTCTTGGATTTCCAAGATATTGGAACCCCACCCAACAAAAGTAAGTAACTTTTTCTAGACCGTCTACTGAAAGGGCACCTGGGCCAATCAGAATCACTGTAAGCAACCATTTTCATACCGCCTTCTTTGAGTAAAAGAATAACTTGCCCGACTGTTGTTTTTAAGTAACGTAGGACTTAGATGGCGGCGTCCATGTGAGTTTTTATTGAATCTCCAACGAACTGACTAAGTATGTTTATGGAGTAGGTAATATCCGGTCGAGTGGCTTGTAAGTAAAGCAAAAGTCCCACGAGAAGTCGGTACTGATTCACAACAACCTTTTCTTCTTATTCACCTTTATCAAGTTTTAAGTGTGGTGTTGGGATGAGATAATGACTAAGAAAGATTGGAATCTTCTCAACTTCCTTGAAAAATGGCCGAGCAAACTTAGGCTTTCAAGCAAGCTTAAACTTGTCAAGCAAGGTATTTTGCTATTCGGGCAAAGTTATCTTCTGGAATCCTTCTTAAGTGTTAGTTCGAGCAAACTACACTTCATCAAGCGAGCAAACTACACTTCATCAAGCAAGGTTGTTCTTCAACTCAAGCAAGGTTTGTTTTAGAGAAAATTCTTGACTAAACCAAGATAAAACCAAGTATTTTAGTGGATCGAGCATTGTTTGTTAATAAACTGTGGTCTCAGCAAGCTTAAATAAAGTTAATGATGAACTTACTCAAGGAATTTCAACGAGAAAGGTTCAACCTCGAGCAAGCTATAGTGTCACCAGCACACTTGGATTTGTTCAAATAAGTTAAGTAACAAAATGTTGAAGGGATATCTGAAGAACAAGTTGGCTCGTAGGGTATATATCGAGCAAAGTTTGATATTATCAGGAAGATTGAAGTCTGCTTGATGAATATTTTCTAACAAAAAAATATTCTAAGTAAATCCTACTTGGATAACTCTTCTCAATCACACTTAATGGTTACCAGGTCTGCTCGTCAAGGAAAAAAGCTGCAAAGCTTACTCGAACCTGTTTACACTTAGTAACTTTTGTAATATGTTTGAATAAGTTAAGAATCAATGATTAGGGTTTCTAGAAGGTGTCAGGGCAGGCCTATTTAAGGAAACTTTAGGGCATGCCTATGACACAACGGACACTGAGCGGATATTGTGATTTGACGGCTATCTTTATATCGTACGGAAAAGCTGCCATAAATACAAACATTCCACCCAGAAACCCTAACTGATTTCTTATTTGTATCCTTGATAATATTAATTGAAAATCTTTTGAGTCTCTTTGTGTGTGATATTTTTTTGTCTGTTTAGCAATTACTTGAGTATTAGTGTTTCCGCCATTAATACTCATTTTTTGTTCACAAAAGCAGTATTTCGTAACCTTCTTGTCGACACATTAGTGTGGGTTACGAGAGTGATTATTGAGTGATTAAGTGAGGTAATCGGGACCGACAAGTGTTATCAAAGCTAGTGTTGCTGCATTTGTTAAGAACTATTGCTAATTTATTGCTGAAAACTATTGATTTTGAAGATGAAGAATGACGTCAGTTGACAACTGTTCCATGATTTGTGACGTCAACTACTCTGTGTTTCATTTTTCTCAGATTTACTATTTCATTGAGGTTTAAAAGTTCTTTTTACTCAAATTTACTTTGATTTCTTTCCTTGGGTGTCCAGATCTTGTTATTATCCATCCAGATTCATCATATACGAGGATTTATTTCACAGATCTGATTGTTTTTTAAAATTTTAAAAAGTTTCTTAAAGTTCAAGTAATTTTCATTTCAAAAATACTTTTAAAAATACCAAAAATATGTCTGGAGTTAGGACAGGAAAACTATATCAAATAGAAGATTATGTTTGAAACTGATGTGTGCTACAATGATGTGTAAATGTGGAATTCCATAAAATACGGATAATATGTCCCAGATGGCACAAACAACAACCAAAGTGTTGAAAGACAAGTGAAGAAGAAAGATGACAGAGCCATGTCCATGTTGAAATTAGGTATGTCTTGGTAAATACTGACTAGTGTGGCTCATCACACTACTGCAAAGGCCATGTTTGATGCATTGTAGAAATGTTTGAGGGAAACACTGAGCTTAAAGACATCAAAAAGGACAGGCTGAAGCAGCAACTGGACAAATTCAAGTTCAAAGAAGGAGAAAGGTTGAAGTCTGTTTTGCAGAGGTTTGTTGATATTGTCTATAAAATTAGAACCACTGACCTGGCAATAACAGACTTTGATCTTAACAAGAAGTTATTGTCATATTTATCTTGAGAATGGTACACTGCTACCAAATTCATCAAGGAGAAAGCCAACTTTCCAACTTTCAAACTTAATGATGTGATCTACTTTTTGTAAGCTGCTGAACATGAGATGATAGAGAACCACGTGATTAAGGAAGACAGGCCAAGCTTTCAAGTGGCAAAGGCTCTTATTGCACCCATAGGAAACTTGTCTACCAAAAACCAACAACAAGTCCCAATAATTAAATAACCAAGTGAATATGGTGGTGAAACACCAAGAGTATTTGTTGCTGGTCAGTCAAGCAATCAAGGTGGAAAATCCCGATTCAATATTCAACTGTTAGATGATAATGATACATCATCAGTGGCCAGTGGATAAGCACCATACAATGCTGGAAATATCAACAATCGGAATGAGTATCACACTCTCTTTTCAATGTTTACAAAGTCATATAATGCTTTTGTGGCTAAGAATCTTATTCATACTAGTGGGGTTCAAGAAGATATTGAACAAATTGATTCCGATGATTTGGAAGATATGGATTTGAAGTGGCAGACTGCAATGTTTTCCTTGAGAAGTAAGAGGCTATATAACAACACTGGAAGGTCTTTGGTCTCTGGTCCAAATGACATAATATTCTTTGACAAGTCAAAAGCAATCTACTGTAACTGCCAACAACCAGGACAGTTTGCTAGAGAATGTAATCAGCCAAGACAATTTCAGAACAACAATCAACAAAGAAATCAGTTTCAATTCCAAATCCAGAATCAAGGTCAACCAAGGCAGTTTAACAACAACAACAACTTTCAACAGAAAAATCATCAACAAGTGATCCCACAACAGCAACCATAACAAAGAAACAAACAAGTCCCTCCACAAGCTCCTGTTAATCATTACATAAACATTGCAAATCAACCAAGAAATCAAAGGAATGTTGCACTAGCTCAACCACAACAAGAAGGTGTATTTGATTGGGGCAACCATGATGATGATATTGAAAAAGCCAATGTAGCATTCATGGAAAAGATAGGTAATGAAGCAGTGTCCTCTACATCTTAGGTACATTCAAATTTCACAAATCTTGAGTTACATGAAATGAATGATTCCTTGAAAATGGAAATTGGTAATTTTCAAAGTGAATGCTTTAAGAAAAAAAGCATTGTTAATGTGTATGAAATGAATGAAGTGACTTATGACAACCAAATCAAAAGTTTCGAACAAGATTTTATGGATAGTTACATAATTTAATAAAGATATGTTACTGAAATTGAAGAACTGAAGAAAATGTATCTTGATGAGAAGTTGAAAAATACTCAACTTCAAGTTGAGGTAGACTTTCTAAAGAACTTGGTGTCAACTTGAAACAATTGTGGTAAGTTGAAAAAGATCAAGGAAGAGGATAAGTACAAAGTTGTTCCTCCACCTTTTAATGATAATTACTCATTGAAAGCGGATATGGAAAAGAGAAATGCTTACCTTAAACAGTTTCGAGAGGTGTTTTATGATAGAAAGGAGTTTCTTGAAAATTAAAAGTTGGTTAAGGTTGATGATAAATGTGATTTTGTAATGAAGGCTATTGAAAAAAAGGTTGAAAATTCTGTTAGTGTGCAAGTCTCAGTAGATTACTTTGATTATGAGTTATTGGATAGGGATGACTTAAGTGATTCAAGCGACAACAGTTCAAGAAAAGAAAGTTTAAAAGGGCAACCGAAAACCAAAGAACAAGATTCCTTTGTTGCCAAAGATAACTCCCAAGATGAGGAAGCATCATGAGCAAATGAGAAGAGAACACAAATCATTGGATATTTATGGTGGTTCCAAGGCAAAGAAGAACAATGAAAGATCTGCATAGAGAGTGCAATAGAGAAGGGAGAGTGTCAATGAGAACAAGAAAACAGAAGAAACGAAGAGGAATGATGATCTATTCGTTCATGTCTATCCTGTCTTCCCTAATCAAGAATTGTTTGATGTTGGAGAGGTAGAAAGCATGGAAGAATATGAAAGAAGACAGTCAAGATTAGAAGCAACATATATGACAAACCAATCAAGATAGAAAAGATAACCTTTGTCAAAAGTTCAGTTGAGAGACAAGACATAAATATTGAAGAATTTGTACCTTTCTCAATTAACTATGATGGTCTCTTTACTCAAAAGACTATGGGAGCTGATCATTTAAGACAAAGTGAGAGGTTTAAAAAGGGAAACTAAAATTAAAGTTTCAAAGGACAAGTTTGGTGTAAAATTTGTGATGTGTATGGACATCATACTGATTCTTGTAATGATAGGTTTACCTTCAAACCAACTCATGTCCCTGACACAACAAAGTTTGGACAAGACTTTAGTTTATACAAGAAAAGGTACAATGATTATTTGGGCAAGGGTAAAAAGATGCTTGATGATCCTGTGAACAGTGTCGCAGAGGAAAGTGAGAAAATATTGAAACAGTTGATAAGAAATAGAAGAAGAAGGATCTTGTAGAGAAGAAGAAGGCTCCAATGAACAGACAACCCATCAGAATTAACCCTTATGAACAGACAAATCACATGACTAATCATTAATTAAAAAAATAATATTTGTTTGTTAATATTATTGAAATACGAATTTTGTTGTATTTGTTTGAGTTAAAATCGGTCCAAGTTCACCGATAAGATGTGGTTCTGGCTGAGGCTGACCACATTTGACCGATACTTAGTAACTAGACGGATTTACAGAAACTCCCCTCGGTGACATGCCTTGTAGAGAGTACTCGGCCTTGTAATCCTACTTTTACAATATTGATGTGGATATTAAGTCAGTGAAATCTATTGATTCTGAAAAATCACCAAGATATGAAAAAAAATTAAGAAGAATATGTTCAAGAAGAAGAAGTCAAAAGAACTAAATGGTGATGAGAAGTTTCTTCTGAAACATGGGTTTGAACCACATAGATTTTTGTGGAAACCTAGAACAGAAACACAAATGACAATAGTGAAAAAGGAATATGTGTTTGAAGAATGCAAAATCATTGTTCAAATGTGAACAACGTACACTATATAAGGGGGACTTGCATTATTGCCAACTTGTTCGCTACCCATAATCTCAATAGTTTGCTAATAATCCTAACCTAAATTAGTCATCCAACTTAATTCGACACTGTAAGCTTCAATTGAATGATTTTCGACACTCATTGTTTGGGTTTAGGGCTTCATTTTCATGTTTACTGACATCTCTGTTTTCTGTGTAGGTTATTAATTTGTCGAAGAACAGTTTCTTAAAGACTATCTTTTATTTCTTCTTCAAATATAACTTAATACATGATAAAGATAGGAACTTTAATGACTAATCGTCTCTTTGAATGTGTATTTGTCTGTGTTTGTGCAAAAATGGAGTATCCGTTCGAGAAAAAGCATAATATGTGAGCTTTTCTCCAACTCACGGACGATAATAGGCCGGTGGAGTTATCGATTAGATGGATTCTATGTTCTAATCTTTGATTTTCATTCACTGAAAGTCCAATATTGTACATAAACCACCAATTGGATTTCTTGAATTCTACAGAGCTGGAAGATGATGAACATGGTAGAAGAATTAAGACGACTGTAGCTGGGAATGAAGTGGCTATCACCAAAAATTTAATTAGAGTCTGTCTCCAGTTACATGATGATGTGGATGCTTCTATACACTTTTCTACCCACAGATTGTTGAGAATTTTTCACTAAACAATGGGATATCAGGGAAACTTTCATGAAGGATAATTCAAAAGGCGGATGTTTCCCAACTTGTATAGATTTTTGATACACCACATTATCCAAGGGTGCACATCAAGGAAGGGTACCTGGACCCTCATGATCATGGATATAGAAAATTCCACCATTGCAATCATCTACAATCAACCTTTCAACTTTTCAAGGCTCAACTTTGAAGGTTTGGCGTCTAATCTGAGGAAGCGAAGGGATGACAGAATCTTACATGTCATTTTTAACATTGTGTGCCCGGATCTACCAACCTTTGGCACAACACATGTCTTGCAAGATCCAAATGTATACAGAAGAATTGCAAGGTTGGGGGCCACAAGCAACTTTGATCTAATGTAAAATGTGACATTCTTCCATGGTTAATTGATAACAATATGGAGATTATGGAGGTGCCAGAATCACCAAGAGTGACTTCTTAGGAGGATGAGAGTGAGGAAGATGATAAGTCTGATTCTGATGAATATGATGATGGTGGAGATGACGATGATGGTGATCAGGTCGTTGTGCAGGAGGTAAATGTTGAAGTTATACATGTTGTGGATACCATTGCAGCTCAGGGGGAGACATCAAACCAGCCTATTCCTACACCACCAACCTCACCACAAACCCAATCACCACCCCAATACCAAAACCATGATCAATATATTCCATCCCCACCAACTTCACCACAAACACAAACCCAATCACCAACACAAACCTAAATCCTAGACCAGCCTAAACATGAACCTTACATACCTGAATACATCCCAGCCCACCTTATAAACTGGCCAAAGACACCATACCAATCTCCAACCCATTCACAAACTTCTGACCAACCACATATCCAAACTTTCCATATCATACATACCCACACACATACAATTCAAACCACAAACCCATTACCAAGTGCCGGTGAAACCATCATTCAAAGCCCACACCATAAAACTATACCATCACACCCAAAAGATACCTCTGACTCTAATCCATTTTCACTAGGGGTGGAAAATGTGACCCATTGGGTTGAATGAGTTGTATCACAATGTATATAATGGGTCACAATGGGTCAAACTAAAAAAAGAAAACGATTGAAACGGGTCAAAACGGGTTGATATTTCTCAAGATTTATTTTAGGAACGAGAAAAACGGATTAAACTTTTTAGTACTTTTACTTTTTTACTTTTTGATTTATATTTCGAGTTATGATTTTTTACTTATTTTTTTGAATTTTTTAGTGAGGGGTTTTTGAAATGTGTCAAAATGGGTTGAGCTTTCAAAAACTCACTTTGACTCATTTCAAAAACCCTTCACTAAAAATAAGTAAAACATTATAACTCGAAAAACAAATCAAAGGGTAAAAAAGTAAAAGTACTAAAAGGTTTCCTCCGTTTTTCTCGTTCCATAAAAAAAACCCTTGAGAAATTCCAACCGGTTTTGACCCATTTCAATCATTTTCTTTTTATAGTTTGACCCATTGTGACCCATTACATACATTGTGATACAACCCATTCAACCCAATGGGTCACATTTTTCACCCCTAATTTTCACCTGTCTCATCTCACCATTTGTTGACAAGAAACTTTGATCTGATTATTGAGAATGTTGACTTAAACAATTACAACTCAAACTTAAAATGGGAGAACGAGGAGTTGAAATCCCAATTGGAACAGGCTCTATCAAAAATTCAAACCATGGTCAGTGAGGTTGAGAAGACCTTAGTTGCACCAAACCATGGGGAGAATTTTCCTGTGTCTGGTACAGATGCTGAGAATGCTGATGTGTTAAAATCTCTCGGTGATTTATATGGTAGTCAGGAGGAGGAGAGTGATTATGAAGAATATGATGAAGGTTATGAAGCGAATGTATCTGAGGAGGTTGTCCAGACCTGAAATTTGAATGATAATGATGACATGGTGGTGGAAAATATTTTGGTAAATGAGGCTGAGAGGGAGGTTGATGACAATGTTGAGAATGTGATAACTGAAGAAGGTGTGAATGATGAAGCAGATAAAACCGATAAAGATCAAGATGACTAGATCTTGATATACTCTATGGTGAATTTGAAAATGTTGAGTCTCTGTTGATGGTGGAGAAGGAGAAGGAGGAGGAAAAAGAAAAAGAAATGGATGAGGAACTTAATGAACTTTTTGATGAGATTGATAACTTTCCCGATGAACTAACTGTGGTGAGGGAAGAAGGTCCATCCAGACCTATAACTGTTGATGAGGAAAAAAGAGAAGGATGAAGGGAAAAGTTTTAGCAGAAAATGAAGAACAACTGCAGCCACTTAAAATAAAAAAGGTCCAATCAAGTGATAAGGTTTTATTTGTTGATGAATCTACTGAAAAGGCCATAAAAAGAAATGATCAAATTGTTGGTGAATGGATAAAAAGAGAAATAATTTATAGGTTCCTAACTGATAAAGAACTTGAAGAATAAAGAATTTTGTTGGAAGAAATTGAATTAAAGAAGAACCTGGATGAAGAAAAGGGGGAGATTGAACAGGAGGTGATAGAGGGGCTGCTGAGGTTGCAGCAGATGGAGGAGGCTGACAACTCACTTGCCATTGTCATATATCAATTCCAACAACCCAAAACTACTGAGACAAAATCAAAATCACATGAGGCTGAACAAACTGTTCCTACTGACACTTCTAAATCTGAAAAAGAAAATCCTGATAGGCAGTTGGTCTTTGATATTCATGATGGAAAAACTATTCAAGAGGAGATGGTGAAAAGTTCCAGTGAGATGATGAACCAAATCCTATTTGATTAAATGAAGAAGGATAAGAAGAGATGGCCTGCTGATCTATTAAGATATGCCAGGATGAGGCAGAGGTTTGGAGTGGAAAATATACCTGAAGAGGCCATGCCAAAAAGGCAGAAAAAGCCAATTAATGTTGTGCCTCTATAAGCTGTTAAGCCAACTGATCTTTAAACTGAGCCTAAAGTTGATGAGCCTAAGATTGATGCATTAATTGATTTATCAGATATTGAAGATGACGGGGCTGATTATCCTCATGTGAACATGATTGAGGTTCACAGAGAGAACATACAAAACAAGTTGAATGATGCCAAGAGGGAAAATCCTAAAATCATAAGCCTGATGCATCATGGTTATGAATTGATACCTTGGCTGTGATGAAAGATGATGACTTGGATGTATTTCTTGAAGAGAATAGAAGGTGAGGGAGTTGAGGAAAATCCTGGAGAAGAAGAATAAAGATACTCAAAGGTTCTTGGCCTATCTGAGAATTCATGGTGTCTCAGAAAAACAATTAAGTCATATGAAGTTTGAGGAACTAGAGAGTGTCTGTCAGTCAACAAAAGAAAGAATCATAGAAGAAGAGTGGGAAAGACAAAAGAAGAAATATATTGATCAAAAGGATAAACATGAAAATCTTTATAGCAAATATTGTAGAAAATACAAATTTTTGATAGATCATGGTGTTGCTATTGAGCATGTAGAAAATATGAGCAAGAAAGTTGTGGAAGAAAGATTCAAGAAAATATCTGAGAAAATCCATTCTGAATCTACAATCAAAAGAAAATCCAGGTTGATGACCTTAGCTCAAAAGGAGATGAAGGCATGGGAGGATGAGAAAGTAGAGCTGTTGGACAGACTGATGACAACAAGGGGAGAGAGGGAGAAAACAAAGAATATGAGCATCAATGAAAAATTATCCCTCTATGAGTCTGAGATGGGAGACTTTGATGAAGAGAAGAAAGGCAAATCGAAGCCCACTCAGACTCCTCCTCTAGTTCAAGTGACGGAGGAACCAGTTGAAAAGGTAAACTTGCTGCCCTAGGAAGACGAAAATAGAATCAAAACCTTGAAGGGTTTAATGATGAGAAAGGGCATGCTGAGTGTGTGTTTGATAATCTTGTAAAGGGGCAATTAAAAGAGCTATTTTATACTGAGAATGAGAACAAGGAGAGGTTGGAGGAAGAGCAGAGAAGGCTGTTACCATTATAGTGTGGACCAAGAGGGGAGCCTATCCAGACCCAAATATCAACCCCATCTGAGCCCTTTGATATAGAAACCATGGAAATGATTACTACTCTTGCAATGGAATGGGGGGGATTATCTTAAGCTGGTAATGATGACTAAAGATCAAGTTGTGAGTATGTATGAACAAACTGGGCATGTAAGAAGACCAGTACCCAAAAGGAAATATACTCCATGGGTCTCCACAGTAAGTGTCCCAATACCAACAACAAGATCTAGACTCCAATGACAACAAAGGCCACCAACTGATGTGGACATACCTAAAAAAATGTACTTTGATGCCAGAGCAAAATCATTGAAAGTAATCATGACCAGTGGTGATTTGAGGCATATTGTTTTCAAAGATGATTTTCAGGATTTCAAGTAGGAAAAGTTGGAGGAAATGGAAAAAATGAACCTATATGACTTTGAAAACACACACGGGTTTGCCGGGCAACAAAGGAATGAACTTTCCAATCATTTGAAAGATCAGTCTAGGAAGGGATTTCCTTTGTTGAAAGAAAAGAGGAAGATGGAATTGTCAATCTTTGAAAGAACCAAGAGGCAGAGGAAGATGATGGATATAGTGATGACTAAAGCCTCATACAAACAGAAGACCAGATATTCCAATCCTCTTGCAAATATGAGAGAATGCATAAACATGAGGCAGCAGATGACCATACCAAACTATGAAGTCCAGAAGAATTGATGGATTTCTAAGATTGTCTTTGAACCAAAAGACCAATCCTTTATATTAAGAAATTCTGATGGACTGGCCTGGGAATCAGTGAACATGATACAGATTTGAAGTTTCTTCACATGGAGGATTTAGAGGAGATAATCAGATGGAATCTGCATCTCGACATCCACACCATAGGGAGATCTCTTTATTCAAAGAGAAGGTTGTTGTAGTGGTATTTGACAGAAAGAGAGATGTTGGAAGCTCTAGAAGATGAAGATTTATTTATCTTTCTGTTAAATTTGTGTTGTAATGTCCTTGTGACAGAATTCTCATATGTAAATTTTTCATTTAGTAAAGTAATTTTTTCTTTTTGAAAATTTGATCTGTATTTGAAAAATGTATGTAACCAGTAGGTGTTTTCGTGCATCTGAGAGAGTTCCAATCTAGGGGGGAGATTTTTGGGATGAGAAAATAACTAAGGAAGATTGGAATCTTCTCAACCTCCTTGGAAAATGGCTAAGTATGGAAACCGAGCAAACTTAGGCTTCCGAGCAAGCATAAACCTATTCAAGCAAGGTATTTTACTCTTCGAGCAAACTTATCTTCTAGAATTCTTCTTAAGTGTTAGTTCAAACAAACTACACTTCTTCAAGCAAGGTTGTTCTTCAAGCTAGGATATCTGAAGAACAAGTTTGCTCGTAGGGTATATATCAAGCAAAGTTTGATATTATCAAGAAGATTGAAGTCTGCTTGATGAATATTTCTAACGAAAATATTCTATGTATAGCTTACTCGGAGAACTGCTTCCAAAGCACACTTAATGGTTACCATGTCTGCTCGTCAAAGACAAAAGCTGCGAAGCTTACTCGAAGAACGGTTTACACTTAGTAACTTTTGTTTTATGTTTGAATATGTTAGGAATCAATGATTAGGGTTCTAGAAGGAGTCAGGGCAGGCCTATTTAAGGAAACTTTAGGGCACTCTTATGACACAACAGACACTGAGCGAATATTGTGATTTGACGGCTGTCTTTATCTTGTACGGAAAAGCTGCCATAAATACAAACATTTCACCTAGAAACCATAACTGATTTCTCATGTGTATCCTTCATAATATTAAATGGAAATATTTTGAGTCTCTTTGTGTGTGTTAGTTTTTTTGTTCGTTTAGCAATTACTTCAGTATTAGTGTTTCCACCATTAATACTAATTTGTTGTTCACAAAAGCAGTATTTTGTAACCTTCTTGTCGACATGTTAGTGTGGGTTACGAGAGTGATTATTGAGTGATTAAGTGAGGTAATCGGGACCAACATGTGGTTCCATTTACAATGAACTTGGTCAGCAACCTAGTTGCCTGCTATCTTCAAGGATGTCTAAGGTATACTTTCGTTGGCTAAGCACCAAGCCTTCCGATGTTTTTGCAACTTCAATACCCAAAAAATATTTTAAGCGACCGAGGTCTTTTATAATAAATTCTTTATCGAGATGAGACTTTGTTTGCTTTATACCTTTCTCGTTATTTCCCATGATGATCACATCATCAACATATATAAGGGTTGCCACAAATGTACCAGCGTCTTTGTAGAGGAACAAAGAATGGCGACCTTTGCCTACTTGTAACCGAGTGTAATTAGTGAATTAGTGATTTATGATACCAATTTCGAGGCGCTTGCTTCAAATCATAGATGGATTTATTTAACTTACAAACTCTTGTTTCATCTTTGCTAGAAAATCCTTGGGGGGTTACATGTAGACCTCTTCTTCTAAATCTCCTTGTAGGAAGGCATTATTAATGTCGAGTATTTGTATTTCTTATCCTTGTTTAATGACAATGACAAGGAGTATCCTTACAGTCACCATTTTAGCTACTGGTGCAAAGGTGTCATGGTAATCCACACCCTCTAATTGCGTGAAACCCTTTGCTACATACCTTGCCTTGTACCGTTCGACCTCTTCGTTCGGTTTAAATTTAACTTTGTGAACCCATTTTGAATCGACCGCCTTCTTTCCTTTTGGAAAGTTTTCTAGAATACATGTCCCATTTTGTTCGAGAGCTTGAATTTCTTTCTTCATTGCCTCTTTCTAATTCTCATTCTGTGCCACTTGGAAAAATGTTTTCGGCTTATCATGAATTTTGATGGCGGATAAAAAATATTTGTGACTGTTAGAAAATTTTTTATATGAATCATAATGGGATAAGGGATGTACCATGGAGGATCCTCGATTGGAATCGGGTTGTGTTCGGTCAATCGAAGAGGGAAGCTTCACTTGATACTCATTTAAATACTTTGGCACTGTTCTATGGTTGTTCTGTTTTCCTTGCTCAAGTTCATCATGAACAATGTGTGTGATTCTTCAATTGAGGTGTCATGTTGGTTTGTTTAATTTTCACCACCTTGCATGCTTATATCTTCTTGCATGCCTTGGTCATCATCTTGGTTTCTTTCTTCACTATATTCATGTGAAACATCAATAATGGTGGGGTTTAACTAAACATTCTCATTTCCTTCAACTTCACTTAGTGACTTATGAACTCCCGTTGTCCTCACATTCTCAGTTGCATGGCCATTGTGTTGAAATTCACGACATTGAGTGATGGGGTTGGTGTACTCAAAAATTTCTGGTTATGGGACTAGAATTTTTGCTTCAACTATAGAAAAAAAAATGTATTCTCTGCAAATCTTACATCTCTAGTTATCACTATTTTCCTTTGCTCAAGATCATAAATTTTATAACCTCTTTTCCCATGAGGATTACCTAAGGGCACGCCTGCCTTTCTTCTTGGTTCAAACTTATCGCCATTCGTTTCGGGGTTTCTATAGTATGCCAAACAACCAAATACTCGCATACGGTCATACTCGGGAATTCGACCCAATAAGATTCAATATGGAGTTTTGTTATCTATGGTCTTGGATGGTAACCTGTTCACTATGTACGTGGCGGTTAGCACACACTCTCCCCGAAAAGTCGTAGGGAGACTAGCTTCATATTGTAACGCCCTAGCAATATCCAAGAGATGTTTGTGTTTTCGTTCCACAACCCCATTTTGTTGTGGGGTATGTGGACAAGTCGTTTCTAAAACAATGCCTTGCTCAAGATAAAACTGTTGCATGTGGTTGGATATGAATTCACCACCATTATCACACCTAATTCTTTTAATGCACTTTCCAAATTGTGTTTTGACCATTTTATAAAAATCAATTAAACACGTACTAGCTTTATACTTGTGTTTGAGCAAATAAATCCATACCACTCGATTATATTCGTCAACTATGGTAAGAAAATAATTAGCCCATGTAAGTGACGGCCTCCTGTATTTCCCCCAAATATCAAAATGGACCAAATCAAAACATACATTCGTTTTAATAAGACTAACCGGAAAGGGTAAACGAGTAAGTTTTGCTTTGTTGCAAGAATCGCAAACTTCGTCCTTAAAATTTAAAGAAACACCCTTGAGAAAGTTAACACGAGACAACATAGCATTTGAGGTATGGCCAAGTCTTTTGTACCATGATTCAACTGTTACTATCATTGCCTTCCTATCTTCCTTTATTCCCCCATTAGAGAGAGACCTCCATGGCAATTACCCGTCCCAATGAAGCTCCCCGTCTTCAAGGCATATAAAACAAAGAAATCGGGGAAAAAAGTTACCGTGCAATGGAAATTTCTAGTTAAATTTCGAACTGACAAGAGATTGCATTTAAAGTTTGGCACAAAAAGGACTCCTCCAATTTTTCGCCCCCTTTAAATATAAAATCGCCTTTCCCTTTAACGGGAATGGCTTCACCGTTTGGGATGGTGACAGGTCTTTCGAGTGCATCCGGATTTAGATTATGAAGCACTCCTTCTTGACATTTGATATGCTCGGTAGCACCCGAGTCAACAACCCAATCTATACCGTTATTTAGACTGTGTGCCATATTTGCCATAGTTTGATCTTCCCTACCTGTCTTGTTTGCTATAGCATGTTGGTTCTTGATTCCACCAAATAGTTTCATAAAACTTTTGTATCGCTACTCTGTGAGGCCTGGTATAGGACACGAACCAGCAACAGCATGTTCAGCCTCGACCATAGCAGCCTTCGACTTAGGCTTGTCTTTCTTAAAGTGTTTTTTCAAATTGTTCCAAATCTCGGTCGCCGCCGTGGTGTACTTAACACTGCTACAGATCTCCTTCTCCATCGTCGTTGTTAACCAACCCTTAATCATCGCGTCACAATGCCTCCATGGCATATATTGAGCATATTCTTTCTCCAATTTTTCAATCGAGCCACCAATGAATCCAATCTTGTTCTTTGCGAACAAGAAATTCATCATCTCAGAAGCCCAATCGATGTATTTTTTATCGGTAAGTAGATTGTTTATTCTTCGGGGTTTCATCTCCGGCTATAGAAGTAGCCAGATACAGTTTCGTTTAGATCTGGGATCGGTATTTCTCAGATACCATGAAGAGATTGATACAAAGGTTCATAATATTATTAATGGTTCCAATGATTAGATATATATCAAAAGTGAGAATAGGAAATTAAACTATATATGGAACAAGATATGTGATATATTAGAGAATATATGATAGAAAATGCATGATTTCCAATAGTTACCGTGTCTTAATTTTTAATTGCATCTGTTTAAAACATGACCTTTTTATGAACTGTTTTTTTCTATCTCTATGAATTAATTTTTATGTTTATGTTGAAAATGAGTAAAGCACTATTATTTTTCATCCTGACTTTTACTTCTATCCATTCTTTACATTTTTTGAGTTTTGGTTTTACTTGACAATCCAACCCAATTATATGTAACTCAAGCTCTTAGTAACACCTTTTAAAGTCTCCTTAGTTATTGTGGGCTTTTGATTTGTCGAAATTAAATCTTATTTTAATTATTTAGTTTCTTGATAGGAATATTAATGTGTGTACTGGAACATGACTTAATACATGGATTGATAAAAAGGCAACAGATGTTTTAGCAAATACGTGGTTCTGTTACATGATCTGAGTTCCTCCAAACCTGACAAAACACACCCCAAATCAACCCGTATCATTTGGGTTGGTGAAAAGCGGGGCATTTAAACCCATGTTCACAACATTAGACAAAGAAAAACATAAGGTGGTTACCCTCAAGACTAACGGCACATAGACTGTAAACACTGTTACCGAACCGACAAAAAGTGCCATAACAAAGGTACTAGAAACATCCGCTGCACTCTCTCCTGCAACACCCACTCCAAACAGTAGCCTCGACAAAAGGACAACTAACCAAGATAAATGTATTGTCTCTTACATTTATCTTCGATCACTAAAATATCTTAATTCAATGTCAAAACTATAAACACCAAACTTGATGCAAACTATTATAAAATTTCATTTATATGCCATTAAAAAAATCTAATAAACACATGTTAACATTAAACTAATTTGTACATGTAGGCATGGCGACAGATTACGCTTCTGCAGCCACAAAAACCTTATCTTTTGGGAACATCCATTAACGAGAATCCATGATATGGCGGCTGCAGTGGCTAATGGTTTTTGATGTTCTTCGATTGGAAAACATTTGCTGAAATGCATAGGAGTTAGTACGTAGGCGAGCTGTCAAAGAATGAGCGATCACGCTGTTGGCCCAAACGGATCAAAAAATCTAATCAAACAAATGAACACGAGATATTGGGGTGACAACCCTCGACTCTTTTCATATAATCAAACGAACTTAACAAATGAACATAAATTCACCAAAATACAAGGAGAAGAGACCTCTCTTGACTCTCTCTCAAATAAAACTAATAATTTAGACCCTATTTATAGACCTACTAAATTTGATCTTCAAGACAAACCTAACTTGTAAAACAAAACAAACTTTTTCTAGAATATTCTGTAATATTCTTACCATACTAAACAAATATTAATATAAAACTTAACAAAATAAACCCCGAACTTTAATCACCTAACAAATCAAGATTAAATCTTCATTCACCCCCTTAATCTTGAATTTGTACCACCAAGGTCTTGAATCCCGAATAACACTATCAACTCTTCAATTATAATCATTGGTTCATCTTTACCCTTTCTTTTCAGTTGTTTGTAACAAACATGTTTAACAAGTTCTTCACATTCATCATTCATATCATCCACATTGATCTCAAATACAACTTTGTTAACCATATTCTTCTTTCGCATTTTTCTTTTATTTCTTTGCTCAACAAAACTTGCAGGCGAGTCATTCTTTCTTTCTGTATGAATCCCTATAGGGTCTTTAATTCTAAAAATTCGTTTGAACCTTCCGTTCGGTTCTGACTTTTCATCAACAAATGCTCGATTGTTAACTTTTACACACGCTTCTAAATCTATAGACCTGTTAGCGGCATCATTACTTTCATTCAGTACAATATCATTCCTCTCATCATCATCAGTAGCAAATCTTTGTTCCTGCTCACTTATCTTAACAGTTTTCACATCTTCAAGGTTGTTTGAGTCAGAAAAACATACCTGAAGATTCACCGTCTTCTTTTCTTCTTCCGAAGAAACTCTTTCTTTTCTTCATTCAATCTTTCTTTTTCTTCACAGTCCAAAACAACCTGTAAAGCTTCTTCTATCTCTGCAACATCCTGAGCTTCATTATTACGCGCTTGTTCTTCTTGAACAATAGCATCCAATCTTTCTTTCTCAACGATCTCAGCCAATCTTTCTTTCTCAGCGACTTCTTGAGCTGGTTTTTCATCTTCTTAATTTCATACATAATCAATTCTGAGAAATCGAATCTTCAAAGCACGCCATATTTCCTTAGCATTCATGAGTATGCCAACTTGTACCAAGATATCTTCTGGTAGGGTTTGTCATATGAACCCCAACGCTGTGTACATCTTCCTTTCATCTACAGCTACGCCGACGGCAGGTTCAATAACGTCCCAAAATCCATATTCTCCATCTTGGTCACCCTTACTTTGTAGTTTGATTTCTTAAATACCGGAAGTCTTCCATTCACCTTCGTGTCATTCCTTTCTTTACTTTCTTTTCTGGTTTTCTCTTTTAATTGGAATCGATTCCCGATCCCGAAATCAATCTCCAATAAATAACCAAACACTACAAACTTTTATATTCTGCCTACAACCTCGGTTAAAACTAAACCCGCTCAACCAATCAGTTTAATGGTTTAACCCAATCTTTGTTGAACTAACAAAAATCGAATTAAATCAACCTAGTTCTCTTTTATATTCGAATAAACCGAAAACCCAATTCCAATCTAGTCTTGACTGGAGGCAGTAACTTTTTCTCAAAACCAAAACCTATGTGTTATATTAATCAATAAATAATATTTTAACATGTGTGGTTCCTTTGTTTTCTTGGTGCGATAATAACCAAGTGACAAGAGATAATATACCAACTATTCAAACTTTTCAAATACGGCACACTCCAAAGGCTTTCTTTGATCGACCACAGCCGCATGTCAAATCCAATACCCTAACATACCATCATAACTTCAAACAAGATAAACGAACTTTTGCGAATCATCTCATCTTAAAACCGTAATGAGCCTAAGCTCTAATACCAATTGTTGGCCCAGACGTATCAAAAAATCGAATCAAACAAACGAACATGAGATATTGGGGTCACAGCCCAAGACTATTTTCATATAATCAAACGAACTTAACAAACGAACATAACTTCACGAACAAACAAGGAGAGAGACCTCTCTTGACTCTATCTCAAATAAAACTAATAATTTAGACCATATTTATAGACCTACTAAACTTGCTCTTCAAGAGAAACCTAACTTGAAAAACATGACAAACTTATTCTAGAATAATCTATAATATTATTAACATACTAAACAAATATTAATGTAAAACTTAACAAAATAAACCCCGAACTTTAATCATTTAACAAATCAAGATTAAATCTTCACACGCAGCTGTTTAAATGTTTTCCAAGCTATGTAGTGAAATTATTTGGAGCGTTACTTGAACAACAAGCTGAGTAGTGAAATTAATTGGAGCATTGCTCGGACACTGGAGAGTTTTTCAAAACTTTTCGCTTCCTGCCGCAACGCAGCGGGTCTAAATACCAGTTCATAATTGATTGTCACGTGTGATGTGGATACCAAATAAGGAAGGGCATCAAGGGAAAAACACATATTTTCTCTAGTTACATGCAAGACACATGTTAATTCTTCCATCTGTTTAAAACGTCTAAAACTGTTTTGTACGACGCTTTTTTACGTTCACCATAATAATACGCATTTTTTTTATCTTTAATATTAGTCTAACTTTGTTTTATAAAAATTAAAAAATAGTTATGTCATTGTGTCTTTCTGTTTTTAATTGTGGTATTATGTTTATCATTGTGTCTCTCTAGTTATTACTGTGTCTTTATGCTTATCATTGTGTTTTTTTTTTTAAATGTGATGAAATCTGAAAATTTTAATAGTGAAATAACACTATTGCGTAATTATAATATGCAAATATATGATAAAATAACAACTATATCTAATACATAAAACAGAATGATATATAATGTATATTACACAATAACATAAGACGTAAAACACAATAGTGAATACATATTACACAATGATCTAAAACGTAAAATACAATGGTAAATATATAATACACAATGACCTGATTATTATACATAATGAATGTAATACATGACTAAAACACAATGATGAGTTGAAAGACACAATTACAAACAAGAGTCAAAATGAATAGCATAAAGACACAATGACGAACAAAAGACATAATGGATGTAGTTTTTGTTTTAAATTTTATATTTAATACGTGTAACTATTGAATAACACGATGACCATAACCTATAGCACAATGTAGAAGTCATAATTAAAAAAAAAAAAAGCACAATGGCAAACCAATTAGACAATGCATAAAAACCCACTATATTTTTTTACAACAATATGATATTAATATTAAGATAAGAAAACACTTATTATTATGGTGATTTTTTTTTTTAAATTGTCGTATGAAAAAGTTATGCACGTTTTAAAATGACGGGGGAATTGACATGCGTCTTGCGTGTATAGAGAGAAAGTCAACAAATATTGATTATTCCATATATGCCCTTTCTAATAGTTCGTTCCTCTCAAATTAATCACAAACATTTAAATCTTAGGTAAATGAATTAGATTAGTTCTCACACTTATTATTTTTTGTTTACTTTGTATTTTAACTATAACAACGCACATAATTTTATTCAAGTGTACCTGATTATATGACAAATAGGTTTGTTGTTTGACCATATATTGTTTCCCAAAGGAGCGTATTATACCATAATAACACATATTTGATTTTGATGTTTATATAACATCAACTATAATAGAATATATTACGATTTAAGTTCTGATTTCTTTTTCTTAATTAATCAACACCTTTCCAACACCAATTTTCTTCATGGTATTTGGTACGTCCTTTTCATCTTCTTCACACATATAAAGGGCGAACTATCATCCAATATATTTCCAGGGTGGGTTAAAATAATAAGTGGAGTGTGTCTAAAAATTGTAAGAAGTAATCTGGTGTATTAGATATGTTGATTTGACAGTGGATATGGAAAGTGTTTTGGTTGTGTAGTGTGTTTTATTTTAGCTGCGGTGTGTTTATTGTACGGTGTGTTTTATTAGATCTAATGGTGAAAACACACTTTCTACACTTTTTAGGAAAAATCTACTTCTTATTTTAACTTTGCTCTATATTTCCATACGTTGGAACCATTCAACAAACCACACCTACTTATATACTCAATGTAGCTAAAGTGGGAAATTATAAATTGTTTTCTTTTAATGACAAGTATTACTCAAAACCTCTTATCTAACAGGTAAATGTCTTTGTCAAATCGACAAGCAGTTTGATTTTTTTGTCTTATTATGTGATTCTTTAAAGATATGGTTTTTTTATAATTTTCTTTTATCATGTATTGTTTTAAAATTAATCTGCTAAAAAAAGTTTTAAAATTAATAAACGTTATTTGTGTTAAAAAATGATAAAAGATGAAATATGTGTATAACATGTTGAAAGTTGTGAAAGTGTGTGAATGAAGTCTTAGGAGGGAAGTGGTGAAAGTTGTCCCACATCTGATTG
The DNA here is from genome assembly GCF_021521415.1 of Bidens hawaiensis. NCBI lineage: Eukaryota > Viridiplantae > Streptophyta > Magnoliopsida > Asterales > Asteraceae > Bidens > Bidens hawaiensis. Next base: position 213,239 of record NW_027492172.1, read on the forward strand.
GGAACAAAATAAAGAGTGGTACATAAGGTAGAGCTTTTACCACTCATTTGAATATTTATGACATGTTTACCACAAGTCCTACACGCGCGCATGGGGGGTGCAAATTTGGGTTTCAGGACTAGAAATTCATCGAACTTGTGCATACCCGCACATCCCGCGTACATGAAGCTCCAAAAACCCGAGCCCGCGTGAGGCAATATTTTGAATTTGTTTTTGAGATTCAAGATATGTTGGTCTAGTCAATACAATTAATAATTAACAGGTTCACCAATAATTTTGTGGTTATATAACCAGGACCATCTCTTCAGTTTAGACACACCAACACACCTCTTCTTCTTCCTCTTTGCTGCAACAACATTGTTACGGTTTTCGTTCCTGGCAAGTGATCGAGTCCGGCAGTACTACGCTTCTACTTCGAACCGGAGTACCCTGGGAATTGTGTCAAACACAAGCCCGGTTCACCGTTTCTTGATTATTTCTTTTCTTATTTTCGTATTCTATTATACAAGATTACTAACAAACTTAAACATAGTACTTATTATTCTTGTTTTTTCGTTTCAGATGGAATCCCAACCCATGACCATTGCCGTCTCTGCGATCATCACTTTCGATGTTGCTGTCACAACCGGTTTGGTTGCTCCGCTGCCTACTGCAGTCATGTCTCATGTTGAGAAACCGGAAAAGTTCACCGGTTTGAATTTCAAACAGTGGAAGCAAAAGATGTTCTTCTATTTGACCACTTTGAACCTCACGAGGTTCTTGATTGAGACCGTTCCCCAAGTTGATGAAAAGGAAATGGATGTACAATCGTTGAACGCGGTTAATGCTTGGAATCATTCAGATTTCTTGTGTCGGAACTATGATTTGAATGGCATTGTGGATGCACTCTATAACGTGTATTGTAAGGCCAAGATTGCCAAAGAATCATGGAAGTCTTTGGACCGCAAATACAAAATGGAAGATGCCAATACTAAGAAATGCGTGGTGGCTAAGTTCTTGGACTTTAAAATGATAGACTCAAAAACTGTTATGAGCCAAGTCCAAGAGTTGCAAGTATTCTTCATGATGATCATGCAGAAGGAATGTCACTTAGCGAGGTATTCCAAGTTGCTTGTATTATTGAAAAGCTACCACCAAGTTGGGTCGATTTCAAGAATTATCTCAAGCATAAGCGAAAGGAGATGACCATTGAAGATCTTGTTGTTTGTCTTCGTATTGAAGAAGATAACAAAATTGCACTAAAAAGAATTGACGGTCCCGAAATAACAAATGTCAATGTAGTTGAACATGACCAATATTCAAAGGGTAATAAAAATGGTGGAAAGAAGATCATGGGAAAAGCTTCAACCTTGGTCCTAAGGGGGGGAGTTGGGAAGAAAAAGAAATTCCAAGGAACATGTTATAATTGTGGAAAGCAAGGCCATAGGGCCAATGAATGCAAGCTTCCAAATAAAGAAAATGCTCGACAAGTGAACATGGTTTGAGAGGTTGAGAACCTTGTTGCTATGGTCACGGACATCTCGATTATGGTCACCAAAGTTAACTTGGTTGGGCAAAATAACAAAGATTGGTGGGTCGAGACGGGGGCTACCCGTCATGTGTACTTTGACAAAAGTCACTTTAGCACTTTCAAGGAGGTGACTAATGGAGAAAAGGTGTTTATAGGAAACTCCGCTACGGCCAAAGTCAAAGGTGAGTGGAATGCGGTTTTGAAGATGACGTCGGGAAAGGAACTCACTTTGTCAAATGTGTTGTATGTCCACGAAATTTTTAAGAATCTTGTGTAGGGGTAGCAGTTGAACAAGTTTGGTTTCAAAATGGTGATTGAGTCTGATAAGGTCGTGTTGACCAAAAATGGTTTGTTGTTGGTAAGGGCTATGCCCTCAATGGTATGTTCAAGTTGAATGTAACGGTGTTTAACGGAATGAATGAAAACGCTACTAGTTCTGCTTATATACTTGAGTCTTCTAATGTTTGGCATGGTAGACTAGGTCATGTTAATTTTAATTCCATTCGGCGTTTGATTAAACTTAATCATATACCAACATTCGATATCGACTCAAATAATAAATGTGAAACTTAAATCGAAGCAACACAAACGAGATCGTCATTCAAAAAGATTGAACGGTTCACCAAACCCCTCGAGATGATTCATCCTGATGTTTGTAATCTAAAAGCAACTCCTACTTGTGGTGGGAACAAGTACATCATCACGTTCATTGATGATAGTACAAGGTATTTCTATGTTTACTTACTTAAAAGTAAGGATGAGGCTATTGATAAGCTTATCTTATTTAAAGCCGAAGTTGAGAATCAACTAAATCGGAAAATCAAAAGAGTAAGGAGTGACCGAGGAGGTGAATATGTTTCACCTTTCGTTCACTTGTGTGAAAAAGAAGGAATCATACATGGACTCACGCTTCCTTACTCCCCTCAATCAAATGGCATAGCGGAACGTAAAAACCGAACTTTGAAAGAAATGATGAATGCCATGATGATAAGTTCTGGGGTAATCCCGGACATGTGGGGGGAATCAATCTTATCAGTGAATTATGTCTTGAACATGATACCCAATATGAAGAAAGATATAACACTATATGAATTATGGATGGGAAATAAACCATCATATAAATACTTGCGAGTGTGGGTGTGCTTAGCCTAGGTAGTGGTGACCGAGGAGGTGAATATGTTTCACCTTTCGTTCACTTGTGTGAAAAAGAAGGAATCATACATGGACTCACGCTTCCTTACTCCCCTCAATCAAATGGCATAGCGGAACGTAAAAACCGAACTTTGAAAGAAATGATGAATGCCATGATGATAAGTTCTGGGGTAATCCCGGACATGTGGGGGGAATCAATCTTATCAGTGAATTATGTCTTGAACATGATACCCAATATGAAGAAAGATATAACACTATATGAATTATGGATGGGAAATAAACCATCATATAAATACTTGCGAGTGTGGGTGTGCTTAGCCTAGGTAGTGGTGACTCCACCGAAACGCCTACTAATAGGACCCAAAACTGTGGATTGTGTATTTATAGGATATACCCTTTCTGGTGGTGCATTTCGATTTCTTGTGTATGATTCCAAGAACCCTAGAATAAACAATGGCACCATAATAGAATCTAAGGATGCATCATGGTTTGAACATACGTTCATGTGCTTGGGTGAAGGAAATCCGAGCTATTATAGACCGGTTGAGGAAACTATTTCGGAGAACGAGGGCACAAAAGATAAACCTCGGGAACAATCTAAGACAGAGTAGGTTGAAATCAGAAAGAGTTAACGGCAAAGGACTGAAAAATCCTTCGACCCTGATTTCCTTACCTGCATGGTAGAAGAGGAACCTCAAATGTACCAACAAACGGTGAATTCCACAAAAGGACCTCAGTGGAGGGAGGCCATCAAATGTGAGATAGATTCTATCTTACAAAATCATACATGGGAACTGGTGGACCTTCCACAAGGGTGTAAACCACTAGGATATCGATGGATCTTCAAGAAGAAGATGAAACATAATGGCACCATCGATAAGTATAAGGCAAGGTTGGTGATCAAAGGATATAAACAACGAGAAGGTTTGATTACTTTGATACGTATTCGGCAGTTACGCGAATAACCTCTATCAGGTTGGTGCTTGCCATTGCCGCCATTAGAAACTTGAAAGTTCACCAAATGGATGTAAAAACAGCTTTTTTGAATGGAAATCTAGAGGGAGTGATTTACATGGAACAACCTGAAGGCTTCATAGTCATTGGGAAAGCAAAGAAAGTGTCTAAACTTGTGAAACCCTTGTATGGACTGAAACAAACTCCTAAACAATGGCATCAAAAGTTTGATCATGTCATGTGTGATGCTGAGTTCAAAATCAATGAATGTGACAAATGTGTATACGTGAAGGACACATCCGATGGATATGTCATTTTGTGTCTATACGTAGATAATATGCTCACTCCTGGAAGTGATAACAAAATCATAACGTCCACAAATAACATGCTAAAAGAAAATTTTGAAATGAAATGCATGGGTTTTGCGAATGTGATTCTTGGAGTTAAAATCACACGAACCCAAAATGGACTTGTTTTAAGTCAATCCCAATACGTGAGCAAAATTCTTGAGAAGTTTAATATGAATGACTCTAATGTAGCTAGAACAACCATTGACACTAGTCAACATCTAGCTAAGAATAAAGGTGAACCCGTTAACCAGTTGGAATACTCAAGAATTATTGGCAGCTTGATGTACCTTATGAGTTGCACTAGACCCGACTTAGCCTATGCTGTGAGCAAGCTAAGTGGATACACAAGCAACCCAATTTCAACTCATTGGAACTGTGTGATTCGGTTGCTTCGGTACCTAAGATACTCTAGGGAATATGGGTTACATTATAACAGATATCTAGCAGTTATCGAAGGACACTTTGATGCAAATTGGATATCTGACACGAATGATTCCAGAGCAACAAATTGGTATGTGTTCAAACTTGGTGGTGCTGCTATATTGTGGAAATCGTCAAAGCTAGTGGTTATAGATAGATCCACGATGGAATCAGAATTCATCGCTCTAGATAAAGCGGGCGAAGAGGCAGAATGGTTACGTCAATTTGTTAAGGATATACCAAGATGGCCTAAGCCGGCATCGACCATATATATACATTGTGATAGCCAATCGGCAATTTGCATAGCTCATAACACAATGTATAATGGTAAGAATAGACATATTAGACGTAGACATAATAGGGTACGACAAATAATTTCTACTGGAATTATCATTGTTGAGTATGTGAAGTCAGAGGATAATATTGCGGATCAGCAAACAAAAGGCCTAAGTAGAGAGTTAGTTCAAAAGTCGTCCATGGTAATGGGACTAAATCCCTTGAAAAATTAGAGTTCATATGAAGGAAACCTAAATCAAAAGATTGGAGGTCCTAAGAATTGAGTTCAATAGGAAAACCTAATTGTATGAATTAGTGCGGTCACTGGGGGGGGAGTAACCCTAAAATTTAAGAGGGAGTTTACTACATAGCTAGGTAATCTTCCTAGTACATTCATAAAGTGACAAGTGTGAGGCTACGCATATGGCTTATAACGATTCGACCAAGGTAGTCATACATGGTGAATCACCTATGTGAGAGAGATATGGGGTCGCTTCAAAGGGTGTTGTTGGGCACAATACTGAATAGCTCTTGTAGAACCAAGCACATGTTCATGACCATAACGAACATAACTATGAGGACTTGACATTATCAGGGAGAGTCTTTTGTGAAGTGTATTGTCATCTATACAGACGGCATACGAGTTCAAAGACATCACTGTCTACTCAGAGCAAGTGGCTAAGTATGCTTCATAAGCAAAGGTTCAAAGGGTAACACCTACCTATTGAATGTAAGATTCAACTGCTGAAATGTAATCGAAATAATGTTGTTTCGACCTCCATTCATGTAGGGTATTGTTGGAAGTTTTTAAAGTGTGTGAATGAAGTCTTAGGGAAGAAGTGGTGAAAGTTGTCCCACGTCGGATTAGGAACAAAAATAAAGAGTGGTATATAAGGTAGAGCCCTTACCACTCATTTGAATATTTGTGACATGTTTTACCACAAGTCCTACACGCACACAGGGGGGGTGCAAATTTGGGTTTCTGGACTAGAAATTCAATGAGTTTATGCGTGCCCGCATGAGGCAATTTTTTGAATTTGTTTTTGAGATTCAAAATATGTTGGTCTGGTCAATACCATTAATAATCATTATGATAACGATTATTATTATTTAATGGTCATTATCAGTATTGATTATGATTTTGTGGTTATATAACCTGAACCATCTCTTCAATTTAGACACACCAACACACCGCTTCTTTTTCCTCTTTGTTGCAACAACATTGTTACGGTTTTCATTTCAGGCATGTGATAGAGTCTAGCAGTACTACGCTTCTGTTTCGAACCGGAGTACCTTAGGAACAGACCGAGAATCTTTTTAAGGGAATTGTGTCAAAAACAAGCCCGGTTCACCGTTTCTTAATTATTTTTTTTTCTTATTTTTCGGATTCTATTATACAAGATTACTAACATAACATAGTTTAAAAAATGTGATGAAAGATGAATGTTGGTAACCAATGATAACCAATGATGAAATATACAACATAATTTGAATGATGAAGAATGATGGCAATATAACACATAGGTATTAGTATTGTGAAATATGATGGGTTTTTTTTTCAAGTCACATAAATTCATAATCACTTTTTGATGAGGTCATTTATTTCTCAGTGTCACGCCCCGATAAAAGGCGGCGGAACATGCCGGGGTGCAATGTAATTGGAAAAATACACAAGACACTATTTAAAGTGACAATATTTATTCAATTCATTTTATTTCATAAATCAATAATCAACACATCTTGTTCACAGAAACACATTGAATACAAGTAGCAATTATATTGTTCGTTTTACTATTATCCTAATAGTCTTGGTAACATTTTCGGCAAGTCCTCGAGTCAACAAAAATCAAACCTATAACATTTCATAAAATAAAGTTTGTCAACACAAAGGTTGGTGAGCAATTCATAAGTTTGAGCATATAAGTATATAGTAAAAAAAAACCACAATACTTGTATACGAAACAATAAATAAAAGCCATAATTTGGATAAAAATCGTTAATAGAATTACGTTAGCGACACCTGCCATTAGAGAATACCAGATGGTTCAGGATTGAATAGAATGTCGTTAATTGCATTATGTTAACGACACCGTGCTGTAAGAGAATACCAGATAGTTCGCGGATTTATAGACTTCCACCAACCAAAAACGATAAACACGTAAGCATATAATCATAGAACACCAAATCGAGCAAGTATTTAAGTAATGTATACAATCACGTTTGTGGGTTTAAGATTCAAGTAAATAAAGCATTTAGTTTGATATGTATGAAATGTCACCCCAAAACGAAAGATGGAAAACGGGGTATGAAAGTACTCACCTCAATTGATAAACCGGGAATAATATATAGAGATTAAATAATGCACAAGCTAACGAACGTGAAAGAACGGATCTGACTTGAAACGACAAAAACCTTGAATAGAATAAATAATATAATATTAACATTGATATCTCGTGAAGGTAGAACTACGCTTGTTATTATATATTTAAACTTATAACGAGGGGTTCAGTTTTCAAACGGGTTGAAGCATAATATAATATTAAACTTTAACAATACTGATATTAATGATGATGATGATGATGATAATAATAATAATAATAATAATAATAATAATAATAATAATAATAATAATACTAATATAGTATTATAATTATAACAATAATTATTATTAATAATACTAATAATAATATTTAAAGAATAAAAATCTTGATATTAATTAAAGTGTTGTTGATAAAAATAATAATAACAATAAATAGTATTGATAGTAATAATGATATCATACTCGATGTTGGTTCGATTTCTAACCGAGTTCACAAAATAAATATAACAATATTATTGCTAATAATTAATGATAAAAATATGATTTTAATAAATAATAACAATATGATTTTTTATTAACAATAATAACAACCTTAATATTTATAAGAATAATGATACTAATAATAATATTACTAATGAATACATATAATAGTAATTTTAACATAATAATACTAATAATAATGTTTATGTAATAATATTAGTACTAATAGTAATCGAAATTTGTTAATTACACAAATAATACTAACACCGGTGTAGGATGAGACTCGAACTCGGATGTTCATCTTTTCCCCAATTCAAACCAACTCCATACCCATTCAACCCGTTTCAAAGAATATAACTGATAAACAAAATCGATTACTAACAATTTAAATCTGATAATCGATATATGAAAACTAATAACACTAAAGCCTAAATTTATTTACCTTTTAGAGGTTCATATGGCCGCCGGAGATGAAGGATGCCGGAGATGTGCCGGAAAAACGAACCGGAGAGAGAGAGAGAAGGAGCGACGAAAAGAGATAAAGAGAAAGAGAGAGAGCGACGGAGAGAGATAAAGAGAAAGAGAGAGAGCGCGACGGAGAGAGATAAAGAGAAAGAGAGAGAGAGAGAGAGACGGAGAGAGCAGATGGAGAAAGTGATGAGGGAGCTCGCCGGAAACGCGGCCGAAAGAGGGAAAGGGGTTCGCTGGAGATAGGGGCTCGCCGGAAAAACGAGGGAGGGAAGGAGAGGGTTAACGGCCTTCGCTCCGGCCGCCGGAGGGGGTTGCCAGAAAGCCGAGGGGTGGTTGTGTCGGGTTGAGGGGGTGGCTGAGTTTAAGGGGTTACGGTTAGTGGGTTGGTGGTGCGTCAGAGTTCGCCGGTCGCCGGAAAACGGCGCCGGAAAAGAGAGGAAGAGATGGGGGCGGCTAGTATGTTTATGTTAGGGTTAGGGTTTTTGTTTATATATATATATATATATATATATATATATATATCTTACATATTTTCAAAAACACCCCTTAAGTTTCAATAAAGTTTAAAAACGAGTTTAAAGGTTCTTATAACTTATAACGACTTTACAAAAATCAGTTTGGACCCCTTATGTTTTTCTTAACGACACTGTATTATGACAAATATTGATTTATTGATGATCGAGGTATATAATAATATTATATAATAATTAAAGAAGGAAACAAAAATGTTGAGTCGGGTTTACATAATAAAAGTTTATAACACGAAAACAAATCGATTCCCGAATTTGACGAATTTCACAGTATCCCCAACTTTTTGGAAATTTCATCCCGAAATTAAAATAAAATCAAAGAAAAAGTAATTATTAACAAATATCGTTTTTAGTAAGATAATTGTATGAACAAATTTTATTATTATTTTATTTTTTGCAAAAGAATAACGTCAAATCCTGGCATGACTCAAAAAACGCTACAAATGAGAAACATAATTAAGGAACTTATATATAGGATGTACCGGCGGTGTATCCACCATGCCTCTATCACAATTTGCATTTACATCGTTTTTCCGCTATCATTTTCGGGTCTGGGTTATCGCACACAACCATACTTACTATGTCTTTCATACGGGGATTTCGATAATTAAGTGTGCACCCATAATTATTTAAATCGCCGTATGTTTCACATGGTTCGTCCCATTGTCTGGGTTAAAAGACATAGTTATTTTTGAAATCTTAAATATTGGAAACGTGCAAAAATCTGTTGAATTTTACACATATTGATAAAATGATACCCGCGGTTGGAAATTTTGATGTTGACCTTTTAAATAAGTAGGAAAATGTAATAAATAATTGAAACAATTAAAATCTTATAGTATAACCAAGGTGGAAATAACTATTTTGGTTTAAATAAGTAAAGACGATCGAATAAATAAAAAATCAGGGTAGGCAATTACGAAACGAGAATTGAAGTTAAATGTCCTCAATGCGATGGGATAAGTAAATCATTCAAATCCATGGTTGAAAGTCGGGTCACTAAATTAATATAAACATCCAATGGGTGAAATTTTAATAATGAGAACTCTGATAGAAGGAAATGAGAAATCCAATAAAGGAAACGAGAATCCAAATAGTGAAAATGAAAAAAAATCCGATTGGTGAAAAATGAGAAGTTCAATAAATGAACACATAAAGTTGGGATAAACAACGATACAGTTAATAATAACATCGTACGATGAATTTCACACGTGAACAAAATCGAGGTTATAAGTATTTGAGGATAGGATTACATGAAGTGTGATAACACGATAATGAGGTGAGTTTCTTTGGGTTGACGCATACGTGTATCAACATAAATAAAAAAGCATTTGATTAACAACCAACAAAAAAATCGATGAAATGTGATAAAAAGTGAATACGGCCACTATTGTGAAACTATTTATATAATCGTCATTATAATAACGGTTTCTTATAGCGCCAAAACTTGTGGACAAACACACATAGGCCTCTTAATAGTTTAGATGAAATGACGTAGAATAATACATAGAATCGTGTTTACATAAATTCTCAAATATAAATAACATAGTCATGAAAGTATCGTTTAAAAGATAAACGAGATTTTTGGCAAAGCTAAGGTTTTGAAAGTATTACACAAATTGCTATTGAATAGTTTGCATTCGGTCATGAAAATCAAAACACAACAATGAAATCTCATGTGCAAAATATTGTCATCGAAACATCTCATCAAATGAAAAGAAAATCGCAATAATTGTGACACTCGAATTTAATGTCGAAATATGTAAATCGCGTTTTATATACTCTTTGAAAATATAAGAATAACATCGAAAATGAAGTCTCAAGTAAAGCCGTTTTATTGTTTCCAATAAAATGTATATAATAACAAGGCATCACGGTAACGCGTAGCTCGAGAAGCATTTTGATCATTATCAAATGTAAATCTTGTAATCCAAATTTTTAAAGGAATTGTATACATAAAGCCGTTGAGATGAGAATAATTTATGAAGAAATTATGCTTGAGATGATAAAAGGTAATAGTTCGCGTAAATCGTTATTGAACAAAATTCATGTCACATTATGAAGTATAATGTATTTATAAATGTGTTCCAAAAATATTTATGAAGTCATGGTCATTGAGTTCATGCAAGATGGTGAAAAGTTGTAATTTGTTATTGAATGAATCTCGAATTTGACATTCAAAATGAAACCTCATATTTATATAGTTATTAAGAGATTATCACCTCAGGTGACAATATTTAAAACCTTGAAACACGCATATAACCGTTTAATAATCTCTTTGAAAACAAATCCTCATAATAGAATTTTGTTGTCATGACAATCTTTTTTTAAGAAAAAATGAAGCTCGCGTGCCTATGGAGGGATTTAGGTTTCGAATAGTGAATGGTTTGAAAATTTGGTGAAGAGTGAGTGTGTTTCGGTTGGCTTGCGTAGCTGGGTTTTCTTGAGTTGGATTGATGAGGTTTGTTAAGTTTAGGTCGTTTGAGTGGGTTAGGCTTAGAAGATTTGTATGAGTAATGGTTGGGCTATTTAGGTAAGGTTTTGCTTATTTGAGCTAGGGTTAAAATGATGGGTTGGATAATTTGATCTTGGCTAGTTTGGGTTGAGATTTAGTTTATACATGTATTTTGTAAGGAGTGTTCGAGGTTGCTACTTTGGATATCATACCCTATGGTTGGATGAGAATGGTGTGGCGACATGGTTTGTGACTTGACATAGCAGGGATTGAAGGATTGAGTCATAGTTGGGTAAGCTTTGGTTTGTTTATGTCCAAGGCATTTGGTGAATGTGTTTTTCGTGTCTTTGAAGCATTTGGATGGTATGTTTGATAGATTTTCGTGGCATAAAACTGTCGGTATTTAAGAATTCTTGTTGGGTTAATGTTGTACATCTTGAATTTGCATGGGCTTGAGTTGGTGAGGGTATACTTTTGAATGTTTATATTTCGTTCATATTGAGGAAAGACTTGAGTACGTGGGAAAGCTTTTGTAGTGGAAGGATGGTTTGATTTGAGGCGGTACTTTGAGAGGGAATATGGGTGTTTGAAAACTTGGGGTTGCGTCTCGGGAAATTTTTGACCAATAATAAGTATTAATTTGGAATTATCATAAGAAACTATAATCATGAGGTTTGCTAAATTGGAAGTTTATTGTAAAATAAAAAGCAGATTGTCATGAGGAAGCAAAATAAATTTTTATAATGACCAAATTAAAATTTTGCTTATGAGGAATTTAAAATAATTAAATTGAATGTTAAAATTTGTTATGAGGTCTTAATATTGAATGATAAATGTCGTTTAAAATATAAAGTTGCGTAATGATAATTTTTTTACCAAGTTCGTTACCTAATGTCGTGTAACGAAAATATCAGGGTAAGTTAAAATGACCGGCATTGTAAAATGAGAAAATCACAAGCAAACGATTTTCGTCTTTAAAGTAAAATTTCTATGAAGTCTTGCATGAGAATTTCAAGACAATTACAAACTATAAGTTTGTGAATCTTTTGAAAAATCATGGCAAAACTATCATAGTTAATTTAAAACGGGTTGTATCGTAAGATGCAAGTTTTTATTTGTGAAAGGTTATAATTAATTGAAAACTTCGTAATGAAAGTTGTATAACAATAAATTTGGATCATAAAAATTCTATTACGTGTATTATATAATGTAGTATAATTAAAAATGTCGTGAGAAGTTTAAATAATTTAAATTTTGAAGTGATCTTCTAAAATAAACGGAATAGTTATAAAAATAAAATTCTATAAAATTTTTTTGTACAAGAACTTTAAAGACAATTTAAAGTTTATGCAATAGAAAATTTACTTGGAAAGTTGAGGTGAAATTTATCATAAAACCTTCTTAATATGATAAAATTCATATAATAAGATTTTTTTTTGTAAATAGTCTTAATAAAAATAAATGGCATATTGAAAATCGTTATGAATAGGTCAAACTATATATATACATATATTTATTTATTTTATAATGAACGAAATTTGCCATAAAATCCTTGTGAAATCAAAATCAGAAAATTGGTGTAAAACTTTACCATATAAATTCGAGATATAAAAGAATTATTAACAATAAAGAGAAACATAATATTGATAAATGAAGACTTGTGATAAGAATTTATAACAAAATAAAAGAAAAATGGTTTAAATTCTTGAAACATAACAATAATGTTTTAAGATTTAAAGATGGAAAAATCGTGCATGAACCACCATGACTTGATATTCCGACACTAAAACCTTTTTACAAAAATACCTTGTTGGAATCTAAATATGTGAACGTACCACCGCGTCTTTTTCATGTTTTCGACTCAAATAACGATTGTAACAAAAAAATAATAAATCGGAATACAACGTCATGTCAAAACAGTAGTCCACGAACAACCATGGTTCTATTGTTTTAACACCGAAAATTAGGATGGCGAACGGAACGTTCGCATTAAACAACTTAAAGTGGTCATCACATAAGAGACAATCTTTAAGGAGATTTGAAACAACGGGATCCAAGTTAAGCTCGTGATCCATAGCACAGAATAAAAACTATTTTTTTTTTATTTGCGTTTTAATGCAAGGATACCTTGGAGTACTATGAAAGTGTGTGTATGTGTATATATAAAATTAAACAAAAGTAAGGTAAGGATACCTTAGTATGTTTCGAGTGTTTGTGTATATTTACGATTCGATGAAATAAATAAGTATATAAATAAATATGTGTAATGAACAATCAAGTAGGGTAAACACGTATAAGCAACACGTATATGGACCCTAAAGCATAGACTATACTAGGTCGTTACGTCTAACCACCTATCCTATTATCTTGTGCCTCTGATACCAGTCTGTCACACCCCGACCAAAGGCGGCGGAACATGCCTGGGTGCAACATAATTGAATAAATACACAAGACACTATTTAAAGTGACAATATTTATTCATCTCATTTTCTTTCATAAATCAATAATCAACACATTTCGTTCACACAAACACATTGAATACAAGTAGCAATTATATTGTTCGCTTTACTAATATCCTAATAGTCTTGGTAACGTTTTCGGCAAGTCCTCGAGTCAACAAAAGTCAAACATGTAACATTTCAAAAAATAAAGTTTGTCAACACAAAGGTTGGTGAGCAATTCATAAGTTTGTGCATATAAGTATATAGTAATAAAAATCCACAAAACTTGTATACGAAACAATAAATAAAATTCATAATTTGGATTAAAATCGCTAATAGAATTACGTTAGCGCCACCTGCCATAAGAGAATACCAGATGGTTCAGGATTTAATAGAATATCCTTAATTGCATTACGTTAACGACACCGTGCTATAAGAGAATACCAGATAGTTCACGGATTTATAGACTTCCACCAACCAAAAGCGATAAATATGTAAGCATATAATCATAGAACATCAAATCGAGCAAGTATTAAGTAATGTATATAATCACGTTTGTGGATTTAAGATTCAAGTAAATAAAGCATTTAGTTTGATAAGTATGAAATGTCACCCCAAAACGAAAGATGGAAAACGGGGTATGAAAGTACACACCTCGATTGATAAACCGGGAATAATAGATAGAGATTAAATAATGCACAAGCTAACGAACGAGAAAGAAAGGATCCGACTTGAAACGACAAACACCTTGAATAGAATAAATAATATAATATTAACATTGATATCTCGTGAACGTAGAACTAAGCTAGTTATTATATATTGAAACTTATAACGAGGGGTTCGGTTTTCAAACGGGTTGAAGCATAATATAATATTAAACTTTAACAATACCGATATTAATGATAATTATTATTATTATTATTTTTAATAATACTAATATAGTATAATAATTATAACAATAATTATTTTTAATAATACTAATAATAATAGTTAAAGAATAAAAATCTTGGTATTAATTAAAGTGTTGTTGATAAAAATAATAATAATAATAAATAGTATTGATAGTAATAATGATACCATACTCGATGTTGGTTTGATTTCTAACCGAGTTCACAAAATAAATATAACAATATTATTGTTAATAATTGATGATAATTATATGATTTTAATAAATAATAACAATATGATTTTTTTATTAATAATTATAACAACCTTAATATTTATAAGAATATTGATACTAATAATATTATTAATAATGGATACATATAATAATAAGTTAAACCTAATAATACTAATAATAATGTTTATGTATTAATATTAGTACTAACAGTAATCAAAATTCGTTAAGTACACAAATAATACTAACACCGGTCTAGGATGAGACTCGAACCCGGTTGTTCATCTTTTCCCCAATTCAAACCAACTCCATACTCATTCAACCCGTTTCAAAGAATATAACCGATAAACAAAACCGATTACGGAGAATTTAAATCTGATAATCGATATATGAAAACTAATAACACCAAAGCCTAAATTTATTTACCTTTTAGAGGTTCATATGGCCACCGGAGATGAAGGTTGCCGGAGACGTGCCGGAAAAACGAATCAGAGAGAGAGAGAGAGAGTAAGAGAGAGTGAGAAGGAGCGATGGGGAGATATAAAGAGAAAGAGAGAGGGCAACGGAGAGAGATAAAGAGAAAGAGAGAGAGAGCGACGGAGAGAGATAAAGAGAAAGAGAGAGAGAGAGTGTGGGAGACGAAGACAGCCGAGAGAGAGTGAGATGGAGAGAGCCAAGTAAGAGAGAGACATGAGGGAGCTCACCGGAAACACGGCCGGAAGAGGGAAAGGGGATCGCCGGAGATAGGGGGCTCGCCGGAAAAACGTGTGAGGGAAGGAGAGTGTGACACCCGGTAAATTCCCAATCCCTTAAACCAAGTAATCAACCTAAATATTAGGTAATTATGTTATGTGCGCCCTGCGCGAGCGCGCCATGTTAGTCAGCGCGTGCATTTGTTATGTGCGCCCTGCGCGAGCGCGCCATGTTAGTCAGCGCGGGCATATTATGTGCGCCCTGCGCGAGCGCGCCATGTTAAGAACCTGCGTGGGCATATGTTATATGCGCCATGCGCGAGTGTATTGGTTTTATGTACCTTAACGTTATGTTGTCTAATGGGCTGACCATCCCGCATGATGCTAAGGCGGGTGCATCCTAAATCGTTTATGCGCGTGCGGAAGGGAACTAACCTCCTCGCATGGCGGGAACATTGAGAGCTAGTTTGTCTGAAGCTCCAAGATGGAATTGACTTCAACATAACTGATCACTAAGTTGAAATACCAAGACCACCTGGAGAATCTACAAATGAAACTCAATGTCCCTAACTGCGAGAAGGTTACGTGCCTACCCGCAGCAAAGAAATGTCCTTCACGCAGAAAGCTATGCGCACCAAGTGATACACGCAGAACACTTAGTCTATTCTCCAGACGTAAGGAGATTACTCCCGCCCAAAAGGAAACAGTAGCGTGTTTCAGAGATTTTCCACTTTTTACTGTACACTAACAAAAGTACCTGAAAAAGCACACTGTAACACGAAAAGTCAACTGTCAGCCACCCTATTCTCACCAACCCTAGACCTGCATGTCCTGACCAAATCAAATCAAAATCTTTTATCCACTACTCCACTCTTAAATAAATAATAATAATTTCCATACTTTATCATCATTACCCCTAGATATGAAAAGATTACAATCCCCTAAAGCAAGGGATTGTGTTCCCTTGAGTTTGCCTATAAATATGTAACCTAAATTATCACCCAAAACACACTTCAAAGAACTGCAAACTTGCACTAATCCTCTCCCAAGCATCCGTTGTTTTCATTTCCGATCCTGTTACTAGGTAAGCCGAGAATATAACCTTGAAATCTACTTTCCAACCCTTATATTCTCCTATTTCTTGATCTTAACATATATACTTCTTGTTATTTAATCGTATTCTAGACCATCAATTCCGAGGCCAACACCAAGAAAACCCGAATCTCGATTTAATCCCTTAACAAGAACCACAGGTGAGTCTCAAAGCCCCTATTTTCACCGTTTTCACTATTTTAAACTGTTTTCGGGGCGAGGGACACGTACTTAAATAATGTTTTATCATGGTATACTTACAAGCTATGCAAGCGATTATGTGTTTAAGTTATGTTTCATGATGAGCAATGCAAACGGTTATCTATGATTTTTCGATGTTAGTGCACCAGATTCGAGTAAGTGATCACTTTACCATTGGAACTCTAAGGGTAGGGACTGCTGGTTTGATCCGCCCACTCGTAGGGGTCGCACCTCTTACACAGACGAGTGCCTAGGGGCAGTACTATGGGTTTGAGCCCGCTCGTAGAGGTCGCTCCTCTTACGCAGACGAGCGCCTTGTTTTCCGGCACAACGTCCGCGCGTAACCCGCGGGACGGTATTACAGTATTATTCGCTCGTAGTGGCAGCGCCACTTACACAGACGAGCACGGTTTTTCAGATATGTCCACGCGCAAACCGCGGGACAGTATTACTTATTTCGCTCGTAGTGGCAGCACCACTTACACAGACGAGCACAGTTCCCAGAAATGTTCGCGCGTAAACCGCGGAACGATTTTTATCAGATTATGTTCAGAACTATGTTTTACTAAGCATGTGTTTCAATGATGCTATCAGAATTATGTTTATGACGCGATACGATTTATCAAGTTACTAAAACTTGTGAACTCACTCAGTTTATACTGATTCAAATGTTTTTACGTGTCTTTCAGGAGATAACTAGGTAGCGCATGGAGTCACACTTAGAGCACCTCACGCTGAACATCTAAAACTAGCTTTTTGGAAGATCTTAGTTCTATCCCTTCGATGCGCGTGGTTGTTCCCGCCGCGCAAGGGGATATGGCGTGGAAATCTTCAACAGTTTTTATACTTGGATGTTTTTATGTAATTTTTAAACAATGTAATGTATTTGTATTAAACTTTTCATGCGCAATGAAAATCTTTGAATGTTTGCAATGGCCCGTGCTTAATTATCAATCCCCACTCGCGCGCGCCCGGCTGTTTCCGCCGCTCAGGGCCGGGTGTGACAGAGAGGCTTAACGGCCGTCTCTCCGGCCGCCGGAGAGGGATGCCGGAAAGCCGAGGGGTGGTGGTGTCGGGGTGAGGGGGTGGCTGAGTTTAAGGGGTTACGGTTAGTCGGTCGGTGGTGGTCGGCGGTGGTGCGGCGGAGTTCGCCTGTCGCCGGAAAACGGCGCCGGAAAAGAGAGGAAGAGATGGGGGTGGCTAGTATCGTTATGTTAGGGTTAGGGTTTTTGTTTATATATATATTACATTTTTCCAAAAACACCCCTTAAGTTTCAATCAAGTTTAAATACGAGTTTAAAGTTTCTTATAACTTATAACGACTTTACAAAAATCAGTTTGGACCCCTTATGTTTTTCTTAACTACACTATATTATGACAAACATTGATTTATTGATGATCGAGGTATATAATAATATTATATAATAATTAAAGAAGGAAACAAAAATGTTGAGTCCGGTTTACATAATAAAAGTTTAAAACATGAAAACAAATCGAGGCCCGAATTTGACTAGTGTCGCACTCGGTTCTTTGGTAGTCTTGTAGAAAGAAAATATAAGCGTAAAGTTACTTAGATGGAGTTGTTCAAAAAACCATCTTCTAAGACCACTCGTAGTGGGAGAAGAAGGGGAGGAGATTGGGGAGGAACACCACCCCCCCCCCCCGAGAAGTGGAACAAGAAGAGGAGGGACGAGAAATTTTCCTCGGCCAAATCTTGTGGTCGCACATCAACTGTATTAATTTTTTATTTACACAACCACCAAAACTGTGACACCTCTTCCCCACACCACTACACCCATAAAATACAATTCATCTTCTTGCTAACTGGGCGCCACGTGATACACTTTTCCCCCCATTCTCCCCCTACCACTACGCATGGTCTATTCATATAATTTGTCTTTTTCGCACGTCTAGTTTCTTTGTTGGTGGTGTAACATTCGTCAGTTTTTGAACCCGAAAACCCGATCCATTTCAAAGCCGAAGTTATACTATTTTCAACTAAAATACTTTACTACATTATATAATTCTTTAAAGATCAATTTGTTTCATTATTGTAACTATAGGGTGCTTTCTACAATTTATAAAAGTTAAATTCAATTTACATAATTATATTATTATTATTTATAATAAAAATATTTTTTTTTTGAAAGTGGAAGGCAAAAACATGCCTCCCTTTCATTATTTTGATTATTATTATTTTCACTAGTTTTATTATTCAAACTTTTTATCCAAGATTTCCTCTAAACTTTCTCATCAAGTTAAAGTTTTAATATTAACTCAACTATAAATACTTCTTTTTCATATTATTTTCTTGCACATTAATCTCTACATCTCTTTTTTAAAACATTCTTTTAAGTAAGTTTTAATTTATGTTCTCCATATTTTTTATGTTCTCTCTTTGTAATTATGGTCATATCTTAACAAGTTCTTAAATTCTTGTTT
This sequence comes from Bidens hawaiensis, assembly GCF_021521415.1. Lineage (NCBI taxonomy): Eukaryota > Viridiplantae > Streptophyta > Magnoliopsida > Asterales > Asteraceae > Bidens > Bidens hawaiensis. The sequence continues at coordinate 232,142 of NW_027492172.1, forward strand.
TTTTTTGTTTTTTTTATTTTAATTCAAATACTATAAGAATTTTGATGATACATGGTCAATCATATTGTATTCATCATACAACGTGTGGTTCATCATTTTTTTTCATCAAAATCCATTCCAAAACATCAACAACATATTTATTTTCATCGTTTCAAATTTCGCAGAAAGAATGATCTTCAAAGATTGAGTCATACCTCAGTCATAACGAACTGGAATGATGCAAGGCCAAATCATATCTTTAACACTATTGAGTTACATTTCTAATGACTATTTATTTGTATTTTATTTCTTCAGTGTGGCTTCATAATCGATATTTCAAAATTAGTGCGCAGATCTGTACCCTCAGTGAAGATCGACTATTTTAGCCTATCTCAGTTCCGAATATGGGTAAACTTTAAAAAAAAAGTTGTTCCTTACATGCGAATTTAGTTGACTGAAGATTTTTATAATTTTTGGGAATTTATGATAGTTTTATATATTTATACAATCGATAACAAAAATCGGTCCTAAACTGATTTCGTTTTCTTTGTTTCTTTTTTAGCTTCTAGTTAGGTTATTTTAATACATATTTTGTATTCTTTAACCTTTATTTATTAAACATATTCTAAAGAAACTCTATTTACATAGATTCAGGCATTACTCATTAGGACTCACCTAATATCACACCCCCATCTTAGGACTAGGCGTGTGACCAAAAGTTGTTACCGCTTTTGTAAATAAATCAGAGTTATGGGTTAAAGGGGAAATATTTGCCTGGATTAAAATATTAATATTTACATAACAAAACACGGGATTATAGAATACCCATTTAATGTTTACAAAAGATTAATTGTTTTATACAAAACCACCATTCAAGTTTTAGTATTACCAAAATGGTCTGACCAATCAGATCACCTAGCAAAGACTTCGATTCTTCAAGCGCTTATTCTTCGTTACCTGTAAAACAGTTTGAAAATACGTCAGCAACACATGCTGGTGAATAAGGTGACGCAAAAATATTTTATTTACTTAATTACCCCTCGAGCCATAACTTAGATCTTGGCTCATTGTGGCTTAGAAATAATCAAGTTAAAACTTAAACACAATTATAAACTTAAGCTCTACTCGAAACCGCTCAGCAAACACCGCAGTGTTCGAGATTACTTAGCTACCATCAGTATACACATGATTACCCTATCTCAATCATAACTTAGGCCCGGCCCATTGTGGCGGAGGCATAAAACCAGGTGTGGCGCGGTGTTCCCACCGTCTACCACATATGTAAGGATCTAAACAAACGTACACGACAGCCAGAGGGCCAGCGATTACTTTTGTTCATAATGTTTTAGAGATGCGCAATCTCATGTAATCAATTTAATTAGACTCAATTAAACAAGTTATAAAAGTTTGGGGCGTATTCACCTTGAATGGATCAGCTTCACTTCACCGATCGATTAGTCTTTCTTTAGCTATCTCGGACCTATTGTACGAGTATAACCTATTGTTATTACTAGATCAACAATCTAGCTTTAGACCTTTAGTCTAGTTTGTATAATCTTTACCTCGATTATATTTTCTAATTCGAACCTTTAGTTCAAAACATCTTTTCTTTATTTAACAAGTTTAATAGTTTTACTTGTTTACTTTTTTAAACACTACGTTTCTTCTTTTCAAAGAAACGTATACTTTATTTCTTTACTTATTATTTAAGAAACTTAATAATAATAATAATAGTAATAATAATAATAATAATAATAATAATAATAACAAAGAACTACTTTATATTATTATTTCTTATTTATATTTTTTCTTTGTTATAATTTTCTTTTATTTATTTTCGATGTATCAAGTATACCCTCGACTAGGGTCTATGCCTTTTTATATTATATTAATATTTTATTCAGGCATTACCCTACCTTGGTTGGCTTATATTTTCCTAGACTTTCGGGCCGCACCTCAATGCTTGCACGTTTAACGACAATTCTTGGTCAACAATTCGAGCATGCTAAACGAGGCTCGTCGATCATCAGACTTCGTCGGCACACACTTAGAGGCATGGTGTCGGCTTATCTCAAGGTAGCATGTACTTCGAGGAAACTTCGTTTATTGGAACGCAAAATGAGGGAGCTTCAGGTTTTTGGCATGGACTTCAAGGTAGGGTCGGGGCACGCTTATCGAGATAGAAAGAGATGATTCTAGAGTGAGGGAGTTGAGATTTGAGTGTGTGATGAAATAACAGGGCTTGAGGCTCTATTTAAAGAGCTGATCAGGTAACCCATCGCGATACGCGATGGGTTAATGGATCTTTTGATTATATAATATTGGATTGCGATACGCGACGGACCTATTCGGAGGTCATCGCGTATCGCGACTAGGATTGTTGCGTAACCTTGTAGGCTTGCCACGTGGCTGGACACGCAGCGCCAGGTGGAGGCACGTGGAGGGAACGTGTCATCGTCTGTCAAACCACGTCATCGATATACGTGATGACGTTGTGGCTTAGGGGTATCGTGTATCTCGACACCGTCCATTCTTGGGTTTTGTAACATACCCATCTGTTACACAATGGGTTATCTTCTAATCCATTGCGTATCGCGATATGCCAAGATAAAAGATTTTCATATTTGATCCTTGAACTTCAAACACTTGTTAATATTGATCCGAAATTTTCACGATGTTACATCCTCCCCACCTTGGAATGAATCTCGTCTGCGAGATTCGCTTTTTTAACAAGTTGGGGTACTTTTTCTTCATTTCGGATTGTAATTCCCAAGTATATTCGGGGCCTCTTCGAGAGTCCCATTTTACTTAAACCAATTTTAGATTTCTTCGCTTTAGTTTCTTTGTTTTAGAATGTTCAAATTGCAAAGGTCATTCTATGAATTGGAGGTTTTCATGTATTTCAACATTTTTTAAGGGCATCGATAAGGTTCCGTCGGCTAGATATTTACGCAAATTAGAGACGTGGAATACATCGTGTATCCCTTTCATTTCTTCGGGTAGTCGCAGACGGTAAACGACGGTACTGATTTGCTCGAGTACTTCGAATGGTCCTACAAAGCGTGGACTTAACGTTCTTTTCTTACTGAAACGAACATCACCCTTCCAAGGTGAAACATTCAATATGACTATATCGCCTACAATGAATTCTAACGGCTTACAAAGGATATCGATGTAACCCTTTTGTCGGTCTTGCGCCGTCTTAAGTCGTTCTCGAATTTACCAGTGTTTTCTTGGACTATCTCGAGTCCAGATAATTGATTGTCTCCAGTTTCAGACTAGCATGCCGGCGTTCTACACTTTCGGCCATATAACGCTTCGAACGGTGCGGCTTGAATAGTTGTGTGATAACTATGGTTGTATGAGATATCCATTAGGGGAAGATGGTCATCCCAACTTCCACCTAAGTCAATCACACAAGCACGGAGCATATCTTCAAGCGTTTGAATTGTCCTTTCACTTTGCTCATCGGTTTGAGGATGATAGGCAGTACTAAGGTTTAATTGGGTTCCTAATGCTTGTTGGAAACTTTTCCATAAATGAGACGTAAAGCAACTGTCTCGATCAGAGATGATAGAAAAAGGCACTCCATGCAATGCAACGATATTGTTTTGTCACACCCTCAAAATCCACTAACGGAGTTTTACCGTCAGAGGGTGTGAACTAACAGGATCGGATTCATTAGTTATAATCAAACCATAAAACAAAGTTTTCAAACCACGAAAACGTTTACGAGTAATTAAATGCGGAAGCGTAAAAACTATGAAATAAATGTTGCGTCACGCAGGACAACTTAAACCAAATGATAACAGTTTTAAAAATAGTTTTCATAACAAAAGCGTGTCAAGCAATGCATGATCCTATACCGCGCGCCCGCCTCGGCTACCTGAGAATAACATACTACAAGTGTCAACACGGGGTTGGTGAGTTCACAAGTTTATATAAAATAAAGCGTTACGTTTGCGTTCAGCGTTTTGCGTTACCAGATAGTGTTAAATCAATTATATATCGATAGGTAGCTAGCCAATACAACAAATATTACTAAGTGTTCGACACCGAAGCTGACTGTTTATCAAGTGCCTTGCCACCAGGTCATCCAGACCATGGTAATGTGTTAGCCAAAATTACACCCACTCGACCTCCAGTCGAGTTTAGCGTTGGGTGGGGTTTGTCAAACCCAGTACTACTCAACAGTGACTCGCTATTATCCAAATATTAACCGGTTCGATGTGTAGGACTTCAATTGTTTCGTTTGCCACTTAGCCTTTACAAGTGATATATAATTTACTAATAAAATCTTAAATGCGTTTTCGGAGTATGTTATCTCCCCCAAGTGAAAAGCATTTAAAACAGTTTAAAGGGGTAAGTGAAACTCACTGTTTGCGAAGAATTCCCAAAAATAAATCACCAAGTGATGCGCATCACAGAAAACTCTCTCTAACATTCTAAAACAACAAAGAGATTTTCTAAGTGTCGGAACTATTATCGAGTCTCTAGACCCGGCACATAATTCCTAAGCACAAGACACGTTTCGTGTTTCGTTTGTGAATCGTGTGTGAATTAACAAGTATATTTGTGATACGTTATACGTGTAAACAACTTCTCAAACATCAAGTATAAACATAGCATACTTCTAGTAATAATCTAACACAAGGGTATTTTGGTCAAACACGTTGCAATTATCGATTATCAACATATTTCATGTACTTTCGCCTAACTCAGCAACTAGCTTTACCGAGACAGATTACTACTAGTAAAGATTACTCTAATTCACATATCACAACTCATCAATTAATTCATCAAAAATCACCACAAGAGCATACATGTGTTAGGTTTCCAGAACATATTTTGTTGTATTTTTATTCCACATATATTTTTCACAATGATCAATTTACCACAGCAAACTCACAACAGTCAAATTCATGCGCAACAGAATGTTATTTGAAATTCCCGTTAAATGAAAAATCCAATAAATGCAAGACCAATTGGGTTAGGTTCCTAACTCAACAAGTCAACTTCCAGAAGTAGAACCAACCCAATTGGTCTTGTAGTTCATGAGATATAATATTTACAAGATAACCTAAAAGCAGGTCTCACAATTCAGATTTGCACAACGATTTTGTAAAATCATAAAAGTTAACTTTTACACGTTCAAAATTTGTAAATTTATATTCTTTAGAAACTAGACTCAACCTAGTTTACTGTAGTATCAATTATCTCGACCAATTTTCACATTTACACACTGTTACAGTCAATTTAACATCAACAACACAATCTGTCCAGAAACTGTTTGCAACAAAACTCAACCTATTAACCATCTATAGACCATAATCCGTTCATATAACACTCTAGACACTATAACCACTATCCATGCACATCAATTACACATTACATCCATGATTAGGGTTTTACTTGAACTCCAAATCAAGAAACAAACGATTAACATGCAATAACACCAATACTAGCTATCAATTCAACAATCAATACATCTTTCAATCAAACAAGACACATGAACACAATCACATATAAAAATCGGACCTAGGGTTTATAATTAAACCCATTAAAAATCGAAATTAAGCATAGAGGATGCATAGGATAGTTGTTTATACCTTCCTAGCACCTTAATCTTCAATCCAAAGCTTGAAAAATTGATTGTATGTGTGTGTGTGAAGGCAGATCGCAAGGGGGGGGGGGGTTAGAGGCTGCCGTCGGGTTTTGTGAGGGAAAGATAGAGGAGAGTTAGGGTTTTATAATATTATTAATAATAATCATGTTACATCTAGGTCCCTCCACTTTCAAATGTTACTTTTCTAGCTTAGTTAACTAGTTCTAGCACATTGAGTTAACGTTTATAACAATGTTATCACATAACACATAAGTCTAACACATAATTATCACATAATTATTGTTTTGACGTTTTTCGTTTATTCACCAATTGTTTGCGTCAACTGGTTTGCGTTTCGGTGCAATTCCCGAGAGACTACACATGTAGTAAGTGTCAAGCGTCATTTAAACCCTAGTTTAAATGTAATGTGGTGTGCGTTATAGATTCAGTAATCTTTAAGTTTGAATTGACGGAGTTGAGTTAACGGAGTTAACCTGAAATTGACGATTGTCACATGTTTACATAGATCCGTGCTAATTTATCCATGGAATAGGTATCGTTAATAGGTATAAAATGAGCGGATTTGGTTAACCTATAGACGATGACCCAAATTGTATTATGTTGTCGTGTATTTTTTTGGATTTTCTTGTTGAAGTCCATAGTTATCATTTCCCATTTCCAAACGGGGAGTTATGGTTGCTGAAGCAATCACGAGAGCTTTTGATGTTCAGCCTTGACTTTCAAACACGTTAAACACTTTGCAACGATGTCCTTTTTCATTCCGTTCCACCAATAGTTCGATTTAAGATTTTGGTATATTTTATCACTACCGGGGTGCATCATGTATTTGGACTTGTGTGCTTCGCTTATGATTTTTTCTCGTAGTTCTCCAACGATTGGTACCCAGATCCTGTTTCCAAGTCTATGTACGGCCTTTGACTAACGAGTCAATGGTGTCGTTACGTTTTTTGTCATAGATCTTGTTTTCTTTGATCGCTTGGAGTTGGGCTAATCAAATTTGCTCGACTAGATCTACCTAGAGTTCTAGTCCGCGCACACTCTTTTTGGTTTCTTATGTTCTTTACGACTTAGGGCGTCAGCTACAACGTTACCCTTCCCTTCGTGATTGACGAATTCACAGTCGTAATCGTTCAATGTTTCCATCCCTTTTCGTTGTCTCATGTTGAGCTCATTTTATTCAAAGATGTGTTTCAAACTTTTTTGATCGGTGTACACGATGAATTTGACTCCGTAGAGATAGTGCCTCCATAACTTTAAGGCAAAGATTATGGCACCTAACTCTAGATCATGAGTTGTGTGGTTCTTTTCGTGTACCTTGAGTTGTCGAGAGGCCTAAGCGATTACTTTCTTTCGTTGCATTAGTACACATCCCAAACCGGAATGGGACGCGTCACTAAAGACAATGAATTCCTCAATACCTTCTGGAAAGGACAGTACAGGTGCATTGGTGAGTTTTTGTTTGTGCATATTGAACTCCTCTTGTTGTTTGGTTCCCCATTCATACTTGATATTCTTACAGGTTAACGAGGTTAGAGGAACAGCAATTCGGGAGAAATTTTCAATGAATCTACGATAGTAGCCGGCCAAACCTAAGAAAATTCGGATCTCCGTTGGTGATTTTGGAATTTCCCACTTTGAGATGGCTTCAATCTTTGTGGGATCTACTTGAATTCCATTCACGTTTATGATGTGACCAATAAATTGAACTTCATAAAGCCAATATTCGCATTTCGAGAATTTGGCGTACAATCTCTCGTTTCTAAGCAATTCAAGCCAGATTCAGAGATGTGTTTCATGATATTTCCTTGACTTAGATTAAATAGGTATGTTGTCAATGAACACGATAAAAAAATTTATCTAAGTAAGGTTTACAGATTCGGTTCATTATATCCATGAACGTGGCTGGGGCCTTAGTGAGACCAAACGGCATGAACGTAAACTCATAATGTCCATGCCTTGTTGGAATGAGGTTATCGGGATATCTTCGGATTGGACTTTTTATTGGTGGCAGCCAGAACGCAGATCTATCTTAGAGAAGTGGCTTGTTTCTTGCAGATGGTCGAACATATCGTCGATTCGAGGTAATGGGTATCGATTTTGATGGTCACTTTGTTTAGGGCTCGGTAGTGGATACACATTCCCATGACTTGATATTCTCGAACATATCGTTGATTCGAGAATTGGCGCTCCCCATGGTGATGATGTTGGACGGATGAATCCTTTCTCGAGTAGTTTGTCTAATTGTTTCTTCAGTTCCTTAATTTTGATTGGATCCAAACTATACGGGGCTTTAGAGATTGTTGTGGTTCCAGGCATGAAGTCTATTCTAAACTTGACTTCTCGATCGGGAGGAATTCCTGGCAACTCGTCGGGAAAGATGTCAGAAAATTCGGAGACAATAGGTACGTCATTTATCTCCTTTGGTTTTGATTCTTCGGTGATGTAGACCATGAATGCTAAGCATCCTTGATTTAAACATTTATTAGCCGTAATAATGGAGATTATGCTTACTTGGCCAGGGTCTTTGTCCCCTTCAATTTGAATGGTTCGTTTATCGGGGGCTCGAAGTTCTATGGTCTTGTTATTGCAAATGATACGAGCATGATTGTTGGATAACCGCTCCATACCAAGTACTATATAAAAACCGGCAAGAGTCATAGGTAACAGCTAAATGGGTAGGACGTAACCAGCTAGCAAAATTTTTCCGTTTTCTAAGGCTTCGGAGATTTAAACGATTTCGCCACTAGAGGTATCGACGCTTTTAATTTTATTAAATTTCTTCAGAGGTTCGTTTAATAGACTACAAAAGCTATAATCTATAAAACATAAAATGGCACCCAAATCAAATAGAACTCTAACATATGTGTCGTTGATTAAGAATGTACCGGTGATGGTTTCTGGCATGTGGGCCGCTTTCTTGGCGTCAAGAACAAAGACTCTTGTGTTGCCTTTCTTTGGCTCGTTTCTTTGACCGCTTCCACTCGCACCTTCAGTAGCAGGTTTGTTCTTGGGGCACTCGAAGCTGAGGTGTCCCATTTCCTTGCAGTTATAGAGAGTCAATGTCTTTTTCCAACAATCGGCCGTTGCGTGACCGGGTTTGTGACACGATTCACAAATAGTTGCAAACAGAGCAAAGTGGCATCCGCCTTTGCGATATTTCTTGCAGATTTTACATTTGGTGTAGTTGGAGGTGGATCCGGCTTTTCGTTGTTCTACACGCTTTCCCTTGAATCGGGCGCTTCCAATCTTCTTGTGGTCACTTAATGGCACCACCTTCTTATCTTCCTCTTTGTTACGAATTAAACCGGTTATCAAGTAAACAGCCAATTCCATGGCGAAATCAGCGTTTGTGGTAAATGAGACCTTACCATGTCGCGAATTTCTCGCGAAAGTCCCCATATGTATCGGGTTACTTTGCTGGATTCAAGTGTCACCAGCTGGGGCACGAGTCTACAGTACTCATGAAATTTGGTATTGTACTCACGAAGGTTAGTTCCAACCACCTTGTGGTTAAGGAACTTGGATTGGATTTAATCGGTCCCGTGCATCGGACAGAATTTCGCTACCATTTCCTTGAATTCTTCCCATTGAAGTTGATACAGCATTTGTCTTTCCTTGCTCATGATGAGCATGTTCCACCATTCTAAAGCTTCTCCTTTAAACATTTGTGCCGTATATTGAATCTTCTCCTGTTCGGCGCATTTGTTGATTATCATTATCGATTCCATCTCTTCTAGCCACTTTAACGTTGCAATCGCCCCCTTGTTGCCATAAAATTCTTTAGGACCGAAATTCTTAAAATCTTTAAATAAGCAGCTTTCGATTTTGAGTTTCTTGAACTTTCGATTAAATTCTCCTCCAGCATTCGATTCATTCACGCTCTCTTTGGGACGAGACGGGTTAGGATGTGACTAGAATTTTATGGATTTTTGAGAGTGAACGATATGATAAGTTTGTCTAGATCGGTTCTAAGATGTGATTCAGCTCTTACGGCTTTTGTTATCATCTATTCTATTTGTTTCGTGTATTGGTCGGGAATTCGTTGAGCTTGTTCATTTTGATCGTGGTTGTCTTCCCCTTTTCGAGAAGCTTTCGCATTATGAGGTCCTTGGTTCGACATGCTGAAACAATTATATTCTTTTCTTAAAAACACACATTTGTTCATATATATATATATATATATATATATATATATATATATCCCTATCCTTACTAGAACGATCATTGTTTTTATTGTTCATACATTATTATTATATTACAAATTACAGATACATTTCTTAAAACCATAGAAGTTTCTAATCCTTCATGAACTTCTTGACCATCTTCTTTATCTTGTTGCATATATGGAGAAGTTTATCTCCGATCTTCTTCTTCTTACTTCCATCTTAAGCAACCTTCTTCCTTAATTTTTTAGTCTCATGCAATGCTCGATCGAGATGTTCCTCTTGAGATTTCAGCATGATGTTTAGGTATCCATATTATGGTGGTGGGTCACGGTAACCCATCATCACAATGTCATTGTGATTATTCGGATACGGCGATGAGTTTGCTTCAAATGGATGATTAAAGAAGGCTTCAGCTGCTGCTTCTTGTTGACGGATCTCGTTTTCTTGCTTAGAGATTGAAGGGATTCTTTCTTGAAAAGGTGGGGAATCTGGTGGAAACTTGATCTGGATCCCTTGAATACTTTGCACACAAGGATCTTCGGGATCATAACATGGATTCATGTGGAAGATTGGATGCATACATCCTTTATCTGGTGGGCAGTCACACTTGGAGTTTGTTGATGGTTCCTCCGTGGAGTGGTTACTGCTTCTGAGATTTCCTCATCTGGATATTCCTCTTCTTCAGGGTCTTCTTCTTCTTCCGGGTCTTCCTCTTCTTCCATGGCCTTTGCTGTATCAGTCACTAAAGGGTTGTAAGGCCCCGGACATGGTGCCCTACTTTGGACGTTGGATTTACTCATAAACACAGTTCTCAATATCATAGTTAATTAAAACTTTCGCTGAAACGTTAACTTCAATCATTCATTACAAAAAATTTAATCTTTTCTTTAAAACCATAACATAAAATATCATTTCTCTTCCATCTTCATATGTCAAGCATTCAATCCATGCCATATGCCCTCTTCATGCTAGCTGATTAAACATATTCACCTGCGTGCATAATAAAAGTCAGCTACGCTGAGTGAGTTGTAGTTAATAAAGCAACAAACAATTCATTCTCATACATTCCTTCATGTATCCGAAGACACGTATTAATACCTTAACCTTGTATGAATATCCATAAGAGGAATGTCACGTAATATCTATTAAAAGAACTATTACTATTACACATACTATATATATTCTCCATAGAAGGAACACTCTATATACTATCCATAGAAGGAACACTCTATATATTATCCATAGAAAGAATACTATACTATCCATAGAAGGAACACTATGCTATCCATAGAAGGGACATTATACATTATTCATAAAATGAACTCTATATATTATCCATAGAAGAAACACTATACATAATTTATTATTTAATATCCATGTAAGGAGCTAATCGCTTCCCTTGGCGATACGTGCAATATCCGAAGATCGTTCACATACCGACAAGCTTTCATTCTCATTCAAGACATATATATATATATAACATATAAACCATGCATGGTATACACTTACCATTTAAGGTAAGTGTATTAACTATCACATTGAGTATGCACACAGCCCCGAAAACATAACAATGAATGGGGCTATAAACTCACCTCAACTTGGTTACGTTCACCATTAATGGTTATCCCTTTCTTTAGTTGTGCGCGACTAAATGTATAGCAATTACACGCATTAATTACTATCACTATCCATATCGTATTTCTAGTTTAGTTATAACCCTCAATGAACGGGGGTCCGGGGGCAGCGCCCCTAGCAGCGGGGTTCTAGGGGCGGCAGCCCCTAGCAGGGTCCAAGGGGCAGAGCCCCTGGCTGGGGTCAAGCTACCAGGTCAGTTTGGAAAAATTTTATTTCCATTAGCTGTCTTAACACATTTTTCATTAGAATTCTAGTTTATTATTTTATTTGCTAACTCATAAAGTTCGAGGGATTCTTTGTAATTAATCCATTTTAATCTAAGTCCAGGGACCTTTCTGTCATTCATTCATAGTCTAGTTCGTTATCCAGTTCCTGAACGAATGGGGCTCATTCATTACTTCTTGACGAATGGACTTTATAACGAAGTGAACCTTTATAACAAACTGAAAATTTATAACGAACTGGCCCTTACAACGAACTGGGGGTTCATTCGTCAGTTCTCCGTTAACGAATTACTTAACGAACTGATTTTAATCCGTTATCTCTTCTTAACAAATTGACATAACGAATCACCCTAACGAATGAGAGCTCATTCGTTAAGTCTCCATAACGAATTAACTCTCTGTAATGAATTGCTTAACGAATTCGTTACACACGCGCCTAGGGTTAGGTCAGAATGTCAGAGAACATTCTCTGATATCCTTACCTTGTTCGCCGCCTTTCTGGCGCTGTCATCGCCGGCAAACCGGGATCTCGCCGGGAAAGCGTGATCTCAGTTATTTTCCACCGTTTCCCATCCCGTTCGATCCAGATCTGAGCTAGGGTGACCCCTAAGCTCATCTTTTGATCGGTTTATACCCGATTCGAGCTGGATCTCATGACTTTAACGGCTTAAGGGTGTCGTCTCTTTGTTTCGCGACTAAATCTAGCGGGTTTGGATTCATACAATATCAAACTCTCATTACCTCGGGTCGGGATCGGTTCTTCTTCTTGGTTTCGGTTAAAGAAAGAGAGAAATATGAGAGAGAGCTTAAGTGTTGGGTTTGGATGGTGTATGGAATGGGTGAAATGAATGGAATTATGGACTAATTAAGGTTTATATATCATGGGTCATGGGCTTAAGCCCATGGTCTTTCTTCCTTGTTAATCAAAGTCCAATACCTATTTACTTAACACAACACTGGTCCAACTCATAATAACTCATATTATTTATTAACTAAAACTGAAAACGAGAAACTAAAAACAGGATGTTACAAGGGTCGAGGTGATACCTTTCGTACGGTTGAATGACTCTCATATTTGGTCTTCAGAAAGGACCATTATAAGAGTTGGTGTGAGAATCGGTTGGGTTGTGATATAATGCTAAATATTTATGTTTCCCGTGTATATTTTAATTAATATTTTAGTAGTTTGTTCGTTTTTAGTCTAGATTTGTATACTACTAACGTTTTTACGTTTCGTAGGTTCCGAGGTTTGATCGTGTTGAAAAAGGGCGAAAAACGAGCTAAAACGAGCCGAAATGGAGATCCGGAATGCATCAGGAAGGAACCGGTCAGACCGGGCCGGTCTGACCGGCCCCCATGGAGGATCACGCCGCGCCGCGCCTTGGCAGAAGGCTAAAAGCCCTTGGCGCGGCGCCTAGGCACAGCTGGGCTAGATTATTTTCGTTTTTGCTTCTTGTCGGGCCTTGTTTTGGGTATTTAAACACCTTTAACTTAATCCTGACATAACCTTAAGCAGCTAGACGTTTAAGATCGAAGAATACGGGTTTTATCTCCTTTAATCTTTCGTTCTATATTATTTCACCATGTTTTCAGTTTTGATTGTTTCATTTGTTTTAGACTATATGATGCTAGGCTAAACTTATAAACTACCTAGGTCGTGATGAACCTTAGCTCGGTTTGATTTTTATTTGGATTTTCGTTTCGTTATGGATTTTATGTTTTAAGTAAACGGTTGAGTTTGATTCGATTAATGCGTATGATTTCTTGGTTTTGTTTACTTGAATTTATTGTTTCACATTGCCCTTGTTGATTGTTTCATAGGATAGGGTTTTGTTAGGTCATTTACTGTGTGTTCTTGACTAGTTTGTGATTAATATGCATTAAAATCATAGAAACAATAAAATCAAGTAAATAGATAAAAGTGAACTGGCAGCCTGGAAAGCTGTAAGGTGTTAGGTTGTTGATAGATCTTTGCTTGTCGGGATTGCAAGATTTAGTTGTTTGTAAGTAGTCCGTCTAGGTTTGATTATCAGCTTAGTCTATTAAATTAATTGAGTCTACTTTGCTATCTTTTGAATTCCGCGCTGTAATGTAGGTTTTCTTCATAAAAGATACTTAGACATAAGCGATTAAAAAACCGTAAGGGAGTTTAATATAAAACTGGTGAGTCTTAAAACTTGTTAGAAATCCATAGGCGTCTTCTTGAAGTTCAAGGGTCCTGTTCGGGTTTTCTGTCAAGGGTCTATTTTATGATCCCGGTTCCATAACTTGCGTTTTTCCATTTAAATTAAAACCGTAACTTTGGGGATTCCGACCTGTGTAGTTATTTTAATCATCTAAATTAATCCAAGTTTTCTAAATTGTTTATTAGTTAAAATTAATTAGGTTTAAGTTTTATTAATTAATTAATAAGTAATACTTATGTTTTATTATTATTTAAATAATAAGGGTTTTTTTATTATGTTATTAATTAGTTTATTAATAGTTTAATTAAAGTAGTCATTAGTTAATTATTATTAGAGTTTTAATTAATTAGTTTTAAAATCCACCTCAAATATTATTAATAAATAGTCGTGTCTTGTAGTTGAGTCTAATTTGCTAGTTGCGTAATTTAAAGAGTCTCTTGGATTCGATATCCGGACTTACTTAGCTGTACTAGAGTCGACCAGTTCACTTGCCGGTTAGTATTTTAAGTTAATTTAATGGTCTAGAGTATTACTTAGTGTCCAGATTAGTTTATTTTTAGTTAATAATTTTTTGACTACTTCAAGCACATCAAGTTTTTGGCGACGTTGCCGGGGACTCTTGGCGATTGCATTATTTGCTTTATTTAGACTTAATTGCTACATACGTGCTATTTGATTTATTTTCGTTTGAGTCGTAGGAGTCTAAGTTAATTTTATTTTACTTTCGTTTTTTAGCTTTTAAATTTTATTTTTAGTCTACTTACTTGGTCTGTTGCGATTTCAGATTTATGCCACATCTTCGTTCTCAAGGACCGCGGCTGGTTAATCTAGATTTTTCTTCATTCAAGACCGAAACCAGCTCGTCAGCAGAGAAACCACCGTCAGAAGCTACTTCTTCACAAAAATCGTCACCATACAGTTCACCACCCAAAAGTCCGAGAATTCAGCCAAACATTCAAATGGCCGACGATAGGACAATTGCTGCTCAAGCCTTCAATGGATTAACAGGAAACCAGTCATGCATCGTTGTCCCCACGATCGACAACCCCAACTCGTGGCAGATTCCGTCATACGTCATGAACAACATCGTTCAAACTAATCAGTTTCATGGGAACGATGACGAGGATGCGCCGGCTCATATTAACCGAATTTACCGCGTTTTGAAAACTTTTAAATTGCAAGGTGCTACTGAAGATGCAATTTTCTTACATCTTTTCCCTTTTTCACTTACAGGTAAAGAATCTATTTGGCTTGACACGCAGCCACCTGGCACGTTCACCACTTGGGAAGCACTACGTTCTGCATTTATCAAGAGATACTTCCCACCGGCAAAATCGGTAGTTCTTCGTGATCAGATTCACTCGTTTCACATGGAGCCGGATGAGCAATATTGTCATGCTTGGGAGCGTTTTCAGAGCTTGTTATCTCGATGCTCACAGAATTGTCTCACACCATGGGCTCTCGTGGAAAAATTCTACAATGGGTTGAACTACGAAACCCAAGTTCGGTTCGACACGGCCGCGGGAGGAAGTCTCCTGGCTAGGAAGAATGTCACCGAATGTAACGAGATGTTTGAGAGCTTCGCTCAATCGGACCTCGCAAAAGGGCCACGACGCGGGAATTCCACCCCCGTTAACAGTAATCCTCATCTTCTCGAGGTGTACACCAGGTTAATCTGAATATTACTGTGGCTTCTGCTTTGGCTTCATTGACCCGAGAGGTGAAGGAACTTAAGACAAAGGTGGACAAGTGTGAGTTTTGTAGAGGTGGACACAACACTTTGGAGTGCCCAGTGATGAATCAGCAAGTCAATTATGTTGGTGCTCAGAATAGGTTTCCCAACAACAACTTCAACAACAATCAGAATTGGAACACCTACAAGAACTTGAATCAGAATAACTCCAACTGGCGTCCGTCAGGCGCACCACCCGGCTATCAAAATTCTTACAATCAAGGACAAGGTCAGTACAATAATAATAATGGTACTAATGTTCAAAAAATGTGCAGGATCCTAATGGAAGCATGGGACGTATAGAGGAGATGATGAAGAAAATCTTGGAGAGAGATCAAGTCACACAGAAAAAAGTTGACCGAACACGATATGCTCATCAAGAATCAACAATCTTCTATTCTAGATATTCAAAGAACCGTTGGTGATATTGCTCGTCGTCTCGAAGAAAAGCCTCAAGGACAGTTTTCGGGTTCTACTCAGACTAATCCGGCCGCTTAATTGAAAGCGATTACTACTCGTAGCGGAAGGGTTTTGGGTCCCGTGGTAGTTAAGGAAACGGGTGGAGTTGAAGAAGAGGAAGCGGTTGATGAAGAGATCGAGTTGGAGGCTCCGGGTAAGTCACGTAGTAAAACACCAATTATTGAGCCACAAGTTGAGAAAAACCCGGTCATATTTCGGCCACCACCCAATATTAATATTGCCCATGTTCCATATCCCGCTCGTCTCAAGAATCAAAAGTACACGAGGGAATACGGGCATTTTCTAGATATGTTCCGCCAATTGAAAATTAATCTTCCGTTTGTTGAAGCTCTACAACACATGCCAAAGTATGCGAAATTTTTGAAAGATTTACTCAAGAGAAAAGATCGGTTGGGAAAGATTTCGTCTATTCCGCTTAGCGGGGATTGTTCGGCGGTAGTGTTGAACCGGGTCCCGGAAAAGTTGTCGGATCCAGGTGCTTTTACAATCCCGTGTACGTTCGGTAGTGATATGATGAGTCAAGCGTTGGCAGATTTGGGTGCGAGTATCAATCTTATGCCGTATTCGTTGTTTGAGAAGTTGGAGTTGGTGAGCTTACACCGACTCGTATGTCATTGTCGTTGGTGGATCGTTCGGTTAAGTATCCCCGAGGTATTATTGAAAATTTATTAGTAAAAGTTGACAAGTTTGTATTTCCGGTTGATTTTGTGGTACTTGACATGGAGGCCGACGAGAAAGTCCCCATTATTCTCGGTCGGCCGTTTTTGAGAACGGCTAAGGCTCTTATTGATGTGTATGAGGGGCGGATCACACTTCGGGTTGGTGACGAGAATGTTACTTATAACATTGCAAAGTCGTTGAAGCATCGAGATGATAGTGATGATGTTAGTGGTCCGAGACATTGGGTATATTTTCTAAATTCTTTTATTCCTGGTTTTGATAAATGTCTTGATTATATTTGTGGAACCGACTTGGTTGGGATGGATGAGGAGAACGAGTTGACGGAAATTATGGAGGATGGTGAGGAAAAATTGGTAGATGATGTTTCTTGTTCGGCGGAGATTATGGAGGTTAGTTAGATTATTTGTGAAGTAGAGGCGGAAAAACCCGCTCCGTTGGAATTAAAGGCTCTTCTGTCACATTTAGAGTATGCGTATCTTGAAGAGGGCTCGGATTTGCCCGTTATTGTCTCGTCTCAGTTGAGTGAGGAAGAAAAGTCAAAATTGATAGAAGTATTAAAGATGAATAAAGGGGAGATTGCATGGAGACTTTCGGATATTCAAGGTAATAACCCCGTTATTGTACACACCGGATTTTGATGGAAGATGAATATAAACAGGTGGTTCAACCCCAAAGGCGTTTGATTCCAAATATGCAAGAAGTTGTCAAGAAAGAGGTTCGTAAGTTGTTGAATGCCGGGGTGATCTATCCGATTTTGGATTCTCCGCGGGTAAGTCCGACTCAAGTTGTTCCAAAGAAAGGGGGGATGACGATTGTTATGAACGCGAAAAATGAACTTATCCCTTCGCGTACGGTTACCGGTTGGCAGGTTTGTATTGACTACCGGAGGTTGAACGATGCTACTCAAAAGGACCACTTCCCGTTGCCGTTTATTGATCAAATGTTGGAGCGTCTCGCGGGTCAACAGTTTTATTGTTTTCTTGACGGTTTTTCAGGTTATTTTCAGATTCCAATCGCACCGGAAGACCAAGAGAAGACCACTTTCCTTATGGTACGTATGCGTATCATCGCATGCCGTTTGGGTTGTGTAATGCTCCGGCTACCTTTCATCATTGTATGGTGGCAATTTTTCAGGATATGATAGAGACATCCATGGAGGTTTTTTTGGATGATTTTTCGGTGTACGGTAACTCTTTCGATAATTGTTTAGTTAATCTTGAGAAAATGTTGAAGAGGTGTATCGATACAAAATTGATGTTAAATTGGGAAAAGTGTCACTTTACGGTGACGGAAGGGATAGTTTTGGGTCATAAAATTTCAAGAGATGGTATAGAGGTGGATCGAGCAAAGATTGATACGATTAGTAGGCTTCCTCCACCGACAAATGTTAAGGCTATAAGAAGTTTTCTTGGTCATGCGGGTTTCTACCGACAATTTATTAAAGACTTTTCAAAGATTACTCGCCCGATGACCCGATTGTTAGAGAAAGATGTCCCGTTTTTTCGATGAAGATTGTTTGAAGGCGTTCAGGTTTCTTAAAGATCAACTTGTAAGTGCTCCTATTCTCGTATCACCGGACTGGAATTTAGCTTTTGAGCTCATGTGTGATGCGAGCGATTATGCGGTTGGAGCGGTTTTGGGGCAAATGCGTGATAAACATTTTCACCCTATTTATTATGCAAGAAAGACTTTAAATGATGCCCAAGAAAACTACAACACCACCGAAAAGGAACTTTTTGCCGTTGTGTTTGCATTTGACAAGTTCCGGTCTTATCTCGTACTTTCAAAGACCACAGTTTTTACCGATCATGCGGCGTTGCGTTTTCTCTTTCACAAGAAAGACGCGAAGCCCCGACTCATACGATGGATTCTTTTACATTCCGAGTTTGATATAGAGATTAAAGACAAGAAGGGGGCGGAAAACGTTGCGGCGGATCATCTTTCCCGTTTAGAAGATCCGAAGAGAGAAGAGATTCGCGAAGAAGAAATTGGTGATAGATTCCCGCACGAGTCGATTGATTTTGTTACGACCGAAAAGAAAGGTTTGCCATGATTCACCGATTTTGCTATTTTTTTTATCTACGGGCCTTGTGTTGAAGGGGATGACTACTCAACAAAAGAAGAAGTTTTTCCGGGATGTTAAT
This sequence comes from Bidens hawaiensis, assembly GCF_021521415.1. Lineage (NCBI taxonomy): Eukaryota > Viridiplantae > Streptophyta > Magnoliopsida > Asterales > Asteraceae > Bidens > Bidens hawaiensis. Next base: position 250,995 of record NW_027492172.1, read on the forward strand.
CGGTATGTTTGGGACGATCCTTATCTGTTCAAGATTGGTGGTGACCGAATTCTTAAAAGATGTGTGTCGAAAGAAGAAGGGTTAAATATTTTAAAGCATGTTCATGAAGGTTTAATGGGCGGTAATCATGGAGCGCATGCCACGGCTCAGAAGTTATTTGATTGTGATTTTTATTGGCCATCGGTTGTAAAAGACGCGGTGGAGTTTGTTAAGATGTGATGCATGTCAACGCAACGGAAATATTTCATCGAAAAACGAGATGCCTCAAAACCCCATCCAAACTCTTGAAATTTTTGATGTTTGGGGCATCGATTTTATGAGACCGTTTCCCGTTTCCGGTGGTCACAAGTATATTTTGGTGGCAATAGATTATGTTTCAAAGTGGGTTGAAGCCCAAGCATTAGCCACAAATGATGCTCCAGTTGTTGTGAAGTTTTTAAAGAAGTTATTTACTCGGTTCGGAACTCCAAGAGCAATTATTAGTGATTGAGGTACCCATTTTTGCAATTCCGTCATAGAGAAAGCATTAGCTCGTTATGGAGTTACTCATCACACCTCTACCGCTTACCATCCTCAAATGAATGGTCAAGTCGAGAATGCTAATAGAGGGGTGAAGAGAATTTTGGAGAAGACGGTTGGGATTAGTCGGAAAGATTGGTCAGAGAAGTTGGATGACGCGTTGTGGGCATTTAGAACCGCGTATAAGACACCGTTGGGTACTACACCGTTTATGTTAGTTTACGGTAAAGCATGTCATCTTCCCGTGGATATGGAACATCGAGCGTTTTGGGCGTTAAAGACGGTAAATGTTGATCTTAATGAGGCCGCTAGAAAGAGGTATTTTCAAATTTATGAGTTAGAGGAGCTTCGTGATGCGGCGCATTCTTGATCGTTGGATATTAAGGAAAAGACGAAAGTGTTGCACGATCGAAGTTTAAAGGGAGGTAAAGACTTCAATAAAGGTGATAAAGTATTGTTATATAACTCTCGTTTGAAGTTATTTGCAGGTAAGCTGAGATCCAAGTGGACGGGACCGTACTTGGTGAAAGAAGTATTCCCGTATGGAGCGGTGGAGTTAGAGAATCCGGACAATGGAACTTCATGGAAAGTGAACGGTCATCGTCTAAAGCATTATCTTGGAGGGCCAGAGGAGTCAACCGAGGTGGAGGAAACTCCCCTCGATCCATCGAACTGAATCATCAAATCAGGTTCTTGAGTGAAAACTCAAGTGTAGAGTTTGTATAATTCCTTTACTTTATTTTCGTTTCGTCGGGTCACTAACTTTCGTTTGTGTAGTGTTGTAGCGTCGTTGGGTCATTGCAAGAAATCATCACCATCTTAAAACGAGGTTTTACGAGGATTCGAAAGATGCCAGGTAAGTTTTGCACGTAAAATTAACATAAAATGGGCATAAGAATGAGTAGATAATTTTCTAAAATTATTTCTAAGGCAAAAAGAGGCTCCAAACATAAAAACTTTCTGTTAAAACACCCCGTCGCGCGCGCGACGGGGTTCTTATTCTGCCTAGGCGCACGCGGAGGGAAAAGAAAAAAAATATATATATATATATATAACTGCAGCTATGCCTAGGCGGCCCGCGAAGGGTTCCCCCGCGCGGCGCGGAGCCTTAGGCCACATACATCGGATTTTTTTTTTAATTCTTGAACCACTTTCATCCATCTTCTTCATATTTTTCGAACCCCCTTTTCTTCCTCCAAGAACCCTAACTGATTTCCCCATCATTCTCCACCATAATCCACCAATTTTTCACCATTATTAACCAAATTAAACCTCATAATCACTTCTTTATCATCCAAACATCATAACCCACCATTAATTTCACCTTAGAACTCACTAAATATCTCACTTACACACACTTTAGTTCTTCAATTTTTGTAAGTTTAACCAGGTTTACACTTCACCAAGGTATGATTTCTTGTAATTTCTTGTAATTTTTATACATTTTTAGTGTTAGTTTTTAGCTTAGGTTTTGCAAACTTTGTTGTTAGGATTTGTTCAAGTAGGCTCTTTAAGTTAGTTGTTGGGTGTGGTTTGGTAAGAGCTGGCAGTTTCGTTGGGATTTTTGGGTGCGGTTGGTTAGCTTTGGTTGCGGTCGGGTTGTCGGTTTGGGGTTATAATGAGTATATTTAATGTTGGATTTTGGTTTGAGTTGTTAAACTTTGTTGTTTTAGTGGTTAAAAACGAGCCTAAAAACAAATTTTTTATGCAATATATATTTTACCAAAGTGGGTTTTTCGTTCGTTTTCGACTCAATTTTTCGGGATTGTGGCACTTGGTTTTAATTGGGACAATTAAAGTGCCGGGAGTAGGTGATGTTTGTTGAGTCGGTGTGACCGTTTTCGGATTTATAAACTAGTAAAAGTCTATAACAAGTTGGTTTTCCGTTAGCTTTTAAGCAAATATTTAAACCACTCGCACCTACTTGTTTTTCAACTAAATGAGTTGGTTTAAAATATTTTGCAACCCGAACTTCCAAAGTTTATTTTATTTTCAGTGTATACTATAAAAAAAATCCGAAAATTAAAAAAATATTTTGTCTTTTCTTTTTAGTTTTTATTTACTTACTCCCATGTTTGTTTGTTTGTTTGTTTAAATGTGTTTAGATGTCTAAAGAGGCACTACAACAAAAAGGGATTTTTAGTACGCACAAAAGCGTCCTAAAATGCTATTTTATAGGACATTTCATTTAATATGACCAACGAGAAAAGCGTTTCATGTAAAGGGGTCGTAATAAGTCTCGGAACTCAAAACGCGTCCTGATATCCCAAATAAGATTATGAAACCAATTTTATGGTCGCATAATATATCCATTAACAACCCAAAAAGCGTCCTAATAAAAACATATTATGACACTTTTACTATGTTGTGACATGTGCTTACCTAATTGTAAAATTTTGATACACTTACAAGCGTCTTTAAAAATTAATTTATAGGACCATTATGATGAAACATTATGGTACCAAGAAAAGGGTCTTAATATCCCAAAAAAGATTATGAAACTAAATTTTATGGTCGCATAATATGTATATGAACAACTTAAACAACATCCTAAAACAATATTATGACACTTTTACAATGTTCTATCATTTAATAGGACAAAAATTAGAAGTCCTAACAAATCATATTATACAAACCTTTTTTAAACGTCTAAATATGACACACACAATTTTACTACACGGTTATGGACATCTAAATGTTGAAATAAATAAAACTTCATTATATTAAATAAGCTTGTTCATTACAAAAAATCTAAACATAAATAAGTTATAGCATCATCCAACATAAACTCTTGTAACATTCAATAAAAAAATTAAAAGCAATAAAAGAAACCAGCACCATAAAATCCCGAGTCATCATGCATACGTCCTCAATCCTCACGGACTACATAAAAATAAACCATCCATGTATAAGAATTAAGTTCCATGTTATTAAAATTATTCGAATCACAAGTTTATTAAATACATACCCAGATGAATGGACAAGGCCATGGATCGTGTTTTCCAACTTGCAACAAGTTTTCTAACTTTGTTAAAATTGTAACAGTTCAAACATAAACGATACATTAGCTATGGACCGATTGTCTATATTGTACACACCAAATATATATATATATATATATATATATATATATATATATATATATATATATATATATATATACATTCGCCTGCTAAGACAAACGAATGACACTTATTTGCAAGTTTTGAGAGGATAAGATGGCATGGCATCCTTACATTATAATGATATGTGTGATAAAGACATACATATGTATGCATTACTCGATCCGTAATGGTATCCCGTGTAACAGAGCAGTTAGCAATCACAACGAGCTTACCATAAGACCCGGTCTACACTACAAAAAAGAATGCTATTTGGGACTGAAAAATTAGCCTATGATACTTCACATTAGATTAGATATACAGCTCAAGTGGTTAGTTTGGGAGGGTTTCAAGTAGTTGAACTTCTAACATAGATTTTACCTAAACACACCTTGCAATTTGGAATCGTACTACTATAACAATAATGTTAACTTAAAAGTTAATGTTGATCCAAATAAATTACATGAATCTCACCACTTGAACATCCACCAAGGCGCCAATTTATGTAATCGTTGAACCAACTTTCCAACAATCACATTTGTAATGAGAGAGAAGCCTTCCATTTGTCGTGACATATTGCTAGACTCTGCAAACAACCAAGTGCAAACACCATTCTTAAAATCACAAACTTAAAATAAGCATTAATACGACCAAATTGGGCTGGTTGCATCATAAGCAAAAACATTAATGTTATAATCCCTTTTGGATGACCATGCTGAGAATTCAAGGATTACTATTTACAAGCATATTCTAAATATGAGAATGACCAATATGGGATTTAACAAGCCGAGCAAAGCCCGAACTCAACTAGACTCGAACTCGGCTAATCTAACTTACAGACGGATCGAGCACAAGCTCAACTCGCTTTGAGTTCTATTTCTAAATTTTGAGCTTACTTCATGATTAGTTTTTCAAGCTCTAGCTCAGCTCGTTCATTATTTAGTAATTAATTAATATATTTTTGTTAAACTTCATATATAAGAATGGATATTCTTTAGTACTAATTATAAAATACATAAATATTAAAAAAGTTGTTTAAATAATAGGCTCGTTTAGACTCACGAGCTAGCTTAAGCTTGGACTCATGCTCATTTAATCTCGGATTAATTTGAGCTTTATGTGAGCCAATCTCGAGTAGCTCGAGAATGGCTTGCCTCATTTACATCCCTATGACAACAACCAAATGCAACATTAATTTGGACATGAGAATTGAATTTCAAGAGGGTGTGTGTGTATATATATACACACACTTAAAACTTCTACAAACAAGTAAACATGCCAAGAATCATGAAATATTCAACATAATAAACACAAACAGCATATAATAATACTTAAAACTTCTACAAAACACTAATGAGATATACTTATAATATTTGTATCAGTCATAGATAATAACTAATTAAGGCACTTATAATAAATTTCTCATAGAAAAAACATACATACTGTAACTATCATTTGATGAATAACTCTCAGGTTCGAATGACATATAGAAAGAAAATCCATTATCTAATGCCCTGCAACACACTGAAACCTTAAGCATAAAGCAATGTGGCAATGTTTAACATAAGCAGACCTCAAAAACCATAGATCATATTAAAAACATAAAAAATAAGTGCTAAATTGTATGAATATAATCTGAAGTAAAATGTGACTCTCAAAAATCCAAATATCTACAACAATGATGGATAATAAACAATAAAAAAAGAATCAAGTTTAAAACATTATAGAACCCAATGAAACCCTATACATAACTTATTGATAAACATGAATAGTTTTATAGATGAACCCTACAGTCCAATTAGTTACAGATGGTTAAGAAAAACACAATGGTATAGATACAAACCTGGATGGTACGAACATCACCTGAAATAAAAACCCTAGGTTGAACGATTATCAAATCCTAGGTTGTGATTCGTAGAAAACTATAGCTAATCCAACCACAACAGCCACCGCCTACAAACACCAATAAATATCAAACTAACTAATTAATTAAAATGATGTTTTAACACGAAACTGAAACTAGGAAAACAAACCGTGCAACTTTGAAGAAGTGAGGATATTGTTGATTTCTGGGGCAATTGAAAGAAAGTAACATGATTGAGAAGATGAATAGAAATGTCTGATACAAGAAGGAAGGGGTAGAGAAGGCAACTTGTAGTTGGCATTTGAGCAATAATTTTGAAAAAGGCTACTGGGGTTGGGAAAGCGGGATGATAATGGATTTGGGGGGATGGGAAAAATGAAATAATTTTGAAAAAAAAATTGTTGAATTGAAGGGAAAAATATAATGGTCATATGAGTTGGGCATGAGGGCTATGTTTGGTAAAGAGATTTTATTAGCTCATACTCAATTAAAAACCTTGTTTGTAATTGAAAAATCTCATACTCAATTTGAAGTTTTTAGGTTAAGAGAAAAAACTTATAGCTTAAAACTTCTACTAATAGTGATTGTAATTGAAGTATGGAGGGAAGTTAAATTCTTTTAAAAACAAATATGGCACGCATTCCCTATCGTGTTTTATTTTTTATTCGTGACACAAAATGAGTGTCATAAATGTTTTAAATTTCAAAAAATATGACATTTTTTCAATGACATGCACATTTGCATGCCATAATTCATCGTGTGTAATAGTGCATATGTCATTAAAGGCTTTTTTTCTACTAGTGGGTGTATTACAATAACACCACAATGGTTAAACGTCATGTAAAGGTTAAAATTATAAGACCCAAGTGTGAAGTGTCATATTAATTAATGCTATAATAATTGATGTGTAGTGAAACACACTTACTTTCCGTATCATTTTTATCATGTTTTAATTGCTTTTTAGTATAATTATTAAATTTTATGGTTTGTTTATGTTTGATTTTACAAAGTTGATTGTTTATTTGTAGGTTTATATAAGATGGTGAAAAAAGAGGCAAATTGGAAGATTCTAGGGGCTTAATTGTTCAAATTTCAAAGTTTAATCAAGGCCCGGTCCAAGCCCACAAGTTAGGGGCCTAATATAATATTATATTTAGTTAAAATAATCATGAATCAGCCATTATTCAGCTAATACCCGAAAATAAAAAAAAACCCTAAGCTAAACCCTAACTCCGATCGGAGTTTCTGTCAGCCGCCGGAAAAAAGAAGAAAAAAAAGATAAAGGAGGCGGCTGTGAGGGAAAGGACGGCTGGAAAAGAAGAAGGTGATCTTGGGCAGCAGCTAGGGTCATTAACATCCAAAGATCTCATCCATAAACCTTTAGTATACATCTCTAAACTTTGTTTATCTTTCAAGAACCCTAACTCTATCTTGATTTGATCTTTGTTATTGAATTGTTTTGCAATTGTTTGATTGTTAGACTTGTTATTGATTAAGTTCGGATCTTGATTGAGTTTTATAATGTTTATGATGATGTTTATGGTGTTTTTATTAAGTGTTTGTGGCTGTCCAAATTTGATTATTAGCTAAACTCGTTGTTCTACCTAGGAATGATGTAGTGTTGACATGTAATTGACATAATAAACGGATTGGTAATGTTTAAGTTGTAAAATTGATTATGTAAAGTTTGATTAGACCATATAATTAGGTTGTATGTTGGCTGTGATTTTTGATGTGTTACTTAATTCCCACTTGCTTGCTTTAATTGAATCGGTTTTGATTATCGTTTGCATAGTTTAGCCTATTACTTGGTGTTTTGGGTTTTATTGCGGGTTGATCACCGTAGGGATATGTTGGGTAACTAATCATATAAAATCGGTTAATATACCTTCCTTGAGATCGAAAGGTGATAGGAAGTAAAGTTGTCACATATCTTTTATTTGCTAGAATTAGGACCGCGCGAAAGCGGGTTTTGCTCTTGTTGAATTTAAGTGTTATGTGCAATGAGTTGGCTTAATTAGGGTTTGGTTAAATTGTTCCTCTGTTCTTGGTTACATAACTGGGTGTTCCATGGGATGGTGAGTCGATGAGACCGAAAGATAATTCGTCATTAGAACACGTAATTAATTAATTATCCGGTAATGTTTTAATAATCAATTAAAATGAACTAGAGATTAGTTGATGAGACTGAAAAGTAATTTGACTGTCTTAAAGGATTTTTAATTGTGTCATCTTTTGAAACCGGTATCTTAAACGTTTTTCCAATCCGTTGTCATTTTCATTAAACACGAGTCAGTCCTAGGTAGACGTTTTTACTTACTGAATTTAATCCGAAAGTTTTCTTAAAGTATTTTGTTAACAGTTTTCTTTTAATTAAGTTAAGTAGTTAAATAAAATCTTAAAAATCAAATAAATATTATTTTGGTAAGTCTTAATTAGAGTTTCGTAATTAAAAACGTTTTCACGTGTCTTTGCGTTCGACATCCGGACTTCCTTGATGCTATACTATTTATGATCGGTACACTTGCCGGTTTTGTGTGGTTTCTATAGGATTTTCGTTTCTATAAATTTAAAGCTTAATTGTGATTCCTTCTTTATTTATATTATATATTTTCACACATCAATAATACTCTAGCGAACAAGCGTCCTATAAAACATATGTTATATGACTACAATATCAACTTTCATATTACGGTGTATTATAATAACACCACAATGATTAAGCATTCTATAAAGGTTAAAGTTATAAGACTCAAGTGTCAAGTGTCGTGTCAAGCTATGTTGTAATAAAACTTTAGAGAATTAAGCGACCTATAAAACAATTGTTTTGTGACTCAAATATCAAATGTCCTATTACGGTGTACTATAATAACACCACAATGATTAAGCGTCTTATGAAAGTTAAAGTGATAAAACCATAGTGTAAAATGTCCTATTAAGTTATGTTTTTATATGACATCAACTAGAAAAGGTCCTATAACACCGAACATTTATGACTTAACTACAAATGTCCTATTAACTTACGTTATAATAAGACCTCCAGTGATCAAGTGTCTTATTACATAACTACATAATAAGACATCAACAACTACATGTCTTATACGTTACTTTATTAGGATTTAGATTTTAAGTGTCTTACTAAGTTATATGATAATACGACCCCAAAGAATCATCCATCCTATTAAGTAACTTTTTAGGACACCAGTTCTATAGCGTACATTTTAAAAGGACCCAAAATGTTCATTTGTCCTATTAAATAGATTTTAGGACTCTATTTTACAAGCGTCCCACACAAAAGGTCCTAAAAGGCCATTTTTGTTGTAGTGAGGCGGGAAAAAGGAAGTGAGGTCCGGCCGCAAGACCACGTGGCGAGCTGGAACCGGTTGTTTTCATAGACCAGAGGGCTCGGGTGATCGAATATCAACCCGGACAGATTGTGTTTAGAAAAACTGCCAACCTTAAGAAGAATTCATTACTTAAGTTTGATGTTGATTCGGCCGAGTATGAGCAGTTATGTAAGTTGGTTAATTCGGATCTCCTCACATTCAAAACGATAAATTGGGATTTATTGGATTCGATTAGTCAAAAAGAGCGCATTGAAGGGTTATTGGGCCAAAAGTTTAGGGCGATGTTGGATTTAAACGAACCACAGTACCACGAGCTGACACTTGAGTTCTTGAGCACGTTTCAATATAAAGATGATAATTTTGCTCAATCAAATGCGGTATCATTCTCTTTGGGAAGACAATTGCATAATATGACTATCGCACAGTTCGCGATAGCAAGTGGTTTTTATATGGATGCGGAGGTGAGAGAACCGGGGTTTGTGAAGAGTCCACGGGGTGCGTTTTTGAATAAGCATGCTATGAGTATCGGTTCGGGCGAGTTGGCCACTTTTTGGGACAAAATTTCTATTTGTTCGTTTTCGAGTGCGAATGTGGCGTCGGATATTCGAGATCCCGTGCTTCAGTTTATCCACCGGGTTTTGGTTAATACTTTGATTGGTCACGGTTCGGGCGACAATAAGGTAAATTGGTTGGATATTTTTTGTTTGATTGCTATGGTTGAGAAGGTTCCAATAAACTACGCGAGTCTTTTAGCGTGGTTGTTTCATCGGACGAGACGTGGGGGAACAAAAAATAGGTCAAGGTTGGATATGGGTCCGTACGTTACACGGATTGCTAGTTATTTGGGTGTGTTTGAAAGGTTTAAACCGGAGATTTTGACAGAGGGACCCGTTAAAGAGTTTTTGGAGGTTAAGGATTTGAGGAATGCTAGGATTTTGAAAGGTACCGATCCGTTAGAGTGGGAGGATGTTTAGTTGGGCCCACAGATTCAAACACCGGCGACGACCGCGGCTGCTGCTGCTATGCGAGCCGGTTTACCGTCCCATCACCGGAGGCCGCCTCACAGATCAAAGAGACCGGGTGCTCAGTTCCCGGTCAGAGAGCCTAGCCCCGAGGATATTACTTTGGAGTCGTTATATGACCGGATGGAGTCCGGTTTTGATCAGATCATGGTTATGTGACCGAGAGTTGAGAAGAGTTGAGACAGATGATAGAGGCGAACCAACGGCGGCAGGATGAGCACATGAGGAATATGATGAGTTTAATGCGTATTGATTTGCCTGCTTCTCTTCGACAGCCGGCCGATGCGGGACCGAGCGGGTCGGACGCCTCGGGTGGTTTTGGATTTGGACATGGAGTACCTTTTTATAGAACGGGTTACCCAGAAATTGATAATGCTGAGCCGTACCATATTCTTAAGCAGGAGTCGGAGTCGGAGGAGGAAGAAGATGAGGATTGAGTTGACGAGCTGACATGGGAGTTTATCTTTTGTGATGTTTTTATTTTATTTTATGATGTTTTTGTTTTTATTTGGTCTGTACGGATATTATTTTAGATTTTTTATTTTTTTTTGGTTGGGTTGGCGGATTGGAAGTTGGTGGATGCTTGAACTTTATAAGTAACCTTTATATTTAGATTTTATGTTTGATGTTATTTAGGTTTGTCGAGAGGAGAGGCCGTGTCTGTTCAGAAAGAGGGAATGAGTTACCAATTTATGTTGAGCGGTCGGTGAGGAGAGCACCCATGGAAATAGACCGGCACATTGACAGTCTCGCATATTACCAGCTAAGTTTTTTCCATTGTACTTTGTTTTTTTATGTTTTTATGTTTTTATTTTTTGTGTCTTTGTTTTTATCTTTTATAGGTTTTAGTTTTTATTTTATTTTTAGCTTTTGTTTTTAAAATTTTTAGAGTCGTGTTTCCCTTGCCCGCAATGAGGACAATGCAAAATTTAAGTGTGGGGATGGAACACAATTGTTTTAACTAATTTTAGTTTTGTTTTTGTTTTCGTAATTGTTTAAAAAAAATGTCCCTTGAGTCTAGTTTTTGTTGCGTTAAAGTAGAAGATGATGATTTTATCGGAAATTGGTTTTTCAAACTACTAATAATATGAGATAAATAATAGAAAGCGCACTTAACTTGGGATGTGTCGGTAGGCTCAGCCTTGAAAATGAAAGGGGAAATTTGATAAAATGGGTAGGAAATCTCTTGTGGGTAAAGCGTATTGTCAGTGGAAAATAAGTAATGAAAGGTTGGGCCATACTCAAGCCTCAATTATTGGTATGAAAAGGTGGAAATATCATAAATTTTAAAAAATCTGAATACGTTATCATATGATGCTTGGGTAGGTTTAACGTTAGAGTATGCCGTGTAGCCTGTGATATAAACTTAAAACAGCTAGTTTTGTGTTTTACACCTCATCGGCGTATGGTTTTATATCCTTAAATCCTGTATTGATGGGATGCTTCGGGTCCGGAGACCATGGGTCTGTATGCCGACTATTCATCTGGGTATTCACAATTCCAAATGGGGTTGTGAATATTTAAAATAAAGACAAAAAGAGCAAACCCTTATAAGTCTATAAACATGATCACAAGAGTACAAAAGTACAAATTCACTACAGACTTGATCATCCACGCTGTTAGCCATGTGGGGTCCCCTTGCTCGCGTCTCATTACCATTAAGAAATGGACCACAAGGGGCACGCTACATGTAAGCCCTACAGATGAAATTTTGCATACTCACCTACGGTGAAGGGTTCGGGGTGTTGCTTGATAACGGGGGTATGTCATGTTGTGGGGAACACTAGCTATAAAATAATTGAACCTTAATCGTATATAATGGCTGCTTGGTAGACTTTGATGCTTAATCTTAGGTGGATAAACAATACCATTGATCGTCTTAGCTATTCATGAAAAAAATAGAGAAACAAAAGTTTTAAATCTGCTAATTTTGAGGTTTAAGTCAAGTTGGGGTGGTCTGGTCCGGTAAAAGCTGAAAATAAGCGGGTCTTAATTGTGTAAACCACTGAATAAAAAATTGTCGGATCATATTTGTCCCGGTAAAGATTAAGGCATGGGTTTAACTGGACAACAATATCGGAGATCGCGGTTTTTGCGTTTTTCTGAGCTTTAAAAATTAACCTATATGTTAGTTAGACTTTATTTTCCGATTCTGATCCAACTGCATCAAACTTTTTCAGGGACGAAAAAAAGAATAAGTGTGAGGATATTTGATATAATGCTAAATATTAATGTTTCCCGTGTGTATTTTAATTAATATTTTAATATTTTTTGTTCGTTTTTAGTCGAGATTTGTATACTACTAATGTTTATATGTTTCATAAGTTCCGGGGTTTGATCGTGATGAAAAAGGACGAAAAACGAGCTAAAACGAGCCAAACGGAGATCCGGAACGCATCAGGAAGGAACCGGACAGAGAACCGGTCAGACCGGACCGGTCTGACCGGCCCCCATGGAGGAGCATGCCGCGCCGCGCCTAGGCAGAAGGCTAAACGCCCTTGGCGCGGTGCCTAGGCACAGGTGGGCTAGATTATTTTCGTTTTTGCTTCTTGTCGGGCCTTGTTTTGGGTATTTAAACACCTTTAACTTAATCCTGACATAACCTCAAGCACATCAGGTTGTGAGCAGATGTTCCAGTACACCATCATCTTTGATCGGAATGGCATTGCATCACATCGGAAGAGTCGGATTTAGGTTCAACTTTTGTTTGTTTGTTGGCTAGCAATTCATTGGACAGATGGTACGTCGGTATATTGGATGGATGATAGATCGGGATGTCAGATGGGTGATACATTGGGACGTCGGATGGATGATACTCCTGGATGTTTGACGGGTGGTAACTTGGGATATTGTGGGATGGTACTCTTGCATCGGTGGATTGTTTGGTAGATGTATTGGTAGTTGTGTAGTGCCGGAAAAATATACCGATGTGAGTCGTTCAATCGGATGATCTTGGTTAAGGAAGTCTTCATAGTAGTCTTCACTCATGTTATCCATGGGAATTGGTTCGAGGCATCTAGCTCTCCTTGCGTCGCGCATAAAACCTTCTATCACTTTCTTGAATGACATCTATGGGTGGTTTAGATTAAGGAGGGATAGAAAGGGTTACCAACATATCTTATCCCTAATAATAATAATAATAATAATAATAATAATAATAATAATAATAATAATAATAATACTAAATCACTTGGATCGAAGGTCAGGTATTATTAATTAATACCTAATTCACTAAAATCGATGGCTCTTATACCAACCTGTCACACACCCATCTTAGGGGCGTGTGACCAACAATTGGTACCATTTTTGTAAATAAATCAGAGTTATGGATTAAAGGGGAAATATTTGCGTGGATTAAAATATTAATATATACATAACAAAATACGGGATTATAAAATACCCGTTTACTATTTACAAAAGATTACTTGTTTTATACAAAACCACCATTCAAGTTTTAATATTAACAAAATGTATGAGCCATCAGGTCGCCTAGTGAAGACTTCGATTCTTCAAGCGCTTATTCTTCGCTACCTATAAAACAGTTTGAAAATACGTCAGCAACACATGCTGGTGAATAAGCTGACGCAAAAATATTTTATTTACTTAATTACCCCTTGAGACATAACTTAGGTCTCGGCCCATCATGGCTTAGGAATAATCATGTTAAAACTTAAACACAATTATAAACTTAAGCTCTACTCGAAACCGCTCTGCAAACACCGCATCGTTCGAGATTACTTAGCTACCATCAGTATACACATGATTACCCTCTCTCGGACATAACTTAGGTCCGGCCCATCATGGCGGAGGCATATAGCCAGGTGTGGCGCGGTGTGCCCACCGTCTACCACATATGTAAGGATCCAAACAAACGTACACGACAGCCAGAGGGCCAGCGATTACTTTTGTTCATAATGTTTTAGAGATACGCAATCTCATGTAATCAATTTAATTGACTCGATTAAACAAGTTATAAAAGTTTGGGGCGTATTTACCTTGAATGGATCAGTTTCACTTTACTGATCGATTAGTCTTTCTTTAGCTATCTCGGACCTATTGTACGAGTATAACCTTTTGTTATTACTAGATCAACAATTTAGCTTTAGACTTTTAGTCTATTTTGTATTATCTTTACCTCGATTATATTTTCTTATTCGAACCTTTAGTTCAAAACATATTTTCTTTATTTAACAAGTTTAATAGTTTTACTTGTTTACTTTTCTAAACACTACGTTTCTTCTTCTCGAAGAAACGTATACTTTATTTCTTAAGATATGTAAGAAACTAAAATAATAATAATATTAATTACAAAGATTTACTTTATATTATTATTTCTTATTTATATTTTTTCTTTGTTATAATTTTCTTTTATTTATTCTCGAGGTATTGAGTATACCCTCGACTAGGGTCTAAGCCTTTTAATAGTATATTAATATTTTATTTTGACATTACCCCTACCTTGGTTGGCTTATATTTTGTAACATCATGCTTTTGAAAATAATAAATAAAATAAATTTCGTTTGGTTATTAATGGGTCGTTAATCAATTTAGATAAATAAACTATTAGAGTGTGGCCTTGGCATTTAAAAGATGGAATAAGGGATGTAATGGGCCTTAGGTCCATGGGCTTAAGGGAGTATAAATACCCCTTAAACCCTAATCCTTTTCATTTTCATCCATCTCTACACCATAGCCTACACCTTCAAAAACACAGACAAACACCTCCTATATCCCGAGCCAATATCCGATGATAAAAACCAAGCTTGTTAGTGTTAGAGAATCGTAATGGGCCAAAACCGATATCAAGACTAGATCGTGTGTGTAAACCGACTCGTTTAAGGTGCGCTCATTAACGAAAACTTGTTCAGATCGTTTAGTATTCCTAGATCTATGTATAAATGGTTAAAAAGAATCAAACAAAATGATTCTAAGTGCAATCCGTTAACATTTGATAGGTTAATAGTTGTTAATAAAGAACCGTATATAAACGTCCATCAAATACGCCACTAAAACGAATGTTTGGATGTTTGGTTGATTGGGGTTAATGGGCGATGTGTTTACAATTCCAATGATACCATATTCGTGTTGTTTCATCGTGATTTGAAGGTTAATTGCAAATCCAGTGTCTGTTGACTATTCTATGTTCTTGACGATATTGACTTTGACAATTTGGGTCAAAGATTAGATAAGAACTGATGCTCATTCATCATGTTAAACAATCGCAAGTCATTCGTTATATAGTCATAACGAATAGGATTCATTCGCGTGTCCTTGATGACGAATGAACCCTTCATTCATCTTAATGAATTAACGAATGGCATCCGTCATTCGCTATTCATCCATTTGCTATGATAAGATAACGAATCAGTTCATTCGCTATAAGATACACTTAAATACTCTTAAATACACTTAAATACGTATTAGTCATTCGTTATACACAAATCAGGCCATTCGTCATAGCGAATGAAACCATTCGTCATAACGAATGGGATAACGAATGAGGCTTAAACAAATAATAATTCAAGAATTATAATAAAATTTGTGTTAAGGCAGTTAATGAAAATAAAATTTTTCCAAGTTGACCTGGCAGCTTAACCCTAGCCAGGGGTTCTGCCCTTTGGACCACGCTAGGGGTTGTCGTCCCTAGAACCCTGCTGTCAGGGGCGATGCCCCCTGACCCCCGTTCGTTGAGGGTTATATTTAAAATAGAATTTCAATAGGTGTAGTGATAGTTAATTGATACGTGTAATTGTTATACAGTTAGCCATGCCTAGTTAAAGAAAGGAGTTACCATTAACTCTTGAGAGAAACCGAGTTCAGGTGAGTTTCAAGCCTCATTTCCTTGCTATGTTTCGGGGTTGTGTGCATACTCAATGTTATTAGTTAATACACTTACCCTAAGTGGTAAGTGTATGACATATATGATTTATGTGACGGTGATTGAGGTACTGAACGAATGCTTGTTAGTACGTGAACGATCTTCGGATATTGCACGTATCGCCAGGGAAAGTGAGTGTTATAACATATGTATGAATGATACATGAATGATTACGAGTATGCATGAATTGTATAATTAAATGTATGTGTAAAGATGTGTATGTATGGTTGTATGGAAACAAGGGACTAGACCCTAATCATATTTGAGATAGAAGGGGCCAGACCCTAATAATATCTAACATAGAAGGGACCAGACCTTAATAATATCTGAGATAGAGAAGAAAGGGACCAGAGCCTACTAATATCTGAGATGGTAAAGAAAGTTATGGATGTAGTATGAAAGTTTGAAAGTGTGATGGTATGAAAGAATGTATGTATGAATGTATGAATGTACGAGAGAAAGGATAACAGGTAAAGTGTATAACATATATCTTCGGATGCGTATATTAAAGTGAGTGTATAAATGTATGTTCCTTGATTAGCTAGAACTCACTCAGCGTAGCTGACTTTTAGTATGCACACATGTGAGTAGGATGAGAAAGCTGGCTTGAAGGGGGACACATGGCAGATGAATAAAAAAAGTTGGCATCTGAAGACTTAGTTGTTGATGTTGAACTAAAAAGCTTTGTTTTATATTATTTTAATATAAGACTTATGTAATGAATGGTTGACATTTATCTATTTCGCGAAAAAGTTTTAATTAACTCTGATATTTAGAATTGTGTTTATGAGTAAATCCACGGTCAAACAAGGGCACCGGGATCGGGGCCTTACATATTTTCCTAGACTTTCAGGAAGCACCTCAATGCTTGCACGTTTACCGAGAATTCTTGGTCAACACTACTTGCACCCTAAACGAGGCTCGTCGATCGTGAGTCTTCGTCGGCACGCACTTCGAGGCGTGGTGTCGGCTCGTCTCTTGGTGGCACGTACTTTGACGAAACTTCGTTTGTTGGCATGCAAAACGAGGGAGCTTCGGGTTTTTGGCTCTGATTTCAAGTTAGGGTCGGGGCACGCTTATCAAGGTAGAGAGAGATGATTCTAGAGTGAGGGAGTTGAGTTTTGAGTGTGTGATGAAATAAGAGGCCATGAGGCCCTGTTTATAGGGATGATCAGCTGACCCATCGCGATACGCGATGGGACTTTTCTTGGGATCCATCTCGTATAGCTATGGGTTAACGGATCTTTTAATCATATAATATTGGATCGTGATACGCGACGGACCTATTCGAAGGTCATCGCGTATCACGACTAGGCTTGTCGCGTAACCTAGTGGGCTTCCCACGTATGCCGCGTGGCTGGACACGCAGCGCTACGTGGAGACACGTGGAGGGGTACGCGTTATCGCCTGTCAGACCACGTCATCGCTATACGCGATGACTTTGTGGCTTAGGGGTATCGCGTATCTCGACAACGTCCATTCTTGGGTTATGTAACATACCCATCTCGTTACGCGATGGGTTATCTTCTGATCCATCGCGTTCGCGATGGGTCAAGAAAACAAATTTTCACATTTGATCCTTGAACTTTGAACACTTGTTAATATCGATCTGAAATTTTCACTTCTTTATCTTTTAACTCACCAAATGCAAGGTGAGTAATTCACACCCTTCTTTTTCATCTTTTAATTTTTTAGGCTAACATGCATACCATACACATTAAATTTATTTATTTACATATGTATCTCATTAACTACTATTCAAAACTATGTGTTTATGGATTTATTGCTAATCAATGATATGCTATTTGGTTATGTGTTTATTTTTATTGTTTGGCGGTTGGCCACTTCATCATCGAGTATGCATATCTTAACCCAGTAAGCTGGCTTTGTGCTACACCGAAAGGGTCCACATCTATTTTATTTGGTAATTGTTATATATCATCAATGTTGTGATTGTTTATATTCATATACGAATTGTTTGTTTTACAATATAATAATACATCCAAATTTGTTTATTGCTCACTCAACTTTTGTTGATCAAACTCTATTTTTACGCATGTTATAGGTTTGCTAGTTGAAGAATTGGATGTTTGGAAAGACACTTAGTTTGCTCTAGGTTATTAAATATAAAGCAATATTGTATTGTTTTTGTTTGTATTGTGGTGTACTTCGACTTATGTAATAAATTAACTTGTTATTATCATTATCAATAATAGTGTCTTGTGAACTATTACGCAATCAGTTGTGTCCCGACATATTCCAGCGTATGTTAGGGTGTGACAGTTGGTGCTGGTTTAATATAATACTGTCGTTTAAAAAAAAAAGACAAAGAAAAGGTATTGTGAAAGATGAACAGTAGGTATTATAGCATAGAAATGAATTTTATACGTTCATCAACGAGATCTACGGCCACAAATTATTTAGTGCATTATGTGTGAATGCTTGGACTTAAGATGCTTATATATGGAAAGTGAGCACCTAAAAATTCTTGTTACATGTAGCTCATATCCTCAAGACAGTGTTTTCTTTCTTAGAAACCTACTTCCTTTTCTTCTTAATTTCATTCATCTTTTTTGTAATCTTTTTCTGCATCAAGCAGATTTTATTTCATCCTATGACCAAGAAAAACATCCCACCCTCTCCAAGAAAGCTTCCTATCATCGGAAACCTCCACCAACTAGGTTCGAGTCCTCATCGCTCTCTCCAGACGCTGTCCCAAAAACACGGTCCGCTCATGTTGATGCACCTTGGAAGTGTACCTGTGCTGGTGGCCTCCTCTGCCGAAGCAGCCCGAGAGATCATGAAAACCCATGATTTATCATTTGCTAGTCGGCTGAAGATGAGTATTCCGGATACACTGTTATATGGCTCCAAAGACATTACATTTTCTCCTTATGGTGAGTATTGGAGGCAGGTAAAGAGTATTGCAGTAGTCCACCTTCTAAATAGTACTCAAGTCTAATCATTCCGACAAATTAGGGAAAAAGAGATGGCTCTTACTATCAATAAGATCGAAAATTGTTGTGGTTAGGTGATTGATCTAAGTGTGTTTCTAGTTGGGCTTACAAATAACATTATATGTACGGTGGCACTAGGGAGGACATATAGTGGGATTAAGTTCAAGGATTTATTGGACAGGTTCATGAATGTGTTGGGTGTTTTTAGCTTCGGAAACTACATTCCTAGGTTGTCTTGGATTGATCGATTGAGTGGTTTGGAGGACCAAGCGCGTAAGGTTGCTGAAGATTTTGACGAGTTTCTTGAAGGTGTTGTTGAAGAACACATTAGCAAGAAAAGAGGAGTGTATACTAAAAGTGATGAAGATAAAGATTTAGTTGATATCTTATTGGATGTACAAAAAGATAATTCTACCGGCTTTTTTCTTCAGAGAGACACCATCAAAGCAATCATCTTTGTATGTTTTCTATTACTAAAACATTTACATTTTCTTATACCTATGCACATACACATAACACGCACACTGATACAAGTACAAATACACTACACAAATTTGGATAGCGCATTAAGTATTCATTTATATATGTTCAAAGGCTGCTTTTAGGAGCAATCAGTTATAAGTTATAAGGTTAACTTATTTTATAAAATAGATAAAAATGAGAATGATGAGAAAAATTACAAGTTAAAAAAATCCCTTAGAAAAAATATTGAAAAATTAATTAAAAAATCATAACTCAAAATTAATAAAAAAAATAAAAAATATATAGAAGCGCAAAAATGTTTTCACCGTCTTTCTCGTTCTAAAAAAAGCTCGAAAAGGACACAATGTCGAGGAAAAAACATCATTTTGTCTTTTTATTTATTATTGTGTTTTGTGTATTCTCGTCATTGATTGTGTGTTTTTTTCTTGACGTTGTATTTTTTTTCTTGATATTGTGTTATATTACTCAACATTGTGTTATATTTTGTTCGACATTGTGTTAAATTTTTCGGCCTATTGTGTCTTTTTCTATTTATCAGTGTTTTTTATTAATTTTCGGCATTGTGTCTTTTTTTCTCGACATTGAGTCTTTTCGTCGGGTTTTTTAACGAGAATGACGAGGGAATCATTTTGGTTTTTTTAAATTTTTTTTAGTTTTTATTTATATTTTGAGTTATGATTTTTTTAAATATTTTGTTGAGGGGTTTTTCTTTGTTGCCCCAAATTCTTCTCACACTTATTATTTTTGTCTTCCTTTGTTTTATACCTTTTCTTATCGGTTATATGCATCAATATTAATTAAATAGTTAATGCAGGAATTTTAAAATTGATTAAACAGGTTTAACTAAGAAGTGAATAACGTCGCTGCCACGTAAGCATAAAGGGTTCCATTATAAGCGCATAATGGTTTAACTAAAAATCATTTATTTTTTAATTTATTTATATATAAAATGTCTTGAGGTTCTAATCGGTTAAAAAGCATTTGACCCCACACATTGAGTCCTAGAGTTCGTTAAACTAGTGGCTCCCAAGTAGGAATGATAATGGGCCGGGTTCAGGTTGGGTATTGGTAATCCCATACCCATACCCGTTTGTAAAATCGTGTCTCATACCCGGCACATTACCCGTCGGGTATTTGTCGGGTATCGGGCATACCCACGGGTATCAGGTATACTCGTTGGGACTTTTAAGTATATATTTTCTAACATTATAATTATTTATACCTTTTGTTCATATAACAATTATTACAAATTTAAATATAATAACACTTCATATATATAAGCGTGACAATAAATAAAAAATATAATTATAGTTTATATATATATATATATATATATATATGCTTCACAACCTACGAAATATAAAGAATTTTTCGGGTATATGATCTGGGTATATGCAGGGTGTTCAAAACCGGATATCCGAACATTTCGGATAGTGGATTTTACTATCCGAATCCGCATCCGAAATTTCGGATATCCGAAGTTCAGATATCCGAAATTTCGGATATCCGTTCGGATATTTAATCTGATATCCGAAATATAAAATAAATAAATAAAAACAAATTAAATTTTATTAACTAATAACTTTATTTAGTAATACATGAAGTTTCAAAAATAGACCTGACATTCATTTCTAACATTCAGAAACATATTTTCAAAATTAAAACACTTGACCAACCGGTGACCATCATCAGCATCCACCGTCGTCCACCAACTACCGCCGTTTGTCATTCCTCTCCGTATCCATTACAGATGATGGACAAACCTTGTTTATTCGTAGATCTCCGTTCCATCTCCATGTCCATTCCAAATCAGATATGTTGTGGCAATGGAAATTCATTTCCGATTGTCGAAATAACTCGTTTCCGGCTGCTAGTTCAACGAAGGGACGCCGAACTGAAGTGTGAGGCTTGTGGACGGAGATGGTATGGTGGACTGGTGTGGAGACTGGAGACAAGAGGCGATAATGGCCGGCGTTTTGGTTTTAGATTTAGGGTTAAAGAGAATATGATAGAAAAAGAAAATAGCTTTGGGATTTGGAAAGGCAGGGAGTCACGTGAATGAACATTAGTTTGAAAAGTCAAAAAAATTATAAATCATCTCCATATATTCAAAATATAAAAAATAATTAAAAAAATATTAAATTCAATATTTCGAATAGTTCAGATATCCGAACTATCCGAAAAATCTTAAAATCACTATCCGAATCCGAATCCGAATGTTTGGATATCCAGGATTCGGATATCCGAATTTTCGAATATCCGAAATTTCGGATAGTTAGGATACGGATAGTCGGATAATTCGGATACGGATTCGGATTCGGATTCGGATACTTTTGAACACCCCTAGGTATATGGTTCTCGGTATGTGTTTTCGGGTAATCGGATCGGGTATCATCTAATCCCATACCTGGCCCGTATCCGCGAAAATTATTATATTCTAATCCCATACCCGACCCATAACCATCAGGTTTTGGGTATACTCATCCCATTTATTTCGGGTTTTAGGTATACCTATCAGACTCGGGATTTTTTTTTTTTTTGGCCATCCCTTACTCCCAAGGGGGCTCTTTACCTTTAACGCTTCTATTTTTCGCTGTGAAATAGTTTACGATGATGATGTGAAAGGGATTGGCAACCCCACCCACAAACTGACAATTGGTTTAGAATTTTTTGTTTTTTCTTTCTTTTCTTTATGCTTTAGAAAATTATATAATGGTCGATGCCAATTATTATTTTGAAAATTAGTAGCAAGTAGGGGTGTTTATGGTTCGTTTTGAACCCGTGAAACCGTCTAAACCAGTCATCGATTTGGTTTCATGGTTGGTTTATACCCAAAACCAACCTATAAAATCGGACCGGACCGTATGATTTAATTATAAATATTGTCTATATATATTATATTATATATATATATATATATATATATGTGTATACAAATATACTAATAGACATAATTAAATAAAAATTGTTAATGCTTATAATAAACATTATTATATATAAAGACCGACACTAAATAAAAAATGTGGGCTAAGCCCAATTTAAACCACAAAAGACTTTAACTTGCCTTTCAAATTTTCGAATAAGAACCCATAAATCAAGTGTTGTAATGGTATTTTTTAAATTCTGTTAATTATGAAGAGCCATATAATTACATCTAACAAATCATTTTGGGCATTTTGTATAAAACCCCAACAAGCGCAAACCGTGAAACCAAACCGGAACCAAACAATTACTAATGATCGGTTTAAGAGTTCAACGGTTTGGTTTTGGTTTACGAAAATAAAAAACCGTCATTAATGGTTTGGTTACGGTTTGACGTGAAACCGTAAAAACCGGACCGTGAACACTCCTAGTAGCAAGTAAGCTAAACGGCATTTTGTTTGACACTAAAAGAACAAATACAAAAAAACCAAAAAAACAAAAAAAGTATTAGGAGTGTCATCTTAGAGCATTCTTAACATATCCATCATACTCGTTTTTATAATTATACTAAAAAACAATACATTTTCTTTCTTGTTCAATTAAATAATATTTTTTATACTTTTATCAATACAGTTTTCTGTCTCCTCTACTCACAACCAATTCAACAGATTTTAAAAAATAGGGAATATCTCATATAGTATTAACAAAGTGTCAAAAGTGTTCCAATTAAGTCATTCATGAATATTCTTTCCAAATCGGGTCACTAAATATTCAAATAGAGTCTCACCGATTTTTTTGTGCGTCAAGAAAGAAATGGAGGATAAGAAGTGGGGGTGGGGGTCGGAATTTGTAATATATGTAGTTAAATTTAGAAAATTATAAAAAAATGTTAATTATATTAAAATTCAAAAATAAAAAATAAATTTCAGTTCGCCACTCAACGTCAGCATAAAAAAATAAAAATATTTTCTACGTGAAACAAAAAAGTAAAAGGCTAAAAAAACATGTTAAAACCTTTTATTTATAAAATATGAAAGTTGAGTGATTTAATTGGAACACCTTAGGGGGGGAGGGGTGGTGGATGTGGTGTGATCACTCATCACACACCCCACCCAATTATATTGTGCCACATCACCAACCCAAATTCCATCACATGTGATGGTTTTTTACTAGGGGTGGTGGTGTGGTGTGATGGTGTGTGATGGAATATATTTTTTTTTGCAACTTTAAAAATTAAAACAATATTTAATAGAACTTAAAAATAAAAACAATAGTTTAATAGAACATAATTCAACTTAAAATTTAGAAATAAAAAATAAAAGTTACAACGAACGTCTACTCCTCGTCTGAATCCGGAAATTCCAAACCTAAAGAACCTATATGCGCAACAAGATCCCATCTCAATCGATGATGAATATCTTCATCCCGCAAGTCTAATTGGACATCATCGGGAACGGGAAGATGAGTCGGAGGATCCGGTACCCAATCTGGAGAAATTGCATTTCCATTTTCTTTAATTAACATATTGTGTACAATCGATGTTACCGAGTATCCCTGAAAAATGCCATCTAGCCTCGTGTGCAGCGTAAAGACGTGTAATGTCGTGTCTTGTTGGTTTTCGTAGAAACTCTTTGGCATACAATTTTATAATCGCGTTACAAAAGAATTGTCGACATACACGTGAAGTTCTCTAAGACATTTGTAAGTATTCATCGAATTGGTCGGGTGGGTTACCTGTCGCTAGTTGAAGAATAGCGGATGTGCATTTTTGAAGCGGCGTAAAACTTCGTTTGCCTCTCGCGTCGTAAGATTCTTGAAACCATTCTTCATTTGCTTCGACGTCGGCTACAATCTTTAAGAATAAAGATTTCGGAAAACGAAAGCGTTCCCTAAACGTCTCGTCGTTGTACTTCGGCTCCTCCACAATATAGTCGTTCATTAGCACGTCGTGGGCATGTATACGATCACGCTCCACCGCCTTTTTCTTCGGACGGCTCGGGCCTTCAAGTTATTTGTATAGAAACAGGAACCATTCGAGAATGTCATCGTCCGAAGACAAAGAGCTATCGGTGCCTAAGGGCATCGAGTGTTTCGGAAATTCCATATTTTTTTGTTGTGAATGAAGGGGAAGTTTGAGAGTGTTTTTGAGTTGGATTTGGTTTTGATTTGGATTTGGTTTTATGTTTTTGTTTTGGTTTTATATTGGTTTTTTTATTTAAACCCCCCACTTCAAGGCTACATCCCCACCAACGGCTACATTCTTCTTGGAAAACACCCCCTTCACGCGTGATAACCATCACGCAAACACATCTTTTTGCGTAACAAGGGGGCAGCGACGGTGTTGAATATGTCATCACGCGCGACGGGGAGGCCACCACGCACCGCCCCGTCCGCCCTTATAAAGTTGAGTGACATAATTGAAACACTTTTGAAACTTGTGTACTATTTAATAAAATTGCCCTAAAAAAATTAATATGGGCAAACTTTGTTTTCCCCCAATTTTACAAAAATCCATTACAGTTTCTCTCTCCACTATATAATTTACACTCACAAACACTAAAAACTCACCCTATAATTTGCAAATTTCCTTCACATAATTTTTGAAAGATATAATGAGAATGCCCTTATGTGTACTTCAAACTAATTATTCTGCCTACTCTTAACCACCAAATAAATTATTCTTATTATCTCTGTAAAAGATAAAAGGGAAATTCTTAAAATGGGTAATTTGAAATTTGAAGACAGAGAACTTGAAAATAGGCCAAAAGTTTTAAAAGTTTCAGTATTAATCCTTTAAAAACCATTGGCGGTGATGCTTTTGGTATCTCGCCGATGATATTCGTCTACCAATGAAACTGTGCCACGTTTAAATATATTGACGCAAACCGATGGATTTATATTCAAAACTATATGCTCCGTTAGTTTTGGTGTGAAAAATGTCTCAGCGTGGTCTTGTTTTCATCTCCTTCGTGAGTTTAAAAAAAATCAAAATTCATGTTTTTATGAAAGTCATCTGACCAGTGAATTTAAAGTGAATTTCGTCTCCGAGATGAAAACATGGTTTTCGTGGAGACATTTTTCAACTCGCGTTAGTCTATGCACATTCTCATTATTCCATCCTTCTTCTTCTTCACGAATAACACTGTCGCGCCCCAAGGGGATACACTTGGTCTTATGAAACCTTTGTCGAGGAGTTCTTGCAGTTGGGACATCAACTCTTTCATCTCAGACGGCGCTAGACGGTAAGGTGCTTTCGCGACGGGCTGGGCTTCTGGTATTAAATTTATTTGGAATTCTATCTCTTGCTTCGGTGGCAACCCCGGAAGATCCTCTGGGAATACTTCTGGGTAGTCGCGCACAATAGGAACATCTTTCATTTCTTTCGTCTCGGCTGTAGCGTTGACAACATACACCAGGTAGGCACCACACCCTCGTCTTAATAACCTTTCGGCTTTTATCATCGAAACGACGTTAAGCCCTGAACTTTCCTTATCACCATAAACCGTCATGGCACTACCATCCATGGACTTCAGCTTTATAATCCTACTCTTACATACTATCTGAGCTTCATATTCAGACAACCAATCCATTCCTAAGACTACATCGAACCCTCCTAAGGTCATAACATACAAAGTAACAGGGAACTCATGTCCCTCTAATTCTACCTTAAAATTCTTAACCATTTTCATTATTTTCACCGAGGTGTCACTAGCGGTTTCTACTATGAAGGTTTCAGACACTCGGCCACATTTCATTTTAGCTAGTCTACTAAATGTTGTAGCTACAAAACTTCTATTCGCACCCGAATCAAATAATACTGAAGCAGAAATACTGTTTACTAAGAACATACCGGTCACAACATCAACGATCTGTCGAGATTTTTCCTGGGTCAGCATGTAGGCTCTAGTCCTCGGCCTTGCTTGATCAGCATCCTTCTTTCCACTACCTCCAGCTTCACCATCAGTGCACTCTCTTGCCATATGGCTTGTTTGGCCACATTTGTAACACGCTTGTTTCGCACTGCATTCATTGGCATAATGCCATACCTTTCCACACTTATAACACGCGTTAGACCCCATCCTGCATTCTCCACCATAAGCCTTACCGCATTGTTACACACATCAGAACTCCTACCCCACTTACACTCACTACCATGCATCTTTCCGCAGGTCTTACACGACCTCTTCTCCCAGACTCTCGGCTTTTATTCTTAGGGTTCCACAATTGAGTACCAGGTCGTTTAGCAGGAGCAACCCACTTCTTATCCTTCTTCTCCTCCACTACCACCTCATCTGTCGACAAGTCATCATAAACCATTTCCGCCAGCCCACAACAGAATCAAAAGTACCTGGTCTACCAGCCTTGACCAAGACGCGAACATTCTGCAGCAGTCCCCTAAGGTAACCCTTGATCCGCTTGGCCTCAGTGCTCACCAAGTCCGGCACCAACCTTGACATGCGGTTGAATTCAGTGGTGTATTCGCGGTGTGTCATCTTACCCGCCTTCAGACTCAAGAACTTCATTTCAACACTTTCTACCTCGGCATCAGCACAAAACCTCTTCATCACTAATTCCTTCAGATCATCCCACCTCATAGCTTTGATCTCTTCCCGACTCTTCCTCTGTTCAACCGACTCCCACCAGTACATTGCCTCCTCGCTGAATGATTGGGTAGCATACCCTACACCTTGATCGGGACGGCATTCACTAATTCGGATAATTTTGTCCATCGTGGTTATCCATTGGAGAGTAGCGATTGCGTCTCCCAAGCCAGTTAGCTTTAGTGGGTGGCAACCTTTGAAAGACTTATAGTTGCATCCACCTCGGCCCCTTTTCCTATCATTAACCATCACCGATTTAACCACGCTTGATTCTTCCCTCTACCTTTCATCATCCTTCTTATCATCTCCTTCCGCCCTTTCAATGGTACCTTCACGGACCCCAGCAGACTTTTCGAGATTCATGTTTTTCACAGCAGCTGCTACCGCTTGAGCAATGGCAGTTTGAATCGCGGGGTCCAGTTGAACTCCCTCGTTGTTACTCGGATTTTAACCAGCTAAACTTATTTCGCCTTCATTGTTGGTGGCTGCCTCTACTGACGGTTCTCGAACAAAGCGTGGGCTACCACGACATTCCGTATGTCCTCCTCTTCCAGCAGCTTTCTTAGCTCCAGCCATTCGTATTCTATAAGGAAACACAAACGTTATCACTTAAGGAACCATTTAGCACAAGGATAGTAAGGCTAACAGGTAATAACAGTGGCCAGCTGTGATTAGCTGATCACGTTACTTTCCGTGTCCTCTACACTTCCTCTCATTAGTCTATTTGTGCTAATTCTACTCTTATACAGTTAATCAATCAAACAATCAAGAAATCCTATCCCTACATACACATATCCTTTCTCTAGCAGTTAAGCTAACATTAACATTCATTATTTAACCATACACTTTACCGTTACTGAGCTTGATTGAGTGACACATGTCTATCTTGAATTGGCATCTTCTTTTTGTTCTTACTTAAATCTCATTCTCTATTCGAGTCTAAGCATGTAGGATGCTTAAATCTCTTGAACTTTATTCTGATACCAACTTGAAAGGCCCCGTTACCGGTGCCCTACGTTGGACGTTGGATTTACTCATTAACATAGTTCTAAATATCAGAGTTAATAAAAACATTCACGGAATATTAAAAACAGTCAAACCATTACATTACATGACCATTAATCCTTGTCTTAACAAGCATTCAAATCATTTAAACGTAAAACATTGTCTTTTTAGTATAACATAACATTTCTTGATATGCCAGCTTCTTCAAGATCATCTCATGTGCTTCCCCTCATGCGAGCTGCCTCAGTTTACTCATCTGCATGCATACTAAAAGTCAGCTAAGCTGAGTGAGTTCTAGTTAATCATACAACATACAATCTGTTCTCATACTTGCACACGTGCCCGACGGTGTGTACATTTTTCATACTTTACTTTATATACATAACTATCCATACTATTTAAAGAGCCTTTTGCCCTATAACCTCACAGATATTATAAGGGTCTGGTCCCGAACATCACAGATATTATTAGGGTCTGGTCCCTACCATCACAGATATTATTAGGGTCTGGTCTCTACCATCACGGATATTATAAGGGTCTGGTCCATATTCTCACAGATATTATTAGGGTCTGGTCCCTATCGTCACAGATATTATTAGGGTCTGGTCCCTTTATATCGTGCTACTGTAACATACCTGTCCTTTACATACTTGCCTTAATAACACGTGCAATATCCGAATATCGTTCACGTACTATTAACATATCATACATACATCATACAAACTTCATACATGCATCATTCATACATTATATATATATATCATTCATACCTTTAGCTACCACCTGACGGTCCATGCAATATCCAAAGATCGTTCATGCACCGTCAAGCAATCATCATACATAATTCATATAAGGCATACAATTACCACTTAAGGTAAGTATATTACTATCACATCGAGTATGCACATAGCCCCGAAAACATAATAAGGAAGTGGGGCAAGAAACTCACCTGAATGTGGTTACGTTCATCGTTAATAGTTATTCCCTTATTTAGCTGTGCATGACTAACTGTATAACAATTACACGTATCAATTAACTATCAATACCCATATCGCATTTCTGGTTTAATTATATCCAGCAACGAACAGGGGTCCGGGGGCAGTGCCCCTGGCAGCGTGATTCTAGGGGCGGCAGCCCCTAGCAGGGTCCAAGGAGAAGAGCCCCTGGCTGGGGTCGAGCTGCCAAGTCATCATAACGAATTGGGTTATCATAATGAACTGGTCCTTGTAAGGAATTGGACCTTATAACGAATTGGTCCCTTGCCGAATCAGTTCATGTAGCGAATCAGTCCATGTAACGAATTGGACCTTCCAATTCGTTATCTCCTTTAACGAATGGTCTTAGCGAATCAGAAGCTAGTTCCTTACCTCATGCTTAGCGAACTTGAACATGAACTGAGTCTAGTTCGTTAGGTTAACTTTAACGTACTGCTTGGCGAATCACCCCTAATTTGTTAACTCTTCGTTAACTAATTAGGGTTAGGTCAGAGAATGTCAGGAACATTCTTTGACATTCCCTTTTACCTCGTACATACTTCCGGCGCCGTCGCCGGAAAAAAATGAGTTTTGACTAGTTTTTCACCATTTTTTGCCCCGTTCAATCCCGATCTGAGCTAGGTAGATACCTAAGCTCCTCTTAGGTTCGGTTTATACCCGATTCCACCCGGATCTCATGACTTAAATGGTTTAACGGTGTCGGCTCGTTGTTTCGTGACCATATCTAACGGGTTTAAGTTCATACAACATCATGCTATCATTACCTTGAATCGGGATCGGTTTTCTATCTTGGATCGGCTAGAGAAAAGGAGAGAAACTCGAGAGAGAGCTTAAATGTGTGTTTTGGTGGTGTATGGAATATGTGTAAAATGAAATTAAATATGTAATTATGACTTATATAATTATGCATCATGGGCTTAAGCCCATGGCATTTCCTTCCATCCTTCATAACCCATGTCCATAACCCATATCCATTTAACCCAACCTAGCCTAACTCATAATAACTCATATTTCATTTATTAACCGAAACTCGAAAAATGAGATGTTACAATGTACATTAAATCACTTTGTTTTTTATTAAAATAATTGTATAAAGATTTCATCACATTTTGATGTTTGCATATTAACCCATATATGGAATTTATTGACTTATAGAATAAATGTTCTTTGACCTTCAGTTTATAATTTTCAGGTTGTTTTATGAACATATAAATATGTAAACCGATTTTTAGGGAAAGTTCTTTTAGTGTTCATTTAATGTAGCTCTAAACTTTTTCAAGCTACTTGAACAATGATGATACTTATAGAAATCTTTTGTAATATAGGTAAAAAGATTCTTTGATAATTGGTTTCTCCTTGAATATATCCTTTAACAATCAATCGTCCTTCTTAATTTCTTAACTTTTTTTTTCTTGGGATTTAATTTAGTTATGAACACTCTTAGGTGATTCAACCAAATCTAAATTTTATTCTGACTTATGGAGTCAATTTTGCTAATAATAGCTTTATTCCATTCAGAAGATTGATTGATTTAATGGTTTAATTAGAAGGGGTAGGATCATTAAGCTTTCCAACATCCATTTCAACCTTAGTTAGGGAGTTTACATAATCACCAATGTCAGTAGGTTTTAAAACCTAGAGGGCCTCCTAAGTTTATCATTTGGTAATTTTAAAAGTCTCAGTTTTAAGGATTAGCTCTTAGTTTGGTTGTTATAATTTTCAGGATTTTAACTGTGTAAGATTTGGTGCAGTATGGTATACAAGAGGTGTAACTAGAGTTAAACTTGGAGTAAAATTTAATGACTCTCTTCCCCCGCCTCTTGTACTTTTAACAAGTCATTATAAGGACTTTTACTGCTTCCACTGACTTTAGAAACACTTAGAAACTTATCATGCTTAGGGTCAATATTTAAATACCAATAGATTTTAATAGAGAAACAAGTTAATGATGTAAGTCGTCGTAGTTTCTCTTGTGAGGATTATTTTATTAAGAATTGAAGTATGCTTACATATAAGAAACAATGAATCTTTTGTAAGAGAAATAATAAATTCTAAAGAGATAGGTTTTGATGGAATAGTATTGTGATGGAGCATTGTCTTGTACAAAAGGTGTAATTGAGATTAGGGATGGCAATGGGTCGGGTTTGGGTCGGGTTTAGATATTCCCAAACAAGTTTAGACAAAAAAACATATTTGGAATATAGTATATATATATATAATATAATAAGCTATATCGGGTACATCGGGTATATAATCGGGTAAATGATTTTATGTTATCGGGTAATCGGGTCGGGTAATCGGGTATATTAGAAATTCCAAACCTGTCCCAAACCCGCGAAAAGTTTTAAAACTAATCCCAAACCCGTCCCAAACCCTAATGGGTCCGGTATTACCCGTCCCATTTATGCCGGTTTTCGGGTTTTCCATCGGGTCCGGGTTTCATTTCCATCCCTAATTGAGATAATATAAAGTTTTCACTTCCCCACCTCTTGAAAATCTACTAAGTTATAATTGAGACACTTAAGGCTCCCAACGATCTTTAATATCTCAATGAAAATACAAGAAAAGTTTCAATAATGTACATGACGTGGGAATATGTCATTTATATATTAGACTTGATTTGATTTCATTAACGTTCAGATGTCATAAGAGATATAGGAACATAAGTAGAAGAAATCATATTAAGTATATATATGAATGTATTTCTTTAATACTGTGGACCATTGAAGACATATTACATACAACTAATAGCCTTTTAAATGATAAAAGAATTATGTCTGAATATTCCCATTGAATAAGTTTCACGAATTTAAGTGAAATATAAGTTCTGGTGGACCCATACTTATTTCTTAAGCCAAGCAAAGTTTAGGGCATCTAACAAATGCTTTAAAATAACTAAAATGAGATTATATGAAAAGTCACACTCATCAACCATGTCACGATTTCTCCTGAAATTTGGTTTTAATGGATGAATTTTATAGGTCTCATTTGTCTTTTGGTAAATTTTTATTTCCATGATAACAAAAGTTGTAAAGTTTATAGCATCATGTAGTTCTATTTTATAAATATTTTAATCCAAATATTGATAACAAATAATATGAGATTTTGAGGTAAGAGTGACTTTATGTTGGCTATGCAAACCTCATAACTGTCATAATGTAGCTTAAGTATTGATACTAAATTCTGATTAATCTCCAGAATATTTAAGGTACCATAAAGTGTAATTAAAAGACAGTTTATCATGGTTCTAATAACCTTAACATGTATATTTTGTCACCGACAATTGTGTTAGTTATTTGTTGATTTCGAGTAATCATATAGAACTAGACTCAACCAATCATGTGTTGATGAGAATATTAGGATTAGCATACTTAAATATCATTTATACAACTATCAGTTTTAGCCAGGTATTCTTTTGAATTATGGATAGTCTTATAATGCTTATGCCTAATCTAATGACATATATTTGCAATGAGACTTATCATTAGAGAAATTAAAGTTGGAATTAATACTTATTTTTGTCTATGAACCTTAGAATTATCCTCTTTTAAGTTTTAGTGGTGTGAGTTGAATAACATATTATTTCCAGTACCAGACATTTCTTTTCTTGTACATATGTTGCTGGTCAACACACTCATTTTCTATTGGTACTTCAGAGTGTTATAGTTTATTCTTAAGACACCAAATTGTACTATTGAAAATTTTTATATGTAATGTACTATAAAATTGTATTTATTTTCATGTGTGAACCCTTAATTTTATGGGTCATGGTATTGTACATTATGATGTATTCAAAGATACCATTAAACCTTATAGTTAGTACTTAGAATAGGAAAAACTAAATCAAGAACAACTCTAGTGATAACATTTATTTAAAAAAGTTATTGGTTATCATTATCATAAGAGACATCATCATTGACTCATCCTATTTGTTATGCTCTAGTTTTCAATATAATGATTATTATTATAAGGAGCAGAAGGATAGTCATATCATGTCTTAATGGATAATTAAAAATGAGAAGAGCTGAATATTATTGAAACTCTTTATGATGTAGAACTTATATTATGCTTTAATATTAGAGTGGATGATTTGGATGAAATAGTTATTTATAGAAGAAAATTATAATGAGTAATGCTATGGGATATTAAAGTAAGATAGATTAAAGTTTATGATCATTGGATTAATGAATGATCATTAATGTGAGGATCATTATATTTTATTGAAGATGTGATATATCTATTATTAACATCAAACTAATTGATAATAATTAAAAGTTCTACGTAAACAAAAAATAAATCACCTTTAGACAGAATTAAATTTTATTTAAGTATGTGGGCAAAACAATTGTATACATCACCTTTGGACAGAAGTGAGACATTTATTTTAATTATACACATGCTAGTTTTGCTGGATAAAAATGTAACACATCACCTTTGGGCAGAAGTGAGACATTTATAACATGTTAGGCAAAAACTAACAAAAATTTTTAATTAGACTTGAATGATATGGTAAATGTAGCACGTCACCTTTGGACAGAAGTGATACATCAATATTTACTCAAGCTAAGCCTTTTATGCTTTGTAAAATTTTATAAGATTAAATTGTTTACAAAACATTTAATTAAGAACTGTTTATAGGAAAATTAGAGTTTCGGGAAATTAGTTATCAAGACTTTTGAGTTCTTGGGAATTTGAGTTCTTGGGAATTTTAGTGAGCCCGACTTTTAGTGGGTTTTCGGTATTATAAAAGTTTCTGGTATTATAAGGTTTTTGAGATTTTGGTAAACCAAAACCATTATAGGAAAAAAATCCGAAATTTAATTTTAAAATTTAAACCCATAAACTATTTTTAACCCATAAATTATTTTTCCCATCAATTATTTTTAAATCCCATAAACTAATGTATTATAAAGATGAAATTCGAATTTTAATGAATTATCCTGTTTCCAAATTTGAAAGATTTAATTATAATTATCAAAGATTTTGAAATATTTTATTGATAAAACTATATCATTTTTTAAATTTTTTAATAGATAAAAATCAATCCAAATTGAAAATAACATATTTTATTCCTAGGATTCATCCAAAATAATGATGATTTTTCGGTTTTTATGATGAAGTTGATGAACATCTTCGAATAATCTTTAGTCAGTTTTCCTTGGAATCGAAATCTTAAACATATTTTTAACATATTTCGAATATATTAGAGTTTTAAATATTAATTTTATCAGTTATAACCAGTTTTCTTAACAAAACATGAAAAACAAAAAAAATTAGGGTTTTAATCAAAATTCATGATTTCGATTTTAATTCTAGATTTAGGGAAAACATTAAGAACTGATTAATCAACATCGCCCTGATACCACATGTTGATAAGTTCTTTATGAAATTAATAGAAAACAAGATAAATATTAAACCTATGAACTTGTTACAGTAGTGAGGGTTGTAATCGTAACAGAGAAGGATGTAGACGACATGGTTGTCAGCTTGGTCGAGTTCCTCTTTAGGATGTATAGTTAAGAATGGTGTTAGAGTTCTTGAGAGGAACTCGGTTCTTGTGATTAGGTTATGATGTTAATATTTATCTCTCTATATATACACCCAAGGAGAAACCCTTTATTAGTTAGTAAGGGTAATATGGCCATCAACAATTACCAAACTCGTGTTTTGGTAATTAATATTATGAACTATTATAATATAAATGCTTATAATGGCCATATATAATATATTATGTATTTAATCTTACAACTCGTGTTTTCCTAAACAATTTATAAGGTTATGCGTAGTGGAGGGGCTACAAATTGGACGAATTGCGACACATGGCGCCCAATCAGCAAATGATAGGAATTTGTTTTTGGGATGTATTGGTTTTGTAGCCCCCTCATTTTCTATTATTTTCTTTTAATAATTAAATTAAACAAATAAAAAACATTAAATTAAATAATTAAATAAAAATACATTAAAATTAAAATAGAAACCTTAAAAAATATATATAACAAAAAAAAACAAACTAATAGCCATAATATTCGCGCATTTTTTCAACTCGTCGTCGTTGCAATAATGCGGCCTCTTAGTGTAACCCGACCGCTTTGAGGGATTCGTATTCTTTACTCATTTCCCGTAATTTCAACATAGCGGCAATGTGTTGTTTGTTGGTTTCTCTTATGGTAGTGGTGAGTTCCACGACAATCTTTTCGTGTTGTTTGATGGTTTCTCTCATGGTAGCGGTGAGTTCCACGACAATCTTTTCGTGTTGTTTGATGGTTTCTCTCATGGTAGCGGTGAGTTCCACGACAATCTTTTCGTGTTGTTTGATGGTTTCTCTCATGGTACCGGTGAGTTCCACGACATGGGTTTCGAAAGAAGGGAATGGGCGTTTCGGTTGGTTCGGGTTGTTTCTAGGATTCAGTTTGGTTGTATTTTTGAATAATTTGGTTATGTGTAGTGTATGAAATGGATATGAGTTTGGAGAAGAAGGGTATATATATATATATATAAATATATATATATATATATATATATAAATATATATATATATATAGGATGAGTATCATTACAGAACCCTTAAATTATTTAACAACTTGAAGGAACCATTGAAAACTAACGTTTTTTATAAAAATTTTTGTATGTTAATGTTATTTGAGTGTAGTTTCATCATTTTGTATATCTATATTTATAATTACAATTTTGAAAATTAGTTTTTATACATATCTATGTTTTATTTTATACCTATATAATTTTGTTAATACATAAATTTTACACATATGTAACCTGTGATTTATATATGTAATCAAAATTTTTTATATAAAATATGATAAAACTACTCTTAAATAATGTTAGTATATAAAAAAAATTAAAAAATGTTTGATTGTTTAGAGTTCCTAACAGTTCTTAACTTTTTTGGAGTTTTTAAATGATACCAATCCTATATATATATATATATGTTCTTTAGATTAAACCTTTTTTTTAATTTTGACCGTTCCAACGGTCATATTGTTATTTTATTATTATTTTCACACAACGAACGTCAATAAAAGGTTCTCGGCCCCCCCCCCCCCCGCCTCCCATTTCGCCCCACATATCGCATGGGGGCAGTGTTGTAGCCCTTATCGCCCAATTGTCGTCCCAACTCTTCACCCACTACGAGTAGTCTAAGTTGTGTTGGTCCAGAAAACGTAAAAGAAGTACATGAAGGCTTTTCGAAGACAATTAATTAATACAGTTTTCCTTTTTCTTATTTTCCATAATAAACCAATATTAATATCAAGAATCAAGACATATCTATAGAAGTAAATAATAGTTTGGGAAAAGATACTTTGTTCTATTGTATATTGACATATATATATACAGAGAGAAATAAATGGAGAATGCTTAATCTAAGGCTACAACTATGCAATCATAATAAATGCAGTTTACAAATATGCATATTCCAAAGTTGTGACGGAGACTAATTCAAAATGGTTTGAATGTAGATCTTGATTTATGCAATTTCCTTAATATGCTCCCTCAAGATGGACGGTTTTGTTGCAAGTCCAATCTTGGATGTGAGAAGATGAAAACGTGTTCTTGAAAGTGGTTTTGTGAGAGCATCTGCTAGTTGATCGTTTCCTGATATATGAGTAACCCTTATGGAGCGGTCATGTACTTTTTCACGAACGAAGTGAAAATCAAGTGCAAGATGTTTCATACGAGAGTGAAAAACTGTGTTTGCGGAGTATTGTGTTGCACTTAAGTTGTCACAAAAGATGGTTGGGGTTGCTGTGGATTTAAGACCGAGTTCTTTGAGGAGAGATTTGATCCACATAATTTCGGTAGTAATTGAGGCCACAGCACGAAATTCAGCTTCGGTTGATGACCGTGCTAGTGTACTTTGTCGTTTGGAGCTCCATGCAATAGGGTTCGAGCCGAGATAGACAATATAACCAGATAGACAATATAACTTGCCCAATCGGCATCGGTAAAGCCATGAAGTTGTAATGGTGAGGACCTTTTTAATAAGAGACCTTTGTGAATTGAACCATGTAGGTATCTCAATAACCGTTTGAGGGCACTCCAATGTGTTGATGTTGGTACATGCATGAATTGTGAAAGTTTATTAACAGTGAAGGCAACATCTGGCCGTGATAAAGATAAGTACTGTAACGCACCAACAAGTGCTCTATACTCTGTGGGTGTGGAGAGGCGCGTTCCTCCATGCAGTGTGATGGTTTCGGAACACATAATAGGTGTGGCATTTGGTTTACATTCACTCATATTGGCACGTTTGAGGACATCGTTTATGTATTTAGTTTGAGATAGAAAAAGACCTTGAGGGTGAGGTAAGACTTCGATTCCAAGAAAGTAAGATAAATTGCCAAGATCTTTCAGAGAGAATTTGGTGGATAGATTTGAGATAAAATCATCAATGATTTGAGTAGAGGGGCCGGTGATAATGATGTCATCGACATAGAAAAGGATAAAAATTGAAGAAGAACCATTTGTTTGGATAAACAAGGATGGATCTGATATTGTGGGTTTAAAGTGTTTGGAATGAGGTATGTCTTGAGTTCTTCATACCAAGCACGTGATGCTTGTCGTAAGCCATAAATGGCTTTGTTCAGTTTACAAACATGGGATGGAAAAGATGGATCTATGAATCCGGGAGGTTGTGCCATATACACATCTTCTGTTAAGGTGCCTTGGAGAAAGGCATTGTTAACATCAAGTTGGCGAAGGCTCCAATGATGCGAGACAGCAAGAGATAAAATTAAACGAAGAGTTGCGGGTTTGACAACGGGACTAAAGGTTTCAGCAAAGTCGATGCCAGGCCTTTGATGGAACCCCTTGGCGACAAGGCACGCTTTGAGACGCTCAATTGACCCGTCGGGATTATATTTTGTTCGGAATACCCATTTGCTTCCAACAATATTTGGGGCAGATGTAGGTGGAACTAAAGTCCATGTTTGATTGCTTTTGAGTGCTTTCTTGGGTCATTGCTTTTCTCCATGAAGGATGTTTTAGAGCTTGAGTGACTGTGGATGGGTCATTTACCGGACCATTTGTGGCGGTATATAACTGAAAGTTTTCATTGTGATATCGCGTATTAGGCTTGCAAATTCGGGTAGAAGTGGTGGGTGGTATCGATTGAGTTTCATGTGGTCTGGATTGGGTGATGGGAGATGATGTTTGATTGATGGTGTTAGGTAATGTATCGATTTGGACAGAAGGTGTTGGGGTGGTTTGTAAATTGTCGAATTGATTAGAGGTTGTGGGTGGGGTATTGAATTGAGTTTGTACTGGATTCGGTGGGGTATTAATTTGACTTTGTATTGGATTGGTTGTAAAATGATCAGAAGGTGGTGAGGTACTTTTAGCAATGATAGGAATGGTTATGGGAAACCAAATGGTGGGGTCTGGGTTCGATTGATGGGTATTATTTGAGATAGTTTCATACGGAAACTCATCTTCAATGAATTAAACATGTCTTGAGGTGTAGATTATATTAGTGATGGGGTCGAGGGCGTAATACGCACTTTGAGACGAAGAATAACCGACGAAGATACATGGTTTGGATTTTGGGTGAAGTTTGTGTGGGGAATAGGGACGAAGCCACGGATAACCAAGGCAACCGAAATTCCTTAATTTACCATAGTTTGGATGTTTATTGAATAGACGATGATATGTGGATGTGTTTTGAAGAGTTGGGGTGGGAAGGCGGTTTATTAGATAGGCGGCAGTGGTCATAGCAAATGGCCATTATTGAGAAGGTAATTTTGCATGTGAGAGAAGAGATAGACCTGTTTCGACAATATGACGGTGTCTACGTTTCGCATAACCATTGTGTTCGGGTGTGTGAGGAGGAGAAGTGAGGTGGGACACCCCCTTTGATTTAAGATGTGATGTAAGTTTTATGTATTCTCCACCGTTGTCGGAGAAAAATTGTTTGATAGTGGTTTGAAAATAATTTTCAACTGGATTTTGAAAATGGATGAAGATTTCTAAAGAATCGGATTTGTTTTTGAGTGGATACAACCATATATATTTAGTGTAATGATCAACGAAAATTATATAATATTTGAATCCGTCAAATGATGTAATTGGTGATGACCATACATCGGAAAGTATTAGATCTAGAGGTGCTTGAGAGGATAAGCTAGATTGATAAAAGGGTAGTTTATGGCTTTTGTTTATATGACAAGAGTTGCAATTATTGTTGGAATCAAAGATGCAAGAAATGATAGAGGATAAAGATTGCAACGTCTTATCATTTGGATGGCCCAAACGATGGTGCCAATGCTTGGAGGTTGTATTTTGTAGTGAGAATGTTGTGGGAGGATGTGGTGAGAGTGAAGAGCGGATTTCATATATCCCGTTACGTGCCGTTCCTTTAAGAAGAGGGATGTTGGAACTTCGATCCTTTATGACAAAGGTAAAATCATAAAACTTGATTAGAAAGTTATTATCATGACATAATCGGGATATAGAAATAATATTTCGAGAAATTGAGGGAACACAAAGAACGTGTTTTAAGATTAGTGGTTTGTTTGGTGTGTGGATTATGATTGAACCAGTATGAGTTATGGTAAGGGACGAACCGTCACCGATTATAAGTTTCTCGGTACCATCATAGGGTGCATGATGAAACAATGCGTTTAGGTTGTTTGTCACATGATGTGACGCACCACTATCAAGAAGCCAATTTGCTTGTGTTGGGTTAGTTTGAATGCCTAACGTATTCACACGTGGGGATGTTTTAGAGACCTGCATATTACAGGTAAATGGCGGTATGACCGCGTTAGAAGACATATTTTTAAAAGAGTTGTAACTTGCAATGGTGTGGCCTTTGATGTGACACCATTGACATCAGCCAAGGAATGGACGTTTTCCATTAGATGCGGGTGTATTGTTGACATTGAGGTTGTTGGAGGTTGCCATGTAAATAGAGAGGGGGTATGTGCTGTTCGGAAATGAGAGAGATTTTTAATAGAAAAAGATAGGCTTTGATACCATATTGAAGTAAATAATAGTTTGGTAAAAGATACTTTGTTCTATTGTATATTGACATATATATACAGAGAGAAATAAATGGAGAATGCTTAATCTAAGGCTACAACTATGCAATCATAATAAATGCAGTTTACAAATATGAATATTCCAAAGTCGTGACGGAGACTAATTCAAAATGGTTTGAATGTAGATCTTGATTTATTCACTTTCCTTAATAATATCCACTGCTAGTCTACTACAATACTTTTCAAATTAGAGAGGGGAATAAATGCACACAAAAATAGCGACAGAGCTAATTGGTCGTAAAATCCCATTCACAAATTTTTTTGTCCACGAACCTGTCACGGATGGATCCGGTTGCCGTGGGTTTGGCCGGTCGCAATTTTGGTTACAATGAGCCAGGTTAGTTGCTCACTGAAGTTCAGTTGTAAACAGATTAGCGACAATGAAATGTGCATCGATTGTAAACCATTTGCAAATAGGCTTTAGCGACAGGTTTACAACTATCTTAGATGTCGCGTTATTAGTACGTGATCGAACAAATATAGGTGAGGTAGGGAGTTTTGTTCACAATGGGATTTTGAATATACACCACCCATGATCACAACATGTCGTTCCTTATGGATTTTTTCAAGTTCCTCGGCATTATCATTGAGGTAATTCAATATACACCACAAACAATCAATCCCACGATCTCCACCATAAGAACGAGGTTGATTTACTCCAACGCAGTGTGCCATCAAGATATTAACAAGCATTGATAACAATACGATGAACCTCTATTTTGCATATTATTCTATTAACCGGCTCATTAACTTTGATCAAAGTAACCGATATATTGAGTAAACTTTTACATGAAATAAAAAATGCAACTTAAATAAATAGTAACAGGTTTTAAGATAAATGTTTGTGATCTATGGGACGTTTTTCACCCCTCTTCAGCACCTTCACCGGTTCACGTATAAGTCGCTCATTCTATTGATTAGCCTCACATCAAGTTGATGTTATGTAATGCTATAAAAATGTCCATAATCTAGTAATTTACTAGGAATTAACACCACACCTCTTGGATACCAGAATCAATTAAACACAAACACATTTATATGATCATAAGCTTGATTCATTAACTCGAAAAAACTGGAAAAAAACCTCTACAACCCACATGCTCAGTTTTATATAGATCTATACAGTATTTTAAAATATAATTTAAAAGTATGTATTAGGAATCCCAATTACACATCGAATACCAATTATTAAGGAAAAACAATCAAAGGTTGTATTTCATGCAGGATATATTTGCTGCTGGAACTGATACAACATTTACAAGTCTAGAAATAGTGAGCTAATAAGACACCCAAGAGTAATGAAAAAAGGAAAATGCACAAGGAAAACCAATAATTGATGAGAAGGACTTGGAGAAAATGCAGTATCTTAAGGCCACCATCAAAGAGACATTGCGCTTGGGGTACGATATTCCAACATGCACACAAGTCCTTATTAATGCATCGGCCATAGGAAGAGATCCTACTCTTTGGGATGAACCAGATGAATTTAGACCTGAGAGGTTCTTAAACAACTCCATCGATTATAAAGGGTTTCACTTTGAGCTACTTCCATTTGGTGCCGGACGAAGAGGGTGCCCTGGTATTCAATTTGGTATGATTGTTAACGAGCTCGCGTTAGCAAACTTCGTGTACAAGTTCAATTTGGCATTGCCAAACGGAGTCAAAGGCGAGGATTTGGATATGAGTGAGACAAGTGGTATTACGGTCCATAAGAAGTCTCCTTTAGTTGTGATGGCAACTCCGCGTTTCTACTAGTTCGCAAATAGTGTGGAAGTTTCACCGTTAATAAATACATTTAAAATAACTTGACATATCCCAAATAGTGTGCCTGCATTGGAATAAGTCATGTGTTTGTTGAAATATTATATTTATGGTTTGTTTGCTTTTACTTACTAGTTACTATTGTTTATATCTTTTTAACGTGGTGTAGTGGTAGGAAATTTGTGTTTTTTAATGGAAACCTATATTTAATTCCCATTTACAACACTTTGATGGGACATGGGTGTTGGCTCAATGTAGGAAAACTGAGATCTTTGTGATCCCTAGTTCGATCCTTAGGACATCCGAGTTTTACCACAAGTGGGCTTTTGGGGGTGGGTTTTCCCATAACTGGAGTTAACCTGGAGGCGCGTAAGGGCTCCGTTCGGCTGGATTGAGCCAGCTGACGATGATCTTTTGCCACTGAGTCACCCCGTACGAAGTACCTAAGCATTATATGTATGTTGATCGTTAAAAAAAGTAACTATTGTTTATATATATTAATTATTGCTTAAAAGCTGATACGTACCGAATTGGTTCTGTGAGGAAAAAAATACATAAAGAACAAGAGATTTAGAAGATTAACTCATTTTGTTCATACATACCCTCCGTGGTGCTAACTACTAGCAACGACAGAAGGAACCAAACGAGACTTAAAGGTGTAAAACTAAAACGCACTTATTACTTATCGATGCATCTTGAATTAAACTTTTATCATGTTAATAAGTTAATATATACTAGACGGGTGCCCGCGCGATGCAACGGGTGTTTGAACCTGTTAATCACGTACAAATATAAGTGTTTATGGTTCGGTTAAAACCTTGAAATCGTTTAAATCGATTATTGGTTTGACTTATTTTTCTTTTTTTTATTTTCGGTTTGTTGGTCGGTTTCAAAATTTTCAAAACGTAGTGAACGGTTGGTTCGCGGTTTATATCAAAAACCGGCCATATGAAACCAGACCAGACTGTAAATGTTGAATGCAATTTAATCTTTTTTATTACTAATTATTAGATATGTTTTGTAATATATCTATAATATATATAAACGAAGATCCAAAAATCCTAGGTGTCGCAATCTGGTCGCTTCCCCTTTTGTTGGAGTCACCAGAATTGCTTGATTTTTAAATGGAGGCTTCTCATGCATTTGACCCGAATTCATGGGTATGGGTCTTATTAAACCCATATATTTCTTAAATGGGTTATAACATCTCACTATATAAAAAATTATTCTCATCAAATTATTGATGTAAAAATCCTATAAAATAGGACATACTAAAAAATAATATCTTATTTATTTTAAAAAATATATATATTATTTAAATTAAAAAAACAAATTTATTGGAAAAAAAATAAACAGGTCTTGGGTCTCATCAAACCATAAGTATATTATTAACTTTCATAAATATTATTTATAATTAAAAAAACCAATTTAATAGTAAAAAAAAATAAACGGGTCTTGGGTCTCATCAAAACCATATAGCTTTTAAACCGGGTTATAACATATCATTTATTTGCGAAACAATTTATCATCAAACCATAAGTATATTATTAACTTTCATACAATAAAAAAATACGAATTCAAAAAATATATAAATATTAGAACAAACAATATAAAACAACCCCCGTAATACGGGGGATAAAAACTAGTATTAGATATAGTTAAAATTTAATTGAACATAATCTTTTTATTAAAAATAATTTGGCTATACAACTTCAAATTAACCTAATTGCAATATGATTCCTTTTGTAATCTTTGGTGTTATTATTTCACGTATTAGGTCTTCCATTAATATTTACCATTTATGTGGCTAAAATTATCATTTTTTATTTATGATCATCTCAAGTATCATATTATGTTGGTTTTTAGTTAAAATTGATAGTACATTTAAATTATTAATTATTTTAAACTAAATTTATTATTAAAATTTAAACTGTGAAACCAAACTGGAATCAAGTCGTTAGTAACGATTTGGTTTCAACTTTCAATGGTTGAGTTTGATTTTGGATGACAAAAAATAAGTATCAACGGTTAAACTCACAAGTTTAACTTAAAAACTATCAAAACCGACACTGAACACCCTACGTAACATATTAATTTATTTAAAATGAAAAAAAATTACAACAATATCATATCCAAATTAAAGAGAATAAAATGCTCGTTTTTATGGTGTAATTTGTTTATAAAAATATTAACGTATGAAAAGGCTATAGTCGTTTAGAAATTATGGGTGGGAAGTTAGTTTACAAGTTAAATTAAAAACATAATATTGTTAAAGATGAGGGACCAAACTTGTAAGTTGAATGGATTATGTTTAAAAGTCATATTTACCCTTACAAACACATGTACCTCATGCTTTAAGTGTTGTAAATTACTTAAAAATGGATGTCTTAATTTACCCTTGTTTGATGTATTATATACAGTATAGATTTGAGTAAATACCATAAGAATATAACATATAATTTCTGTTTTTTTCTTACAAAACTTAACATTTTTTAACACGTTGTGCTAGCACATGTTAACTTAAAAAAGTGACATGACTTCTTTCTCTTATTTTTTTAATGACAAAAAGAACTTTATTAGCCACCAAAAAGGCATAGCAAGAAGCTAACCAAACTGGGAACAAAACCTCCCAGGAGGAACAAACGAAAATGATAAAGAGCACAAGAAAAACTGTCCGTCAAGAAAGCACCCCCGCCTTAACATCAAAGGCACACCATTTCTCCCATGAGATCTCCCTCAAATTAATCTATTCCGGGTCCATAAAAAGCCCAATGATTTTATGTTGCAAATTGTGGCACTAAGATAAATCGGTTTCCCATCGAACACCAAAACATTTCATGTACTCCAAAGACACAATATTATCGCTAAACAAACCGCATGGAAAGATTTCTCCTTTTTTGTATTAAATCCCATATACTTGTACTTTTCCAAAACGTCTCGTTTGTCAAACGCAAAAAACGACGCGACCTTGCACCATTGACCTATTACATGCCAAGTTATTTGAGCGAAACCACAGGAAGCCAAGATATGCACCGCCGACTCCTCCCTTTCCCCAGAATTTGGACATAAAACCGATCGCACGCTGACACTGCTTTTTACCAACGAAACTAAAGATTGAATTTTCTCCATCCCGGCCCTCCAAGCGAGAATACTGACCTTTTTCGGGACCCAATTATTCCAAGGAAATACATAATCTGACCCGGTAGTTGCCTGCTTTGCCAAGCTTTTTTTCACTATTCCCACTGAGAGGTCATATTCATACCCCAACATGCAGTTCCACCGATTGTTGCCATTTTCAAGGACCACAGATTGAGTTCCACGGATCGTTACCATTTCCACGGACCACTTAT
The DNA here is from genome assembly GCF_021521415.1 of Bidens hawaiensis. Taxonomy (NCBI): domain Eukaryota; kingdom Viridiplantae; phylum Streptophyta; class Magnoliopsida; order Asterales; family Asteraceae; genus Bidens; species Bidens hawaiensis. The sequence goes on from NW_027492172.1 coordinate 295,851, forward strand.
TGACAAAGCAATAACAATTCCCTTATTTCCCAAATTTCTCTTGGGGACGAGGGTATTTGAAAAGAGGGTACATAATTACTTTTGTTTTTATTGCTTTTTTGTGTGTTTACAAAGAGAAAAGATGAAACTATTATATACAACAAACTTTGTCCTTTACAAAGGAAATACAAAAATACTTGGAAAGTTAATCCCTTGATTTGTGTCCTCCAACGGTTCTTAGTTTGTTGTCATATTGTTGTCAAAGGACTCTAAAAATGGAAATGATGTGAATGCTAATCCTTCAAATATTTGGTTTATTATTATTTTCTAACACTCCCCCTTAAGTTGAATAGTGGGATCTTCGATGCTCAGCTTGTCAAGACACTTGTTGAATATTCTACCGTTGACAACCTTGGTTAAAATATCTGCTAATTGATCTTCTGATCGAACGAAAGGTAACTCTATAATTCTAGTTTCAAGTTTTTATTTGATGACGTTCCGGTCAACCTCTATGTTTTTTGTGCGGTCGTGTTGAACATGATTCTCTGCAATTTGTATGGCGGCTTTATTATAACACATAATCTTGCCTGCTTCGGTTGGCAGTCTGAAGTTTACGAATCCATAAAACTTCTGCTAGGCCTCGAGCAACCCCTCTGAATTTAGCTTCGACACTGGATATGGCTACAACCTTTTGTTTCTTGCTTTCCTAGTAACCAAATTTCCACCAACTAGGGTGAAGTATCATGATGTAGATCTTCGGTCTCCTTGATCTCCCACCCAATCTGCATCTGCGTATAGTTGGACTTTCAGATGTTTATTTTGGTGGAAGAGAACTCCATGACCAACAGTCCCTTTAAGGTACTGATAATCCTCATTACTGCCTCTATGTGGGTGGCTTGGGGCTAGTGCATAAACTTGCTAACCACTCCAACTGCATATGAAATATATAGGCGAGTATGTGAAAGATATATCAATTTACCTACTAGACGTTGATACCTTTCTTTATTTGTTAATTCGGCGTCCTCTTCCATATGGAGTTTAAGATTGACCATCATTGGGGTGTTAGCTGGTTTGCAATCAATCATTCATGTCTCGGCTAGAAGATCAAGAATGTACTTTTTATGGCATATAAAGATTCCTCGTCTCGATCTTAGTACCTCAACCCTAAGAAAGTACTTAAGCCTTCCCAAGTCCTTCATTTCAAATTCTGTGAACCAGTTTGCTTTTAACTCCTTCATTTCTTCTTCATCGTTCCCTGTAATGATCATGTCATCAACATATATAATTAAACAAGTCACAAGTTTACCTTTGTGTGTAAGAAACAACGTATGATTAGAGTTGCTTTGTTGGTATCTATATTTCTTCATTGCTAAAGTGAATCTGCCAAACCATGCCCGAGGAGATTGTTTAAGCCCGTACGAAGATTTCTTCAACCGACATACTTCCTTTTTCATAAAAATTCTTGTGAATCCGGGTGGAGCTTCCATATAAACTTCTTCTTCTAAGAGAATCAAGAGAGCTCGAGTTATTTCTAAGAGAATGCGGTTTTTCCGTTCGAAAATGACATTTTGTTCGGGAGTGTGGGAGCACGATGTTTGGTGAATTATTCTTTTTGTTTGACAAAACTGTTTCATTGAATCATTTATGTATTCCCCACCATTATCATATCGAAGAACTTGAACATTAGTTTTGAATTGTGTTTGTATCATAGCATAGAACGTAATAAATTTATCAAAAACTTCATTTTATGTTTTAAAAAATAAATCCATGTCATACGAGTGCAGTCATCTACAAAGAGGACGAAAAATGAAAGTTTTGTCCTCCGACAACTTTTGTCGGACCCCATACATCCGAATGGATAAGAGAGAGAGGAGAATTAACTCTTGTGTTATTTGTTTTAAAGGTATGTCTATGACTTTTAGCCAAGACACAAGTTTCAAAGCTTAATTTATCATTTAAAGGAAATAAAATATGCAAATAACCGATAGGCGGGTGTCCCAATCTCCTATGCCATAACCAAGCTTCTCTTTTTGTAGTCCCATGAGCCAGCACCAGAGTACCATGAGTCACTTCTTCCACCTAGTACAATCCTTGGCGTTCAGTGTCACGCCCAATAATCGCTCCCGTCCTGATATCCTGTAAGATACAAAATGTCGGGTGCATTAACACTGTGCAATTTAATTCTTTTGTCACATGACTAATGGATAGTAGCTTTTGTGACAATGAAGGGATGAAAAGACAATTTGAAAGTTTTAAAGTAGGGGATATTTCAATAGTTCCCCCTCCCTTTACAGGAACTATTCCCCCATTTGCGGTTTTTATGTGGTCAAATTTAGGTTTCGAATTTAATACTATGTCAGATAATTCGTTAGTCATGGTGTCGGTAGCACCACAATAAAAAATCCATGATTTATTCAAATTTTCACATGTTTTGGCCATATTAACTTCTCCCATAATTTGGTTTTGGTTATTTTTGTTAAAACATATTTTTGAGGGACTTCAGATATAAAGTTTTCAACCTTTTGGCCAGTATCAAAGTTAACCATTACCTTAGGATTTTTATCAAGTTTAATATGTTCATCGAGGGGGTAATTTAATAAGTTACTAACTATAGGATCTAAAAATAGAGAACTTGAAATACAAGGGGTTGAAATACAAGGGTTTGAGATTAATATCTCAAACCCGTTACCTCTGTCATCTGAACCACTGGAAGTGTCCCCTTCATCTTCTCCGGCTGAACCTGCAAAACCACCAAATCCACCGCATCTCCCTCCATTGCGCCGATCGCCACCACTGTTGGTGGCTTCCGAGTTGCCCGCGGCGGCCATCGCTCGTCCTTTGTCCTTATCTCCTTTTTTGTGGCCATCGGTCCACCACTCGGGAAATCCGACAAGTTTGAAGAATTGTTCCTTGGTGTGCTTCGACATTCCACAATGACAACATTTTAATTGGGATTTATCTACCCGGGATGATGACCCACTCGGTTTCCACCCGTGGTCTGACCGGTGATGCCCTTTTGACAAAAAAACATGTTTCGATCGGTTCCCTGGTCCAGTGGTAGCCCCAGCCGCCACACCCTGATGTGAATCACTCGAAGCCGCTCCCAATATGTTCTGGTGGGCAGCTTCTTTCCGAACGGTGGCGTAGGCGCCCTCCGGTGAGGGTAGGGGATCCCATATTGTAATAACTTCCCTTTTTATGTGGTCGTATTTCCGATCCAAAGCATTTAGAAATTGAAATAGTTTTTGTTCAATTTCATTGTATGTTTTGATATCGGTTGCACATGTAATGGGACTAGGATCAATTCGCTCATTTTTATCCCAAATTCCTTGCATCACGATCCTAAGTCTTCAAGAGGTATGCCATTTTGTTTGATCTCATTTTCTTTGACATGGAGATTAAAGTTCTGTAATTTATCTTTGCCACTGCTGTATGTGACAATCAGAGCATCCCTCAGAGATTTTGCTGTTGGGAACTCGGTTAGGTTGCTTGCAAGGTTCGGTTCAATATTCTGAATAAGCCATGAAAAGATGACTAACAACGCTTGATCTGGTGGGTTTGTGGTTAAATGACTCAACAACGCTTTTGATTTTCCGCCTATAGCAACTCATATAATTCGAGTCCATAAGGCATAAATTTGGCTGTTGAGTTTAAGATTTATCTTCAGGCTATCAGATAGACTTTGTCTTGGGTTTTGGTTTTGTGAGTTGAGGCCGTGTTTGAGAAGGTTTGCTATCTGAACCGAAAGGTCAACTGTGTTACGTGAGCTACCGTCTTCGGACATGGAAGTTTGCTAACAAAAAAAAATTGAAGGGCTGGAGGTAAATGATGAGCACGTGAAAGAACAGACTAGTTTTAGAATCGAATACACTTCTCTGATACCATCTTTGAAAAGAAGGTACAAAATTAGTTTTGTTTTTATTGATTTTCTGTGTGTTTACAAAGAGAAAATATGAAATTATTATATAGAACAAACTTTGTCCTTTACAAAGAAAATACAAAATACTTGGAAAGTCAATCCCTTGATTTGTGTCCTCCAACGGTTTTTTGTTTGCTGTCATATTGTTGTCAAAGGACTCCAAAAAAGGATATGCTGTGAATGCTGATCCTTCAAATATTTGGTTTATTATTATTTTCTAACATAGGGTACTCGGATCCAATCCCACTAACCACAAATCGCTCCATTGTACATCAAAAGCCTATCCGCAACCTTGCACACTTATACACATTCTAAGCGAAACAATGTTGGGAATTTGTTAAAATGGCGTATCACCGAGCCACCAATCCAACCAGAAATACGTGTTCAACCCATTCCGAATCTCGCTTTTGAACGCCTTTTCCGAATCGGTTCCAACGATTCCGAGCTCACTTTTTAGACGAACAATATTTTCCAAAAAGTGACGTAACTTAAATAAAACAATACGAAGCTTGCGTGTTTTTATTTTCAATTTTTTTATTTTATATATATATATATATAGGGTGAGGATCCTAACAGAACCCTTTAAGAATTGAGAACTTTGAGAACCATTTTGGTTCACATATTTAAGAAAACATGAGTTTTAAAATCAATGGCGTTTTTGAAATAATTAAAAACTTGGAGGGGCAATTATGGAAATTTGAAAAATCAAAACAAAAAACTCTTAACACAGATCGTGCTCCCGTGCTCTAAACGAAGATCTAGGGTTTTCAAAGGCGATCGTGCTCCCCCTGCTCCCACCGTGCTCCGCCGCTCACAGCCGTGCTTCTCCGCTGCCGTAGTGCTCCGCCGCTCGGTAGTACTGTCGTGCTTCGTCGTTCCTTCGTACTCACCGTCGTCTTTCGCTTGGTCGCTTCGTCTTTCTCTGGTTCGTACTACATGTTTGTATAATTATCATAAAATTAAGGTGTCTATGTTGATTGTTATATAACTTCTTTTGATTTTGATATTGAGAATTGTTCATTGAGTTGATTTTGAACACTAGGGGAAAATCTGATAATTATACACATATGTACATATATGACGTGACATAAGTGTATGTAGTTTTAATAAAATAACTTTTAATAACATGATAGAAAATATACATAAGTGTATGTAGTTTTTTAAGCTTGTGAAGTACTTAGTGTGATTATAGTTATTCATTAAAATTGTACACATATGTAATTAACAAAATATAATGTGACTTTATATACTAATATACATAATATAAATGTTTTTAAATAATTAATGATAATAATGACTTTTTGTTATGCATATGTACATATATGATTTGATTCTACATTCATACATGGATGTTTATACGTATGTGTATAATGATATTATATGTATATGTATAACTATACTAATGAGTTTTTGTTTGTTAAATTAGGTCCAATTCAGGCAAACAAAAATGGATAAACGTAAGTATTTAAACATCATTTTAATTATATGTTAATGTTTATGATGTGTCTTTAAAGTTATGAAATCTAATTGTATAGGTAAAAAGAGTGAAGGGATAACAATCAAAAGAGCTTGTAAATATTCAAACACCAAAGATTATCCAATTGACGTTGAAAACGTTGAAGATATTGTTTAATTTTATATATATAAGTGTATAAGGTTAAAAGATGATGATAATTTATCTATAGTTAAACCTAATTTAGCATATTATATACATGTACGTATATGTATAACAAGTTTATAATATGATTAACATATCATACACATATGTACAAAACAACTTATAATAATATCAAACAATTGTTGATGCTATTATAAAATTGTTTGTATTTATATGTATGATATGTTATACGTATACGTATACGTATAGGTATATACATGTACGTAAATATCAAACAATTATTGATTCTATTATAAAACTGTCTGTATACATGTCTTTAGCTTGTTTATACATGTACGTATACGTATAACAAGTTATACACATATGTACGTATACATGTCTGTATAAAACTGTTGATTCTATTATAAACTGTCTGTATACATGTCTTTATAAAAATGTATGATATGTTATACGTATACATATACGTATAACAGTTAGAGCATGATATGTATGATAGTTCTAAGTGAAAATCGCTCTAGTCGCCCTTAAGATGTCGCCCATTACGGATACCCTAAGAGATTGTAAATAGTACAGCTAGAGCATGATATGTCCAATTTTGACATTTAAAAAGTCAAACCGACTAAATATGAACATATAAATCGACATGGTATTAAAAGATGCATTTTACTTTTAAAAGTCAAAGTGGAATCTCGGGGTGGCAATCATGAACCTAGCATGATATGTTGTCAGCCAATAAACAATAGTTGGAATTATTTAAATTAAATAAACCATACCTAAATTCAAATAATGTTATGAAGTTTCGTGTGTTAGTGTTATCTATCTTAAAAGCTCATACTTTGAATACGTTCAGTTCCAATGTCTTTAGATAAGGGATAAAAAAATATCCAGATTATTTTTCATTTTATCTTTCTTAAAAGCACTTGTTTAGTTCCATTGTCTTTGGACAAGGGAGAAAAAAAATCCCATTTATATGCCATTTTTGCTAAAACATTTATGGTAGAATAGTAGAAGAATTGGGCGAGATGCTTAATGTAGTAGCAAATAAAAATCCGAAGCCAACACTTTTGGATATAATAATTGTGGTCCTTTAAAAGTTGAAAAATATTAAGACCATTGAACAATTGTTGATGCTATTATAAAACTGTTTGTACATATATGTATGATATGTTATATGTATACGTATACGTATATGTATATGTATATTGTCTTGTAAATTAGCTTTAGTTGTATATAAAATTGTTATATGTAAAATCTGTATTAATGTTATTTTTATGCAACTCAGAGACTGATGATTTTGAAGAACCGGCTGGGAAAATAACTGAAAAGACATCTAAAATGATTCAAAGAAAGAGTAAGGACGGTGGAAAAGAGAAATCAGCTGTTGTAGGTATTGCTTAATTTAATCTATATAATTTATCTATAGTTAGACCTAGTTTAGCATATTGTATACATGTACGTATACGTATAACAAGTTATACACATATGTACAACACAAGTTTATAATATGATTAACAAATTATACACATGTGTACAGACGGTTTATATTATAACTAATATCAAACAATTGTTGATGCTATTATAAAACTGTTTGTACATATGTGTATGATATGTTATACGTATTCATATATGTATATGTATATTGTCTTGTAAATTAGCTTTAGTTGTATATAAAATTGTTATATGTAAAATCTGTATTATTGTTATTGTTATGCAACACAGAGACTGATGATTTTGAAGAACCGGCTCAGAAAAAAACTGAAAAGACATCTAAAGTGATTAAAAGAAAGAGTAAGGACGGTGGAAAAGAGAAATCAGCTGTTGAAGGTATTGTTTAATTTAATATATATAATTTATCTATAGTTAGACCTAGTTTAGCATATTATATACATGTACGTATACGTATAACAAGTTATACACATATGTACAACACAAGTTTATAATATGATTAACAAATTATACAAATATGTACAATCGTTTTATTATAATAATATCAAACAATTGTTGATGCTATTATAAACTGTTTGCACATGTTTGTATGATATGTGATACGTATACGTGTATGTATATGTATATGTATATTGTATTGTAAATTAGCTTTAGTTGTATATAAAATTATTATATGTAATTGTTGATCTGTAATTGTATGTTATACAATTATTATGTGAACAAACAATTGTTGATGCTATTATAAACTTTTTGTACGTATTTGTATAGAATGTTTTACATATATGTATATTAAACCAAATTTAGCATATTATATACATGTACGTATGTGTATAACATTTGAGTATAGTATATTAAACCTAATTTAGCGTATTAGATATATGTAGTATATGTATAACATTTGAGTATAGTGAGTAATATGTTTGTGTTAGGTATGTATAGAGCTAGTCTATGGTACATGTTGGTGTTATTACATATATGTATATTTAGTAATATTTCTGTTTAGCTTATATGTGTACAACAATGTTTTGATTTGTAATCGTAGATTGTCTATGTCATGTACGTATGCATATATGGAGTAATAGTTCCCTTTGTACATATGTGTATAATATAAGTTATTAATCGTAAATTCTCTATAATTGATATTGTTGGTATACGTTGCAGATACTGATGAGTTTGAAGAAAACATGTTGTTAAGGGATCTAGCAAACACCAAATCAAAAAAAAGAAAATTGATTGAAGTTGAGAAAACTCAAAAAGGTAAAGTTATATACTTCACTATAATGCGAAATTTTTATTGTATGAATTGATTTTAACTAATTGAAGTGTGTTGTATGTAGGACAACAAAATAAAACAAGGTTAAGTGGAGAACAACAATCGAAGGGGAAAGGCAAAGCTGGAACCGGTTAACAAAAACAAAATGTGTGGAATTCGTGCAAGAACATCTCCACATACATTATACGAAACTATTCAAAAGTTGACTCGAAGACAAAGAACTATGGTGAGAACGATGGGTTTTGGGAAGTTTTTAACACTAAACCTGGAGAAGATTAATGCAAAAATTGGGCATATGTTATTGATTGTTTCAACCAAGAAGAAATGGCAATAATTTTGAGTGACGAAAAACGAATACCAGTCACCAAAGAGGATGTGAAGAAACTGCTTGGAATACCTTCTGAAGGTATTAGGATTTGTGAAGTGGAGAAATCTAATAATGTGCCATTACTTTCACATTGGAAAGCTAGGTATCCGGATATTCAGATAAGTCCCGGTGAAATTGCAAGTAAGATTCTAGAGAACGAGTACGAGGAGGAGATGATGTTTAAAGTTGATTTTTTGATGCTTTTTATATCTACTATGATAGAGTCTACTTTAAACGGAAAATGCCTTAACAAGAGTTTGAATTGGGTTCAGAAGGATACAAATTTTGGTGAATACGATTGGTGCCACTACATAACGGACGTTTTGAAAACATGTAAGAATAAGTGGAAGCCGTATGATCATTCAAAATACTTTGTGGGGCCTTTTACCTTTCTCGTGGTACGTAAATATAACTCAATATAGTAATGAATTGTGTGGTAATTGTGTATAGCTTGTTTTTGAACTGTTTGTATACATATGTGTATTTTGATAAAGTTTGTTTTTGACTGTTTGTACATATGCGTATATTGATAAAGTTTGTGAAAATTGTAGTTATTTGGTGTGTACAGATGTGTATAGTTATCATTTGTTTTTTGGTATTTGATGTTTGTTTACTACGTATAGTGATTAGTGATTAATATGACTGTTTTAACATATGTGTATAGTGATTAGTGATTAATATGACTGTTTTAACATGTGTATAGTGATTAGTGATTAATATGACTGTTTTAACATATGTGTATAGTGATGAAGTTTGTGGTGGTTAATAAGCATCTTAACGTTGTGTACATATGTGTATAATGATTAAAAATGTTCATTAATTGCAGCTTATATATGCTATGTAATATGTGTATAGTAAGATATAGCTATATATACATATGTGTATTGGTTTTATAAAAATGATACATGTGTTTGTGTATGTCTTTAGCTTGTTTAAAAGTATTTGTATATATATATATATTGTAAAGTAACTTGTTGTATTTGTAGCTTTTATATCTTGATAGGGTTACATGCGAAGGTATTGACAATGAGTGGACAATGCCACCAATTGTCTATTGGACAAGAAGCATACAAGAAGTTAGGGAGAAGAAAGAATGTTTGAATGGGGGATTTGGATTAGGAAGTTTAAGAGAATTATATGTTGATGAATATAATTATGATGTTGAAAGTGAAGAAGAGGTTGAATTTGGTGATGAAAGTTTGGAGGTAATGTTCAAAGTTTTAAACAAAAAATGCATAGTTTTCCAAAAAAAAATGTTTTAATATTTTTACTAGTAACACATGTTATCATTTCTGTTTACAGAATCAAGTTGCAAAGTTGGAAGGGTTGTGTGAAGTTAATTTGCAAGAAAAGATAAAGCTCGAGGAGGAAATAAGAAATTTCAAAAGAAAATTTCCTGATAACATTGAGGTGTTATCAAGAATTGAAAAGTATAAACAGATCTATATGTGTTGTGTTAATTTTGATGAACATGAGGGAGAGGGGAACATGGGGAATGAGGTACTGATGGAGGGTGAGGGGAACGTGGGAAACATGGAGGAAGATGAGGATTCTGATAATGTACATCAAGAGGGGGACGTGGAAGCTGAGCATATTCCATCAAGTTTTATGAAACACAGGACCCGGCATGGATAGATGTTGCTATTGAAGTTGCTGATGCTATCCATGACGTGAGTAATGAAAAAGATGTTGTTGATGCTATTCAAAACGCGAGTAATGAAATTGAAGTGAGAGATTGTAGGCAACTTGATTGCACTGATGACATGCCAAGCTTCAAGCTGCTTTCACAAGATTCCCAGGAAAATGTAGAAAAAGATGTTTGTGAGAATTTTCAAAGGTTAAAAAGGGAGATAAAGTTATCAAAATATGATAAATCTCCATGGCTGGAAAGAGCGGTGAATGTTATGAAGGGCCTTACAAAAGAAGAGAAGATGGTTTGGAGCTACATATTAAAGGGCGCGGTTTATTATGGGTAACGTTTTCTCTTTATAATATGGTGACCATACATACGATTTGTTTACATATTTCATTTTGTAACAAATTGGAAATTATTAATACATACAGGAAAGCTGAAAAAAAAAACAAAGACAAGAGTCAGCTTGTTGAAGATGGAAAGTATGTTTACACATGTTCAAATTAGTATTTTATTTCAAAAAAAGTACCTGTTTATACGTATATGTATAATATGTTATACATATATGTATAACTTAATGTATGTTTATTCGTAAAATGCAGGAAGTTAGCAAAAAGGAAAGGCGGCATAAGAAGCAAAACTTAATGTATGGTTCAGCGGTTATTGATGCTTGGGCTACTATCCTAAATTTTGAGGAAGCAAAACGAAGCAGCCGCTCTCCATATAGACTCTTCGGCTATATAGGCTTATTTGTAAGTAAAATAAAAAAATCATTTCTCTCTAAATATATTCTTTATTCTGATTAGTTAGAAATTGCTTAATATTATAAAATTTTAAAAGCTCTATAATTTGTGTTTTTTCTATATGATAGCCACAGCCTGCCTTGTATGGCTTATTGTGTGATAAAGAAAGTCGGTTGGAGTATTTTAAAAAAAGCTTACGTTGTGTACACGAAGAGAAAAACGAGAAGATGACCCTAAGAGATTATTAGCTAATCGTTTTTCCCGTTTTTTAGGAAGGCCAATATTATCTAGTGAGCTTCGACTTCAAAAATCCGGCTATCAATGTAATTGATAATATGGATCTAAATGAAACTGTTGTCACATGTGATGATCATGAAGAATTTTATAAAAAGTCGGTTCCAGTACAAGTGGTAAGTTTTTAATCTACAAAAAAATATTATACGTATATGTACAAACATGTTTTTAATAATATCAAACAATTGTTGATGCTATTATAAACTGTTTGTACATATGTGTATGATATGTTATGCATATATGTAAATATATATTGTATGGTAAATTAGCTTTAGTTCTATATAAAATTATTACATGTAATTGTTGATGCTATAATTATATGTTATACAGTTATTATGTGAACAAACAAATTGTTGATGCTATTATAAACTGTTTCTACGTATGTGTATAGTATGTTTTACATATATGTGTAAGTGTTTAGTACATATGTGTATACTACGTTTGTGTTTGATAATAGTTCTTGTACATTAATGTTAGGTTATGTGTGTGTCTTGTATGTAGATTAAAAAACTATTTGAACATGTGTATAATGAGTAATATGTTTGTGTTAGGTATGTATTGATCTAGTTTATGGTACATGTTGGGTGTTATTACATGTGTATATATAGTAATAATTATGTTTAGTACATGTGTATAATACGTTAATGTTAAGTTATGTGTGGATCTTGTCTTAGGTACATGTAAAAATAACAAAAATTAGCAGTTATAAAATGTGTAAATTAAAAACTGTGTGTACATATGTGTTTAATATAAATTATTAATTGTAAAATCTCTATATTGATATTGTACGTAATATTATTATACACATCTCTTAAATTTCATTTTTTATTTTTTTACAGAAAGAAATATTTGTGGACTATTTGAAAGAAATTGATCATCCAAGGATGATTGATATTGAAAAGTTAGTACCAAAAAGACTGCATATTGATTGGGCGACATCTGGTAATATTGTTGACTCTGGAGTGTTTACAATGAGACATATGGAGACTTGGATGGGAAAAACAGATGTTAAGTGGGATTGTTGGTTGTCAATCGATCGAAAAAAGATTAAAGCGAAAATTGCAGTTCTTAGGAAGAAGTATGCAGCAACAATAGTGTTATCAGAATCGAATACGTTGGGGGCAGAATTTTGATGGAAGCAAATGAATTGGCAAGTCAACAAAAGAATAACTAAATGTTCTTTTAAATTTTGTTTGAATTGTAGTGCTACATGAAGTTTATGAATGTTAGATTTATGCTACCAGTTTAATTTGTGTATGATGTAATAGTTTGAACCGAATGCTGTTTTATTTCTCCCTATTTTACTGATGTGATATCGATGGCTGCATTGACAAAATGACTTGAATATAAAAGCGTTGCGTAATGTACTTACATGTATAATTTATTAAAATAAGCATATGTCAATGTAAGTTCGTAAAACTAAATCACAAATGACAAGTATTATGTTTTGTAAAGTTAAAATATTTAAAAACATATGTATAATTTGTATAGTACATGCATATGCTTAATATATAATAAACATTTATAATCTGAAAAAAAAAGAATAAACGCGTGTATATGTATCCTGTATAAAATACACATATGTATAACTTGTATAAATAAATATTTTATGAAGGGATTCTAAGTTGAGTGTATAATATTTATACTATACACATATGTATGAATACACGCATATGCTTAATCTGTATAATATATAATACACATTTATAATCCGCAAAAAAAGAATATACGTGTGAGTATATGTATTTTGTATAATATACGCATGTGTATAACCTGTATAATAAATATTTATGACGGGATTCTAAGTTGAGTGTATGATATTTATACTATACACAAATGTATAATCTCTATTCTCGCATATGCTTAATCTGTACGCTATATGTAATAAAGATTTATAATCTGCAAAAAGAATATACGCGTGTGTATATGCATTATGTATAATATACACATGTGTATAACATGTATAATATACATACCATAGCACAAACTATTTCACAAACAAACATTATTTAAGTGGAACATAACAATTCAAATAAAAGTAATAGTAATGTCTAAGTTGATTATCAATGTAAAAACATTATTTAACAAAAAAACAATTCAATAAGAAATAAGATTCATGTCCAAATAAAGTCACTCACATAGTCTTCAAATATCTTCATTCGATTCTTCGCCATTTGTTTCATCATCGGTTTCTTCATCATATGTTTCATCATCATCGGTCTCCTCATCAGTTGATGTTTCCCCTGTTTCTACATCCGGAATACTTAACTTTAAAGGACAATTCCTTTTATCATGAAGCCTTACTAGTTTCTTACAAAAATTACATTTTCTCCTGCTCTTCTTTCTCTTCTTTCCCTTCTTGTTCTTAATCTTTTTCTTAGCCTTTTCACCCGGGCCAATTGGACGTTTCTTTTTTCGAGAACCTTTGTTCTGAATTCCTTTTGGTGCTCTAATTAAAACTTCTGTGGGTATTTTATGAGATAACAACTCCTCAATTACAACACCTTTGTTGTGTGTAGGCTCAAGTGGGAATTCCTCAAAAATCTTATCCTTTATTGCATGAATTTGTTGATCAAGTTCTTCAAGATTATTAATATTGCATCTCAGCCTATCCGTGCACAGCTGAATATTATCAAAAATTCGATGTCTAATTATCGAACTTTGGGTTTGATAGGCATTGTACCTATTGAATAAAAAACAAAATTTATAGTTAAAAACTAATCCTGCTATACATATATGTAACAGAAACTATGTAACTAACTTTACACCAATATGACATTACCTGTTTTCCATATTATAGACACCGCTTGGAAGAGCATCTCTAAGCCACCGCATATTGATATACTTCATAGGAATCTTATCTACTTCGTGGTGCCTATAAATGCAAAACGCATGACGACAAAGATACCCAATGCGTGTGAATCCAAAACACTCACATGTCACATTGAAGTCCGATGTATCAAGAGTAACCTAAAAAATTGAAAATACATGACAGTAAGCATTAATATGTAAAATATATATATATGTATATTATTTAAAAAACTTTATACCTTGTACTCATTCACAATATGTTTCAAGTGGTTTTGATGAGCAACGACATAACTATGTATATTACTTGATTCCTCTCGAGATACAATGTAACACAAGCACATAGCTTTGTACATCTCCTTCTGGACTTCAAAAAAAAAACAGCTCTGGTGTAAACTTCATTAGATTGACGTTCAATCCGAAATGGTGTTTTGAATTTTGGGCTGGTTGTTTCTGTTTTATCCTGAAGTTCGCCCTGCTCGTTTCGTTGGCCATCCATAGTTGTCTCAAAACACAACATAAATTGAACTAATGTGTTATGTGAACTAGAGTTAGTTTTAAAGAGATGATTGGCACTCTCACATCGGGATGTAGTCTTCATTAAACAACACATAGGGACATCTCTAAAGTAATCGGGAACCCACTGATCACGGATGGCATACATTTCAGATAACCATTCATGGTCTTGCAGCCCATACTCATTCATCAACCGATTCCATCGACGCTCAAATGTTTCCAGATCAATATAAACATTCCAAACAAGCTTGTGAATCGATCGGCGAAGATTTGAATTGTTCAAAAGATTCCCATCGATCTGAAAAACAGTAACAAAAGTGAGATTCTTTCTGTATATAAAAAACAATTTTTAAGTTTATAAAAGTCCTAATTATACATACAAGTACCTAACGCTAACTTATTATACACAAGAGTACATAAAGAAAAGATATACTATTCACTTACGCATATGTATAACATAAAATAAAGAAAATATACCTTTAATGGTAATTTTGTAATAATATGCCACATGCACAATCGATGAATTGATTTGTCCAACACACTATGAACAGCTTGCTTCATTGAAGGGTCTTGATCGGTTAAAACAAAAGTGGGCTGCTTGACATGTGTGTCGAAAAACATTTGAAGAAGCCAAGTGTATGACTCAACAGTTTCATTACTCAACAAGCCAGCACCAAAAACTGTGCACTTCTTGTGGTGATCAACACCCGTGAATGGGACGAAAATCATATCATACCTACACACAAAAAAAAAAAAGAAATAAAATCAATGTTTCACTATTTACAAAAAGAAATATTAGATTACATTAATGCAAAAATAGACATCTTACATTTTGGCGTGGTATGTTGCGTCAAAAGCCAAAACATCACCAAAAGCCTTATAGTTGGCTTTTGAAACATTATCAGCCCAAAACAAAGACGTAAGCTCAGTTCTAACTACTCAGTATTTAAAATTGAAGTTGTGTACATTTTTGGAACGTTCATTGAATTTATCAACCACCATCTGATCATCTCCATCAGCAATTGCCTCTCGTATATCTCTACCAAAATTATTGTAATCTGTTAGTGTACCTTTAAGATTATGATGACCACCCTTTAATGCCACATGAAGCTTGAACTCTTTGGTTGGCCCAAAACAAACCAAACGACAATTGGAAATAAACTCTTTTGTTGCAAAGTCTAGTTTTCTTCTTTTCTTAGTTAAATGGAGGGAAGAAAGAGGTCCATGATTGTGTACCTCCTCAAAACCATATATCTCATAATCCGAGGAGCCTTTTATAAGTCTAACTTTTATCAATGCCTTACAATCAGTTACTTTGAAGTTCACGCAACGGGAACTAGAGGCTGAAGAAATGTCATCGCAACCCTCCTCTTGATCCTTTGGTTTATTAGCTTTTGAGCACAATATGTATCTAGTTTTTATGATACCTTTACGCTTCTTAGTGGTACCCAAACGAGTGCAGAACCCAGCCATCTGAGCATACTCCTCATACATAACAACAACTTCATCTAGTGTACGAAACTTAGCTCCAACATAAGGTTTGAATTTAATGGAAACAAAAGGAATCCAAGACCTCTCCCCATTCGGTAAATCATACACACTAGCTGAAATGGATTCTTCACAAACAAAAGCAACATGAAAAGACAACAAACTGTTATGGATGTAAATAAATAATGGTATATTAAAGAATTAACCAATCCTTAAAATTTATACATGTGTACATCATATATAGTGTGTCTTAAAAAATAAACAGAAGCAAAACGGAAAATTACGATTACCTTGTTCAAAGTTGTGTACTTCTTCAATCGAGTAAGATGTAGATCCAGTAATCGAAGCATCCATTATTAACTTCTAAAAATCTACCAAATGTAGCCCCTAATTAAACGATTAGAGTTAAACGATCAAAATTGTTAACATATGAAAATATATAAACTAAAATCAATCAAATCCAGCACCTAAGAATCTATCAAAATCTATAAAAACTAAATTAAACATCAGAGAAACTCCTAAATTCAGCAACTAATATGTAAAAACTAAATTAAACAATCATAACAAAACATATATAATATAAAAATCTATAATTGAAATCTATATCAAATCTATAATCGAAAATCTATAATCGAAAATCACCTAAAATCAAATTTGTTTTGAAGGTTACCTGATCAGAATTGAACCGCGAATGAGATAATACAAACCCTAGATACTTCGATTTGATGTTAAGTTCGTTTTCTGCAATCCCTAGGTCGTTCGATCTTCTCTCAATCGTTCCCCATCTTCGCCCACGTACATCACAGATCGTTCTCTGATGTTGTAGATCGTACATCACAGGTTGTATTCATTCCCCTGTTGTATTGTTTCTCTAATGTTGTAGATGTTAAATTCCATTTTTGCCCTTAAGTTAATTTTAATTCATCAATTTTAAAAAGGGAAAATTAGTGGTTAAAAAGGGGTTCTCAAAGTTCTCAATTTAAAAAAAGGTTCTCTCATGATCCTGATCATATATATATATATATATATATATTGTAAGTTGCATATTCACGTGTTCCTTAATTGTAAAATGGATTATTGGGATCATTTTTCTATTCAGGTGTACTTTTTAACTAACCACGTTTATCTAATAAGGCATTTTAATGAAACAATCTTATTATATAATTGGTATATTGGTTTTATATACTTCAAATTATCACGTGTTGTTCGTTGTCGGTGTCAACTAACGAAATGACTGGTGAAAGTCTCATCTTTTAATATGTTTGCTTCTAACGATCCACGACTAATGTAGGTGTAACTCCATTAGCCTCCGGTCGCCGGAAAACTTTTTTTCGCCATTAGTTTCCGACGAGCAGAGACTTACGAAGTTACGCTTCCGTTAGTCGTGGATCGATGGAAACAAAATGTTAAAAATTGAGACTATCACCAACCATTTCATTAGTTGAAACAAAATGTTAAAAACCCTGAACCTATATCCTGGTTTTGTTTGGAAAACAAATAAGCAGTAAGCAGTTTGTTCTTGAAAAAAAAATAAAACAAAAAATCAAATATGCTTTCCATGAACTTAAACTATGGTAACCTTTTGTCACTTGTCAAAATTCTACAACTTGAATGTTAGCCTTCAACAGTATCGCGTATTGTTACAAGCTACCCAATTACTCGATACTACTGAAGGTATTTACTCCAGAATCGTAGATGACAGGCACGGTGTTTGGATCACTGACACGAACAACATTCATAAACCAACAATAATGTTGATTCGCACTTAAGGTTGCTGCAAATCTGCCAAACAAAGAATATAAAAGATTGGTGTTATCAAGAACCTTCTTTCCATTCGCCGACTTACTATCTCGGGACCCCGATGGCATGTTTCTTTCTTAGAGCACGTATGCCATTAACATACTTCAGCGTGCTAACATGTCCGATTGCAACCCAATTCAAACGCCAGTCGATACGGCTTACAAACTAATGCCTTCAACCCACTTCAACGTGCTAACTAATGCCGGTCTCCCATTGGATGATCCGACCATGTATCGCCAACTTGCAGTTGCGTTACAGTATTTGACCTTCACGCACCCGGATATCTCGTACGCTGTACAGAAGATATGCAAGTAAATGCACGCACCCCGCACCGAAAACCTACATGCACTACGCCCATTACGGTATGTCAAAGGTAACATCACCAAAGGTATCTACATGCACCGCGGACCCGTTTCTTCACTAGTATCCTACACCGATGCCGACTGGGTGGGACGCCCCGACACAATCCGCTCCACGCCCGGTTACTGTGTCTATCTAGGTGACAAGTTCATTTCTTGGTCCTTGAAGTGACATTCTACCATATCTCGCTCTAGTGCGGAAGCCGAGTATAGAGGCGTGGCTAATGTAGTCACAGAACTTTCTTGGATCCGGTATCTCTTACTTGAACTAAGCCACCCACTTTCCAGCGCTTCTTTGGTTTATTATGATAACGTTAGCGCAATCTATCTCTCCGGAAACCCGGTTCAACACCAACGAACCAAACATATTGAGATAGATATTCACTTTGTTCGCGAAAAGGTTCAATGAGGTTAGGTTTGTGTTTTTCATGTTCCCTCCTGTAAGGCCCATTTCTAGTATTAGTCTTTGGGCTATAGACCATTCGTACTGAAGCCCATTGGGCTATTTTGTAATAAAATGCATGTGCATGAGATCACCCACACTATATAAAGTGTGTGTATCTCATACACAAAGACAACTTTTGGCAAAACCTTATCCACTAATATACAAACTCTTTCTTCTCCTCTCTAACCTTCTCGACAATAACAAACAAACAAGATCCGGTATCTCGGTCCTAACTAGTTATTTCCTCCAACTAGTGTAGAGGTTGATCCAAGATAACTAGTAATAGTTGTGTGTTGTTAGATCCGGTCAAGGGACCTACAATTGGTATAAGGGATTTCAGGCTCTACTAGTTGTAGATTTGGGTCATAACCTTGGATTTTAGTCTTGCTTGTATTCAAAGATGGATTTTCAAGAAGTTTTATGGGTTTGAGTTCATACAAGGTGAAGACAAGTTTTCATGAGTTCATAAAAAGTGTGTTCAAGCTTCAAAGATTCAAACGTTTGTGCTAAAGGTACAAGTATTCGGGATAAAGAGGTTGTAGATCTTCATAAAATGGTTTTTGAAAGTGTGAAAACTTTGGGGTTTGTGTTGATCCATAAAGGGTCAAAGTTAAAGAAATGAAATTCACCAAAAGGGATTTCTAAGAAAAAGGTGGCAGGAAGGGACATTGGTACCTTCCTGAAGTACAGTTTCCATTCGAATCGAGTCTCCATTCGAATTGAATCACCATTCGATTTGAATCAATATTGAAATCTAATTGAAAGCAAGTTTAATCGAATTGAATCAAGTCAGCCTATTCGAATCCGGTGACCATTCGAATCAAATCACCAATCGATTCGAATACAAGTTAAAATCAAATCGAGTCCAGATTGCATTTGAATCATCTTCTAATCGAATAGAATCCTCATTCAATTCGAATAGTGCATTCGCTTCAAATATAATTCAATTCGATTAGATAATTTGATTCAAATATCAATTCATTTGATTGTCTTATACTTAATCATTTTTTCAGAATCTACTTGTTCACTCGAATACCTTGCATTTGATTACTTTACATTCAAATACTCACCATTCGAACAGTTTGTACTTGTGTTGTTTTAGCAGAATTCAGTGTGTTTGTGTTTGATCTTAAAGTTGTTTAAGAAATTGCCAACCCAAGTGCAGAAATCAGTAACGAAGCAGTAAGGAGTTGTGTGATGTTTGGAAATGAGGCCGGAACTACAACAAAGCCTCCAATGCTAATAAATTGGGATAGTGACTTTGACGAATTCAAGTGGAGATTTGAGAACTATCTTAAGATCATTGACTATAATCTCGTTAGACCATTCGAGTACGGTCCATATACTCCCACATCTACAACTGCCGATGGTGATGTTATAAAATAGGTAGCTGATTATGATGATACTGACAGAAGGATGCTTAATGAAGACAACAGGGCCTTCAGTGTTCTTAGTGTATGTCTCTAATGTGAAATTGTACTTACCTTGAGGGACTACACCACAGCAAAGTCACTTTGGGATGCCTTAGTGAACAAGTTTAAAGGAAATCTTGAAACGAGAAACAACAAGAATGGAATGTTGAAGGGAGAATTAAACATGTTCAATCATGTTAAAGGTGAATCAATTGCTAGCCTGATTCAGAGATTGGAATCCTTGATTACCAAAGTTAAAAGTGCCGGTATTGAATATGATCAAGTTGAAATCAAAGACAAGATACTCAACTCTCTTCCTTATGGGTGGAACAACAATGTCATTACAATCAAGAGAACTTCTAATCTTCATATTACCAGCCTTGCTGACTTGACCTCCATCATCAAGTCGTTTGAAATGGATGAAAAATTAAGGATAGGTAATTAAATTAGTTCTCTTTCCAAAGCTGGTATGACTACTGGATCGGGTGTAAGCACGACATTCATAAGTCAAGATCACACTGCTGCTCACAATGCAAACTCAGCTTTCTAGACTTCTGCCATACCTCAATTATCATCAAGTTCAAGCTCCAGTTCATTTCATAATGCAGTCGACAAAGCTGTCGCTCAAGCCTTAAAGGCTCATGGGATCAAAGCATCAACCAACACTCAAGCTTACACTGCCCCTCAGACCATCTCACCTGATGACTCCAACATGGCACTGTTTCTTGCCTTTATGGCAAGCCACGAGGAGTTATTACAAGGAAAGCTGTTTTCTCCTTCTTTTGAGATAGGGGATCTTCCAGATATCAACAAGAAAGATCTCAAGAAAATGGACATCAAGTACCAGATGGCCATGGCTATTCACATAGCGTCAAACATTATGAAGAAGTATGGGAAGAATAGCTTCAAGGATGCTTATGGGAAGAACATTGGGTTTGAGAAGGACAAGCTGCGTTGCTACAACTGCAACGGACCCGGCCACTCTGCTAGGGAATGTACAAATCCACCAATGCTTATGAATGACATCGAGATCACTGAGGTGTCCAACAATGAAGGTGGTAAAAGGCCTGAAAAGAGGTACGTTCCAAAATACTCACGAAGCCAATAGTCTTTTGAATTGGTCAAGGAAGTGAACCCAAAGGAAACTTCGAGTCGAGTTCAAAGGCTATGATCACAAGAACTGCTGAATCAACTCCACCGGATTGGGAGGATGATCAATTTAAGGAGTTGAAGAATCCTCTAACCTTTGCTGGAATGGCCTTCACTGATCAGGCAAGCACCTCGTCAAACACTGCTGACAGAATACCTACACTTGCCTATCTAATTCCCGAGGTACACAAACTTTGCTCGCAAGCTTGTATTGATAAAATTTTACACTATAGAAACCATAATGCTAAAATTTTAGATCAAATCCACAGCATTAAGTGTTAGAATGATGAACTTAAGAAAGCTGAAAAGATCTACGCTACTAGGATTAAAACACATGGTAATGACATGGCTAAACTTAGTGAAAAAGTTTTTATAACTAAAAAATTAGCTAAACATCATGAAAGACATGTAGTTGAGTTAAATGCTAAAATTTTCAAATTAGAGCTAGTTTAGCCCAAAGAAAAACTACTATTGAGAATTTTGAGTTAGCCTCTGGAAAACTTAATAGAAATATTGGAAAACAAATGGGGTTAAATATAAAGAAAGAAATAGGCTATGATAGTACTGCAGTTCCACCTCCTTCTTATAATAACTATACTAGCTTCCTCACTTTAGCTTTAATTCCGCACATGAGGATGAAATGGTCTATGGTATTGGTCATGTGCCGAAACCAAATACATTTGTTCTTGCTGCTCACAAGACAGTTGATCTAGTTGTCTATTCAGTAAGTGCTAATGGTAGTTCACCTTGTTCAGCAGGTGGTGTAGAAGAAAGTGATTGTGTGGAAACAAACAAGGGTTGTGGAGATAAAAATATTTTAAATTCAGTTTTTGATTTGCATGTGAATCTAAAAACATCTGTTGTTAACCCGGTCTGTAATAATAATTCATCTAAAAACATTTTGAACAATCATGTAACTTGTGAGATTGTTCATGTTGGCATTTCTCTTAATGATTAGAATGAAAATGATGTTTCCATTTCTGATAGTGACTGTGAAATTTTTTTAATGAGATTGTTTATAATGGAAATGTGCAAGAAAAGGTAAATGTGAATACAAACTTACCTAGCTGTTCATCAAGTGATTGTATGGTTGAGGAAATTAAAGTGAACAAAAATTGTTTTAAAAGGAAGAAGCAAGTACCTCAAGTAAATATGTTCCACCTGATAGAAACAATTTTTATCAATCAACTAATCAATCTTATCAACCTCAACTGTACAGTCAGTTTGATAATAGCTACTATGGTTATTATCCGCATGATTATGTCAACTCTTTCTATTCAAATGTTTTTGATGATCGGGGTTATAGACCTGACAACTTGTTTGTTCTGTTCCAAGCATCACCTTATTAACCACATCCCATGCATTATAATTCCGATGGATTCTATTGGGATGAAAGGAAAAGACTTTTTTATGTGTGTGGTAACCCGTCTCACTTTTCAAGATATTGCAAGAACTGGCATAAAATGCAAAGGGAAATGAACAGTCAGTTTAATCAATTCCATTCCAGAGGTAAAGAAAGCTCAAGAACAAGAAATGATCGATCTAATAGTTCTTCCAGTGAAATTGATGTGAGATCCAGAAATAAGAAACACTGTAAACCTCATTCCTGGATAACCAAAAAGGAGAGAGCAAAAAGGAATTCTAAGACTGAAAAGTCTAAGAATTCATCAAAAAGAAACTAGTGAAATCCAAAGATTGAGAAATCTGAGGATTTTGTTTAAAAACAAAGGAGAAGACAATCTAGAAAATCTCCCAAAAACAAGAAACCTGCAAGTGCATGGACTCCTAGAGACTGTTCTTCTGATTCCGACAAGTCCCAAAACTTCATAAATCATCATGAGAAAACAAAATTGACAACGTTGTGGTTGACCCTCCCAAGATAACTAAGTCTCGAGAACCCGTATCTAATTAAGCTGTTAAAGTGTGTAGGGTTAGCCAAGACAGCCTGTAAATAGTATTTGATACTTGGACTGTGGTTGTACCCAACACATGATAGAAGACGAATCCTTGTTGTTCGACGTTTAAAAGTTCGATGGTGGATACGTTTCTTTTACAGGAAATATGGTAGGGAACATTACAAAACAAAGAAGAGTGTCAAATGCCATCCTGACGTTCGACGACGTCAATCTGGTGGAACAGCTGGATCATAATCTGCTTAGTGTTTCGCAAATCTGTGACCGACAGTACTCCACATTATTCACTAAAAATGAATGTTTGATTCTAAAACCAGGTTTCAAAGTCCCAAAAGAATGGATATTGATGCGTACCCCGAGGCATAATGATGCTTATATAATAGACATGAGTAGCTCTTATTCATGTAAGATCTCTTCATGTTTATTATCTAAGGCCTTGGAGAATGACTCATCTCTATGGCATAGACATCTTGGCCATGTGGTTTCAAAAACTTAAACAAATTGGTTAAAGAGGAACATGTGAGGGGATTGCCTGTTAAATCATTCTCTTGCATTGAAAAATGTATTTCATGCTCTAAATGCAAGCAACACAAGTTCCCTCACAAACCTAAGATGATCAACTCCATAGATTTCATTCTTCAGTTGTTACATATGGATTTGTTTGGTCCTATCCATCTTATGTCAATCGGCCGAAAAAGCCCATTGTCTTGTGATTACTAATGACTTTTCCCGTTTCAGCTGGACATTCCTTTTAGGGCACAAGGATGAAACCGCCCAATTTCTAATCAAGTTCATCACTTTGGTAGAGAGACATAAGGATAAAAAGGTCAAGTGTAGAAGGAGTGGCAACGAAACTGAATTTTGCAATAGAACGGTAGACAACTTCTGCAGTTCAAATGGAATAGAACGTCATTTCAGTGCACCCTATAGTCCACAACAAAATGAAGTTGCTGAACATCGAAACCGTACACTGATTGAAGCTGCGAGAACAATGTATTAGACTCCAAACTTCCAATGTTCTTTTTGGGTGAAGCCAGTAATGCGGATCGCTTCATTCAAAAATGTGTACTCATTAACAAGCATCTGAAGAAGACTCCTTACGAAGTCTACTACAAGACGAAGCCACAAGTCAACCACTTCAAGACTTTTGGATATCCTTGCACCTTACTCCATACTGGTGCTCAGCTTGATCCCAAGTTTGCAGGAAAAGGATGATGAGTGTTATTTTGTTGGGTATGCTTATAACAAAACCGCTTATCGAGTCTTCAATAAGAAGACCAAGCTGATTTTGGAGTCCTTTAATGTTGACTAGCAAGAGGTAAATGTCACTGATGCTAGCACGAGACCCGATTGGCTATTAGATTATGATTACTTATTCAACTAGTTTCGCGGCATGTCTATTCCACAACCAGCAAATACTCAAGTTCCATATTATTCACAAGAACCCTTGTTGATGCAATCCTTAATCAATAGTCTGTCTGAGGTAGATTTCTCTATCAGGCCACTCAACTTTCCTGCACCGCCTGCAATTCCACCTCCACCTCAAGAAAATAATCAAGTTATTGACAATCCCACTCCTCATACTGTTGATTCAACCGAGATAATTGTTGTTGAAGATGTATCTAATACTGATTCAGAAGAATCATTTCAATCTGCAGACAATGCTGAACATCACCAAGTAGATCCTATGGCAAGCTATAATGCAGCTCCAAGCATGGTAGAATTTGCAGCTACACCTCCCTCTCAAAAAGAAACTATTCAAGCTGCACATGCCATAGAAGATCATGCTACTGGTGACTCTGGTAACACTGAATCAACTCCCATGGATGCAATTGTCGTTCCCTATGGTCAACATCTCTGGGAAAACAGATCGCACAAGAGATTAGAGTTGATCAACCTGACTCTGTTCCATCAATTACTGATTGTCTTAAAAATGCTCCTAGCATCTTTTATCCCATAGCGACACTGTCTATAAATATTCAAGCAGAATCTGTCACCCTTGCTGAAGATATTCCTCAGCTACCGATACATAGACGTCATCCCACAGAGAACATCATCGGTTCTCCATCTGCTGGCATAAAAAAAGCAAATCAGGTACCATTAACAAATGTCTTTTCGCATGTTTTATTTCACAGGTTGAGCCGAAGGACTACAGAGTGGCCCTAGAAGAAAACTCGTGGGTTGAGGCTATGCAAGAAGAACTGTTACAACTCAAGAAGCTTCGTGTTTGGAGACTGTTCATGATGTCGTCGAACAAGAGACCTATTGGGACAAAGTGGATTATCAGAAACAAGAAAGATGATAAGGGGTATTTATAAGAAACAAATCAAGATTGGTTTTGCAAGGTTTCTCTCTACGTGAAGGTCTTGAGTAGGATGAAACTTATGCACATGTGGCTAGGCTTGAAGTGATTCGTCTTTTTCTAGCGTATTCCTTGTACATGAATTTCAAAGTGTATCAAATGGCTGTGAACACCGCTTCCTTGTATGGAAAAGTGAAAGAGGAGATCTACGTAAAGCAACCACCAGGTTTTGAGGATCTTGATCGCCCAAACCATGTTTACCGTCTAGATAAAGCTCTTTATGGCCTACACCAAGCACCTCGTGCATGGTATGCTACCCTAGCAGAATATTTGCTAAAGAACGGCTATAGAAGAGGAGTTATCGATCAAACGCTATTTTATCAAGAAGGTGAAGGGTGATCAGATCTTGGTCCAAGTGTATGCTCATGACATTATCTTTGGATCTACATCTGATTAATTGTGTAGAGAGTTTTCCGAGGTCATTCAAAGCCGATTTGAGATGAGCTTGTTAGGAGAAATGACTCTCTTTTTGGGTCTTCAAGTTGAACAAAAGGAGGACGGAATTTTAATTCATCAAGAAAAGTATGTTTGAGACATCGTCCAGAAGTTTGGGTTCAAAGACTCCTATCCTTTTCTCACTCTGATTGTTACCAGACCTGCGCTTGCTCTAGATCCATCGGGGACTCCAGTTGATCATCATCTTTACAGATTCATGATTGGCTTCTGATGTATCTCACTACCAGCAGGCAGGACATCATGTTCCATGTTTGTCGTGTGCCAGATTTCAATGTAATCCAAAAGAATCCCACCTAACTGTTGTAAAGTGTATTTTTCAGTACCTAAATAGAAAGCCTTGCTTAGGTCTTTGGCGTCCCAAAGAATCCCCTATGGTGCTGCATGCTTACACAGACAGTGATTATGGGGGGGTGCAATCTTGATTGAAAATCAACATCAGGTGGATGTCAGTTCCTGGGTGATAGGTTGATCTCCTGGAAATGCAAGAAACAAGTGACCATGTCCACCTCCACTTCTGAAGCAGAATACATTGATGCCTCCACTTGCTGTTCACAAGTGATATGGATCCAGTATCAGCTGCTGGATTACGGTTTGAATTTCTTTAACACCCCCATTAAGTGTGATAATGAAGCAGCGGTTTGTATTGTTAAAAACCCGGCCCAACACTCAAATACAAAACGCATTGACATCCGCATGCATTTCATTCGTGATTATTATGACCGGAAACTTGTCACTATTGAACGGGTCCATACTGATTATAACTTTGCAAACCTGTTTACAAAAGCCTTTGAGCGTGCCCGATTTTTGTTTCTTGTTGTGTCATTTGGCATGATCTCTTTTGTTCAAAATTAAGTTTTAATTTTTTGCTTTAATTTTAATTTAATTTTTTGTTTATTTTATTTTAGGTTTATTTTACTTTCTATTTTACTTTATTTTCTTTTTATTTTATTTTTATTTTATTTTAAGATTATCTTTATTTCGTAATGTGGTTTACTCTACTATGCTTTATTCTCTTTCTTTAAGTTTATCTTTTTGTACAGAAAATTGTAAATATTTTTTAAACACGTCACAATTTTAGAGGGAGAAAATGAGTTTTGTATAACTCACCAAAAAGAATTTAATTTCTTTAAGCAAAACAAAAATAAGTCATTTGACTTACCAAAAATATTTTAATTATTTAGTTAAGAAAATCAGAAAAAGATTTAAAAAATATATTTTTTAGTTTAGAGGGAGCTCCTGTTTAGTGGGAGTCGGATAATATAAAATTCAAAAATTTTGAGAAATTGATCCGACTTTTGGAAAATGATAAGAAATTTTCTTTAATGATCCTATCACATGAAAAGAGTAAAACAAAAGCCAACAAGATCATTGATTGATGTGTAGATAGGCTTGACAAATGAGTAATTATCATAGTGATATAAACTTAAATACTCGCATGTGCTAGTGGTTACACTCTTATGAAGCGGTTGCCGACTCCAATATAAGTCATATAGATGAAGGCCAAAATGTTAATAGTCAGTCATACACGAGCCCGTTAGTGATTTGTCATAATAAAAATTATTATGATGGAGTTTGTAATTTGTCTGATTAATAGAGGACCACATAAATATTGTGCCTAATTCATACCTTAACATATCACAGTAAAATTAAAATACTTGTTAAGTTTAAGGTGGACAAATATATCTGCATCCGACCTTGGGTTCTTGGCATAATAATATCCAAAATAGAAGTGTGATCTAGGACATTATAGATAATGTGATTCCATGTCGAGATCTTTCTCACCAAAATCAAGTATCTCTCAAATTATGTAAATTTATTAAATAGTACAATTAAAATAATATTAATTTCATCTTTACCTCAAATTTTAATTTTATTTTTAAGTTTTACTTCTGTTTTAATTTACATCTTAAAATTTTTTTAACTTGTATTTTTTTATTTTATTCTTATCTTCTTTTATTTTATCTTTAATTTTCTTTATTTTCTTTTCTTTTAAAATTTAATTTTATTTCTAAACTTTATTTTATTTTCATGTCTGGTTAAAAAGGATTAATGTTTTACAACAAGGTCCTCTATGCAACATTTGTTAAGTGTTGACCCGACAAAATATATCTTGTATATATTTGAAGTGTTTGGATTCGGTGGGTAAATGTTTTGCAGGTTTAAATCTGTCAATATTTTCAAAGTTTGGGGGTTGTGTTAAATCATTTATAACTCGAGATGTTTTGACCCTATTGCGAGATAGGCTAACCATATAAAAAGGTCAATCAAACTTATCTTTCACTTTATTCAGAAAGTCTTATCCACTCTCTCTCTCTCTCTCTCTCTCTCTCTCCTACTTTTTCTCTCTTTTCCCTCAAATCACCACCGCCTCCATCTCTTTCAAGATCTAATTCAGATATTCATAACAATCAACAAATTGTTGTTCATAATCCACTTAATATCATCAAAACAACATAGATTTTTTTCCCATGGTAATTTTTTAACGTTTTTGTTTGATCTTGTTCTTTGGAGTCATGAACAGTTCCTGACGAAACTGTTCACACCCGATTGGATGCCTTTGTGGTATTCTTTGTTAGATTTGTTGTTTTGATCTTATTGTCGATGTCTTTAGGAGTGTATGTGTTGATTTAATTGACTTTTTATTGTTGTTTGTATAGTTTTTGTAATTTTAGGGTTCTTTGGTCTATTTTGGGTATAATAAACCCATAAAATAGGTTTGTTTGTGGGATAATAATGCCCATATCTTCATGACAGATGAACATGAACCCAATAACACATTGAAGATTTGAGTTTGTGATGTTTTGAAATTGATGTGTGTATTAGAATGCATTGAACTATGTATTCTAATGGGTGCTCCATTCGAATGGGATTATGTATTTGAATGGGAATTAGATTAGACAGATAGTGGAGTGATAATGTTAAAGGACAATGTATTCGAATGACTATTCGATTCAAATGATCATATGATTGGACAAGTATCATGTAATCTAATGTACATTCGATTTGAAAGGAAAAACATAGAAAATTCCCAAGGACAATTTATTCGAATGAGCATTCGAATATAATATAAATACCCTGAAAGATTCTAAATAATGAATAATTAAAATATCCTTTTTTCTTTAAGAATCAGAATTTCAAAAGACCAAAGACATTCTAATCGCTTAAGGATCTTATTCGAATCTAATGAAAATTACTTTCGAATCGAATTGTCATTCGGTTCGAATAGAAAGTTCATTCGATTCGAATGATCAACACTTGTGAAATTCTAAACTGATTCAGATTAGATTAAGTTTAATATTCCCTCAAAATAGTTATTTACCTCTGATTCGATTCGAATACTCAAGCCTTATACTTTTCTATCAGAAATTTCATAACCATTCGATTCGAATATTTTATACTTAGACAGTTTTCTGTCTTTTATCCAAAACTTATATATAACCTTGTAAAGTCTGTTTTACTTCTAATTTATCCTTAGTTTATCCTTGTACATAGTTTCAACTCAATAACTCAATTTTCAAAATTAATACTCCTTTTGTGTCTTATAGGGTCATAATAGCTCTTGTTCTTTGGAAATCCCGAGAAAGAGAAAGTATAAAGTGCTCATTTCAATGATCAAGGGGTTACAAGAGTGTGCTCTATCGTATGTAATCTCTGCTGAACCTGAAGTTCATACCTCATGGGTAGAGCTATTCTGGACCAAAGCAAGATCTAAGAAGGGTAGTTCCAAGATCACATCCAGGGTTGTTGGACTGACTATGGTGGTTAATGAGGAAGTCACTCGACAGGCTTTGCAGATCAAAGATAATGGTAATGACCCATTCACCACTTTTACCAAGGAACAGATTGCTGAATTTCTAGAGGAGATATGGTATGACGTTAACTGGTCAACTTGTGAGAAGAAGCATCTGCCTGTTTATTGGAAGCTTCTATTTCACATAGTGGCAAACTGTTTGTCTTCTCAAAAAGGTGGGTTTGACAAGTTGAACGCTGACTGGGTTGGAGTAATGTTTCTTCAAGTATATACAGATGAATGTTCTTGTTAAGAATAGAAGGATGATGTATCCTCGATTCATCTAGTAGATATTGGATCACTTACTTCCTGACACACCAAAACCTGTCCACACTAATGAAGTTGATGAAGAAGGAAATGTAGTTGAAGCTGATGAACCTTTTCATGTGAAGGTGATTAGACGATCTGCTATGAAGGCTATCCTTGAGCCTTCTGGAAGAAGTACTCACAAGTATCAAGGTGAAGAGCCCAGAGTTAAATTTAGTCAGTTTGCTAAGACTGAAACGGATAGTGAGGAGACTAAGGTAGAGGAGGAAGGGGATGACAGTGGTGATGACCATGATGATGATGGTCATGATGAAGGTGATGATGAGGAAGAGGAACAGGATGAGCCTGTTAATGAACTGACTGTTGATACTGAAACTGAGCCGGAAGTTAATTTTGCGATCGAGCACAGGTTGAAAAAGAAACATGATAAAGGCAAGAGAAAAGCTGGTGAATCCTCTAAGAAGTCTGTAGCTGCAACTGATACCGAGGAGGAAGAGGAAGATGAGCCGGAGCGTCCACTCAAACGCTTAACGGAGGCCAAGGATTCCAAGAAGTCCTCATATTCCAAAGTGCCTTCCATTAAGGTACGTTTTCCTTCAATTTAAGCTATGACTATGAATCGTTAGCACCAACATCCTTAGCCAGAAAGACCACCACATCACAAACCACCACCATTCCCGACCCACATATAGGATCACCGACCACCTTGGCAAAAATCTTAGAAGCCCTTCAAGCCAAACAAATCATGTTTACCAAAGCCCAAACCTCAACCTCACCAAAAACCGAATCCAAAACCAAACTCAAATTACCAACCAAATCCCAAACAAAAACCAAGCCTAGGATTATCCTAAGAACCAAACCCAAACCAAAGAAACCATCTCCAAGAGACAAACCTGTCACATCTCCCGAAACCTCACCAACCCAAGTTGACGAGCCCGTGCCTTCAATGTTTGAAGACATCCCTATGACCACCCAAGCCGAAACCTTAACCTCCCCTAGGACCACCGCACCCGTTACCTCACCAACTTACCTATTCACTTCACCGATTAGAGACACAACAATATTGTGAAATTTGTCAATTTTTCATACTCGTATTTGTATTTGTATTTGTTAAACCGACCCATTTGGTGGTTTCAATATAGTCGTATTTGAAAGTTATCGATTTATATCAATTCCAGTTATTAAAGTTTGTTTCCGTTTATTTCTTACTCGTAGTGTTCATCTCCGAGCTATAAAAATTTATAAAATAATCAATCTCCAAACTATCGAGTATAAAATATAAACAATCAAAGGATATTAAATTATACCAAGTTTTAATCAAATATGTACAATTATAAAGTTCAAGGGTTAAAGATAAATAAACTTTAAAGTTAGTTTTTATATATTTATAAAGCACATGGGCTAGAATGTAAATATGATTTAAATAATAAAAAATGTATACTAAACCCAACCCTCCCAGTCGTCACCTTTTACCCCGTCGCGTTTTTATAGACCAACAGGTCCGGCGACCGGATTCCGCCGCCGACGACTCATGAAACGTCATAATATGGTTCGATTTGATTCGTTAATCACCCCAAACATCGTCTCCACACATTATTACTTGATTTATTTTTCCATTAACATTACCATTAACTCGTAATTAATCTAACCCGACTGAATAATAATCAAAGGTTTAATATTTCGAATTAAACATCAAACAATCCAATTGAGATTATCAATAGGACCCTAGTCGTCATCTGAATCTGCAGCAAACATTACATTACACAAACGAACAGTCTATAGTCTCTTATTTGTTCTTATTAGTTCAGTTCCGGCCAAGCTTCGTTTACCATCATTCCTGCACCAAATCACGTAAGTAAGGTATGAAATCATATTATTTTTAAGCGTATAATAAAACCCTTAAAATAAATCGGGCAACCATGGATCGTATTCAAAGAATTGAATCTAGGGTTTGTAAGGAGGAAGATGAACATGAGAATGTGATTTTAAATTATAATGTCCATCTTTTAACAACAAAACTGATTTGGTCCAGTGGTTGTGTATGTGTGTTGTGGTCATGGAGACCTGGGTTCAAACTCGGGTCACTGTAGATCCAGTTTGCATTTTTTTAAAAATTACTTTAATAGTTTTACTAAATCAAATATATGTATATAAATCATTATAAATTATTTTAGATTATTTTATTTAACCTTTACAATAAAAAACCCAATCTTTTACAAACCCGAACCGTTTGTTAAAACTCATAAAATAAATGTATACATATGTATATATATATATATATATATATATATATATATATATATATATATATATATATATATATATATATATATATATATATATATATAATATAGTTGTAACTTTATAAAAATCTAAACCGTCAAAAATGTACTAAAACATTAATATACGTTAAAGGTGTAAAAGTATATAACTATATATACAAACAATAATACATGAACTTTAAAAGCGACATGTTATCTCCATTAGTTCGTAATTCTCGTTTTCTTATTATTCTAGCTCGTGAGATTCGAACTTTTGGTTTCATATAATGCGCTTCCAATTTCATTTCCAAGTTGCTCCTCCAATTTCAAAGGTGGGTTTCTCACACCCTCCTTTTAACCCTTTTTAACTATTTTGGGGGTAGCATATATATCCTATCAACAATTCAATTTCTTTTATTTATTATTTACAAACTACAATTCGTTACATGGACTTGTGTGTTTACTTGTTACTTGCTCAAATATTACGTGCATGGATTTCTTTGATAAGTATGATCATACGCCCCCATTTGCACTCAGGACCATGTTTCAAGTGGAAAAGGGACTCCGATCTGAGTACGTTGGCGCACAATCCCAACTGGAAAAGACCTTCATTTATTCTTTACACTCAGGATGTTTGATTCGAGTGTAAAGAACCCTTATGTGCTTTTTATAAGTTTTCATGGAATTTCATGGTTTTTATATATTATTTAAACTGTGTGAACTCACCAACTATTCAATTAGTTGACTTTATTTTATATATATGCTACAGGTACTTTCATTAGAGGATGAAATGACGAAGATACTATAATTTAGGTTATTTAAATAATAAACAAGAAGATGTTTGTTTTGTTCCTTTTTGTTTGCGTTTGTTCATTTGATAAACTTGTGTACTTGGGGTTTGAATAAATTAATGATATTATTTCCACGTAATAGTGTCACATGTGTTTTGAACAATTTGTTCGTCTCACCTGGGCGTATTCCGCTTTAGCCGGGATGTTACATATTGGTATCAAAGCCGTGACTATAAGATAGGACTTTAGACGTAGAGTTCTAGTTAGTTATAGTTACTTGCTTAATTTCTTAGGTTGCATGATTAGAAATTATGTGGGCCTTATGTGATTATTCAAAGCACTTAGTTGTTACTATTATACTGATGATTCAATTACTTCAATTACACAAGCACACACAAGTCCATGGCTTATGCCTAAAAACAAAGATTTTTCCAACACTTTTAATTATTGATTTTATTTGTGGTGTTCCGATATTTATTCTTCTTAAAGATGGTTATATAAGGCGGGTAAGTAGTGAACTGTAAGAGGGACATGCTTGTTTTCCGAAACTCTTGACACCAAGGTTATTGAAACCTAAGGATAAGCAATGCGTACAAATCCCAATCAGACGCGGGACCCGATTGCTTACCCGGAGAGTTAGGAAAGAGCATGAACTCTATTAAGCCAAAGCATACCACTTTCAACGCCATATGAATCACAACTTTAAGTTTTCAAACATGACCATGTTCTCTTTGTGAAAGAATATTGTTGCACTCCTAAGGATGTCACGCAAGTCATGGTGGTTCAGGCGACGTGTGACTCCAACCCTCAATGTTTTACAATGTGTTTTAACTGGAAGTCTGTACACGAATACCCAGCTTTCGGTTCGATTTGATTTAGAATTTCTTTGATTTTTGGAAAATAAGAGTCCATGGTGGTTCATGAAAGCTCTAAAGTTCCACAAAATATTTATTACCATTGTTATGATTTTTTATTTATTTATTTATTTATATTTATTTTTATTTATTTCTTTCAAAGCAAACTTTAACAACGATTTTTAAACCACCTCTATTCCGTGTCTCACGATCTCTGCCACCATTGTTCGATGAATGTCTCTCTGTTTCAACAAGCGTCGTTCTTCTAGCCCCAAGATGACCGTTCAGATCACCAAATAACTAGCCGTAGTCCTTCCTGACATGATGACCCAAATTCACCAGAATCATTTTGCTAATGCCACCTCTGCTTTAAGTGAGCCTAAAGCATCTCACTGTTTGTTTAAGACTTTCACCAGTACTAAACCCCCAGAGTTTGACGGGACTGAAGGTGCCACTGCCCTACTTTAGAGGTACGAACAAATGGAGAGAAAATTCCTCCACATAGGTGTCCCGATAACAAGCGAACCCGTTTTGCTACAAGTGTCCTTGCAAAAGGTGTACTTACCTGGCGGGTGAAGGAAAAAACAACCTGTGGTGCCGAAACTGCCATGGCTATGCCGTGGGACGACTTGAAAGAACTGATGACCAAGCAGTTCTGCCCTCCAAGTGAGCTTACGAACTTGGAAGCTGAGTTTTGGAGCTGACACTTCTCGTATCAATGAACTCAGTGTGTTGGTACCTCTCCTTGTTACCCCGACCTCGTATGCCATCGATAAGTACATTTGGGGACTACTGAGACAAATTCAAGATAGTGTCTTAAGTAGTGCGATAAACCTTGCTGCAACTTTAACAGATAATCATGTTAAAGCCGGGACTTTGACATCGAATAAATCGAAGAAACCTGCTAGTAAACCCTCTACCAAACCCAAAGTGTTGAAACCTGAGCCATCAAAGCTTTCTCATTCCTCAGACCACAGGAAACGTAAGAATTACGCGCTAAACCAACAAACTGCAACTCAACCCAACTTTGCCCCACCACTCAGGAAACCCTACAACGGACCTCACCCATCGTGTAATAGTTGCCAACGATATCATTTAGCTAGTACGACGTGCCGTCAATGCAGTCATTGCAACCGTTTTGGACACCTTAGTTCCACTTGTCGGGAGATAACAATTGCACCAATTGCTCCTCCAAGGTTCGCTCAACCCAACCCCCGTACCGTGCCATATGCTTAACCCATAAATCGGATGCGAGCTTGCTATAATTATGGTGATCCTAACCACTTTCACAACGCGTGTCCACGACAAGCACATGTAAACACCATTCAACATGCTCCAGCTGCAGTGTTTAAGGTTCAGACGTACCAAATCCAGCAAGCTTATAAGCCACAGGTTCCACCATAGGTGGCTAACAAAGCTCAAGTTCAGCCACATCCCTCCATTTTAGTTCCTGCACCACAAGGTGGTCAGATTGTGCAAGCTGCTCAAGCTCCTGTAGAAAATGGGTGTGCCTTTATGATTACCGCCAATCAAGCTCAGCAAAACGACGATGTGGTGAACAGTATGTTTCTCGTAAATGATCACTTTGCAACCATTTTATTTGATACCAGTGCCGATATGAGCTTTGTGCCTTTACTTGCTAAACCTCGATCTAAGATTAAGAACTCGTATTCTGTTGAGGTAGCTAATGGTAAATCTGTGACAATTGACTCGGTTATTCGAAACTTCAAATAAAATCTAAATGGCCACAAGTTCTCAATCGACCTCATTCCTATGTAATTGGGAAGTTTCGACATCATAGTAGGCATGGACTGGTTATTTATTCAACATGCTAAAATTTTTTGCTTCGAGAAGTTCATTCGTATTCCGCTTGCCGATGGTCAAATCGTTAAAGTCTCGGGTGAAAAGCCATCTCCCTCGAGCCTAAATCTTATCACTTGTTTTCAAGCCCAAACGTACTTATGCAAGAAGTATGTAGCATTCGTAGCTGATGTGGTGGAAAAGAAGGAACAAAAAATTGAGGACATTCCTATTGTTCGCGTGTATACTGAAGTGTTTCCCGATGATGTTTCTGGTCTTCCTCCTACTCGTGAAGTCGAATTTTGAATCGATCTCGTGCCTGGTACAACCCCGATTGCTAGGGCTCCCTATAGTCTTGCACACTCCTAGATGCAAGAATTGTGAAACCAGCTCCAAGAACTTTCGGACAAAGGGTTCATTTGCCCTAGTTCATCTCCATGGGGTACACCCGTTCTTTTCGTCAAGAAGAAGATGGATCCTTCCGTATGTACATCGATTACCGCGAGCTCAACAAGATCACAATCAAGAATCGTTATCCTTTACCACGTACTGACGATCTTTTTGATCAACTCGTAGGAGCTTTATGCGTCTCAAAGATTGATCTTCGTTCAGGTATCATCAACTACGCGTGCATGAAGATGACATACCCAAAACTTATTTTCAGACTCGTTATGGGCATTACGAATTTAGGGTTATGCCTTTTGGGCTAACCAATGCACCCGCGGTGTTTATGGACCTCATGAACCGCGTATGCAAACTTTACTTAGAGAAATTCGTAATTGTTTTTATTGATGACATTCTTATTTATTACAAGTCCAAAGCCGAGCAGTAGAAACATCTTCATTCCATCCTTGATCTTCTAAGGAAGGAAAAACTTTATGCTAAGTTCTCAAAGTGTGAGCTCCGGTTGAAAGAAATTCCGTTCTTAGGGCATATAGTAAACGGAAACGGTATCCACGTTGACCCAGCCAAAATCGAAGCCATTAAGTTTTGGAAAACTCCAACCACTCCTACCGAAGTTCGTTCATTTCTTGGTCTTGCGGGTTACTATCAACGCTTCATTCTTAATTTTTCCAAGATCTCTTTGCCCCTAACCTCATTAACTCACAAGGATAAACCTTATGAATGGGGTCCAAAGCAAGATGAAGCTTTTCAAACTCTAAAGAGCATGCTTTGTGATGCACCGATCCTTGCGCTTACCGAGAGCAATGAGGATTTTGTTGTCTATTGCGACGCTTCTAATCAAGGAATCGGTTGTGTCCTTATGCAACGAGGTAAAGTTATCGCTTATGCTTCACGACAACTTAAGGTTAATGAAAAGAATTATACAACGCAGGATCTCGAACTCGCTGACGTTGTATTCGCGTTGAAAATTTGGAGACATTATCTCTATGGCACTAAGTGCGTGGTATTCACCGACCATAAGAGTCTTCAACATATTTTCAACCAAATGGACCTAAACAAGCGGCAACGAAAATAGGCTGAACTACTTAGCGACTACAACTGCGAAATTCGTTACCACCCTGGTAAAGAAAATGTCGTAGCTGACGCCCTTAGTCTAAAGACCCATGTGAAATCAATTTTGCTTCATAGCGTGACTGTTCAAACCGATCTCCAACTTCGTATCTTTGAATCTCAACATGTCTCTGTTACCGAGGGTAATATGTATAATGAAATGTCCTATAGTGTCGAGAATCAACTTGAAAATAAGCGTGATGGTTTGTTGTATTACCTCAATCGTTTGTGGGTTCCTAATCGTGACGACCTTCATACATTCATCATGGACGAAGCTAATAAGTCTAGTTGTTCCTTTCACCCCGGTGCGGATAAGATGTATTTCGATCTACGGTCCACATTTTGGTGTCCCGGTATGAAGAAAGATATCGCGTTATATGTGGGAAAATATCTTACTTGCGCTAAAGTTAAGGCCGAGTACCAACGACCATCTGGTTTGCTCATTCAACCACACATCCCTGTTTGGAAATGGGAAGATATATCTATGGATTTCGTATTCAAGCTTCCGACTACTCGAAACCGTCACGACGGTATTTGGGTTATAGTTGACCGTTTGACAAAATCTGCTCATTTCATCCCGATCAATGAAAAGTTCTCGGTCGATCAACTTGCTCAGATTTATGTTCAGCGTATTGTTTGCCGTCATGGTATACCTTTGCGTATCATTTCCGATTGTGATATCCATTTTACTTCTCACTTATGGTCATCGCTTCAAAATGCGTTGGGAACTCGATTGGATCTTAGCACCACCTATCATCGTTAAACCAATGGACAATCCGAACACACGATTCAAACGCTCGAAGACATGCTTAGGTCATGTGTCATGGATTTTGGTGGAAATTGGGATTCTCATCTTCACTTGATTGGTTCTCGTACAATAATAGTTTTCATTCGAGTATCGGTATGGCTCTGTTCCAAGCCCTCTATGGTTGTAAATGTCGATCAGCTATCTGTTGGAACGAAATTGGTGAAACCCAAATCACCGGTCCGGAACTTGTTCAAGAGAATACTGATTTAATTGCTCAAATCCGACAAAACCTCTTAACCGCTCGTAGCCGTCAAAAGAGTTACACGGATAACCGACGACGACCCCTTAAGATTAATGTTGGTGACCGTGTCCTTATTAAGATATCCCCATGGAAAGGTGTTGTTTGATTTGGCAAGAAAGGAAAACTATCTCCTCGTTTCATTGGGAATCCATGTGTGGCGCTGAATTCACTTGGGAACGAGAAGATCAAATGCGAACAAAGTATCATTATCTTTTTGTTACGAATTCTTCTACTTAATTTCGGGACGAAATTCTCAAAAGTAGGGAATGCTAGGACATTTGTCAATTTTTCATATTCGTATTTGTATTTGTATTTGTATTTGTTAAACCGACTTGTTTAGTCGTTTCAATATAGTCGTGTTTGAAGGTTATCGATTTATATCAATTTCAATGATTAAAGTTTGTTTCCGTTCATTTCTTATTCGTAGTGTTAATCTCCGAGCTATAAAAGTTTATAAAATAATCAATATCCAAACTATCGAGTATAAAATATAAACAATCAAAGGATATTAAAATATACCAAGTTTTAATCAAATATGTATAATTATGAAGTTCAAGGGTTAAAGAATAAATAAACTTACAGTTAGTTTTGATACATTTTTAAAGCACAGGGGCTAGAATGTAAATATGATTTAAATAATTAAAAAAATGTATATTAAACCCAACCCTCTCGGCCGTCCCCTTTTTCCCCGTCGCGTTTTTTCGACCAACAGGTCTGGCGACCGGATTCCGGCGCCGACGGCTCATGAAACCTCATAATATGGTTCGTTTTGATCCGTTAAAACCCCAAAACGTCGTCTCCACTAATTACAAACATTATTACTTGATTTATTTTTCCATTAACATTACCATTAACTCGTATTTAATCTAACCCGTCGGAATAATAATCAAAGCTTTAATAATTCGAATTAAACATCAAACCATCCAATTGAGATTATCAATAGGACCCTAGTTGTCATCTAAATCTGTAGCAAACATTACATTACACAAACGAACTGTCTACAGTCTCTGATTTGTTTTTACTAGTTCGGTTCCGGCCAAGCTTCGTTTACCATCATTCCGACAGTAAATCATGTAAGTAAGATATGAAATCATATTGTTTTTAAGTGTATAATAAAACCCCTAACGTAAATCGAGCAACCATGGATCGGATTCGAAGAATTGAATCTAGGGTTTGTAGGAGGAAGATGAACATGAAAATGTGTTTTTAAATTATAATTTCCATCTTTTAACAACAAAACTGATTTGGTTCACTGCTTGTGTATGTGTGTTGTGGTCATGGAGACCCGAGTTCAAACCCGGGTCACTGCAGATCCAGTTTGCAGTTTTTTACAAATTACTTTAATAATATTAATAAATCAAATATATGTTTAGAAATCATTATAAATTATTTTAGATTACTTTTTTTAACCTTTACAATAATAAACCCAAACTTTCACAAACCGAACCGTTTGTTAAAACTCGTAAAATAAATGTATAAATATATATATATATATATATATAATATAATATCATTGTAACTTTATAAAAATCTAAACCGTCAAACGTGTAATAAAATATATCGGTAACTCTAAAATCCCGTAAACATTATTATATACAAATTTAATAGTAAACTCCTAAATAATATTATAATAATAAATCGTTAAATCCGTTAAACTTAAACATTAATATACGTTAAAAGGTGTAAAAGTATATAACTATATATACAAACAATAATACATGAACTTTAAAAGCGACATGTTATCTCCATTAGTTAGTTAGTAATTCTCGTTTTCTTATTATTCTAGCTCGTGAGATTCGAACTTTTGGTTTCATATAACGCGCTTCCCATTTCATTTCCAAGTTGTTCCCCCAATTTCAAAGGTGAGTTTCTCACACCCCCCTTTTACTCTTTTTAACTATTTTGGGGGTAGCATATATATCCTAACAACAATTCAATTTCTTTTATTTATTATTTACAAACTACAATTCGTTACATGGATTTGTGTGTTTACTTGTTACTTGCCCAAATATTATGTGCATGGATTTCTTCGATAAGTATGATCACACGCCCCGCCCCTTTGCACTCAGGACCATGTTTCTAGTGGATAAAGGACTCCGATCTGAGTACGTTGGTGCACAATACCCACTGGAAAAGACCTTCATTTATTCTTTACACTCAGGACGTTTGATTCGAGTGTAAAGAACCCTTATGTGATTTTCACAAGTTTTCATGGAAATGTATGGTTTTTATATATTATATAAATTGTGTGAACTCACCAACTATTCAATTAGTTGAATTTATTTTATATATATATGCTACAGGAACTTTCATTAGAGGATGAAATGACGAAGATACTAGAAGTTAGGTTATTTAAATAATAAACAAGAAGACGTTTTTTTGTTCCTATTTCTTTGCGTTTGTTCATTTGATAAACTTGTGTACATGGGTTTTGAATGAATTAATGATATTATTGTCACATAATAGTGTCACATGTGTTTGAACAATTTATACGTCGCACCCAGGCGTATTCCGCTTTAGCCGGGGTGTTACAATTATGGTCCTCTAGATTTACATCATCTATCCAAACACAAACCACCACATCCACTATAGAAACCGCAACCACACATACCAGCCTACCTTTAACCATAACCAAATCATTCCCACATTAACCCTAACCCTACCTATACCAACCACACCACACTCAACCATTTCAACCACACCTCCCTCAACCCATAGGAGCATGGTCATAGATGCCACTCCAATCTCAAGTGGCAAATCGAAGAAGTCACAAGTGTTTGAGATCCTGTCCTCGATAGGATTAAGGCATTGGAGGATGCAAATGAAATCGAGCCAAGCGTGAGCTTATGTTGATCAAATTCATCAAGGATCAACAAGTGATTAATAAAGAGGTAACTAAGCAACCCGACGCTCTGGATGATCGTGTGGAAACTCTGCAAGAGAAACGACACTTTGACCATGCTTTGATTGTAAGTCAGCGGGAATGGATACAAAATCTACAAACAAGAGTTGAAAATCAACAGAAGCTGACAGATCAAAATTTCTTGAGAACTGCTGAACAACACGACGGTCTTGAAAGACTTGATTCAAGGGTATCCAAGCTGGAAACTGATATTCCTTCCTCATCTAACTTTGCTAGAAACTTTCAGAGGGAACTCGATGCCACACTTGATAATGTTTGGATGGACTTTGAGAGACTGGGCTCAAGAGTTGGCTTGTTGGAAACTGGGATAAATATGGATGTAGGCTGTTTGTTTGGTGAGAGTGTGAGGCTGCGTGGGATGATTGAGCAACTGGAAGGACAGATGGAGGATCAACGTGACTCTCAAGGTCGCATAAACGAATCGTTGGTGAATCTCTACCTTGTAGTTTTGGAGATAATTCGATTAACGGATGAAGATGTGGAGAATCTGGGAATGCATCTTATGGAGACTTTTCGTGGGTTTCTATGTGCTAGTGAGCCAAGGACCGAGCAGAACAATAGACGATAAACTGTTCTTTCCAATGTGGTCACTGATGCCGAAAGGGTCAGAACTCTAGGAAACTTAGATGGTATCTTATACATGGGAGAACCTAGAAGGGATGCGGGTGAAGGAGGATCTGTTGCAAAGGCTAGTGCTGATGAGCCTGTTGCTATTGTTGGAACGGTTGTGGGCACTGAACTTGTAGTTACTACTGCTGCTACATCTGGGCAGGCCAGTTCTACAAGTTCACCACTTGTTGCACCCACCGCTGGTGCTCAAGTTAGTGTTGTGTTTACAACCGCATTGATTGCTTATACTCCACCACAACAAGTAGCTCAAGGTGGTGATGATGAAGAGTCTGATGATGATGACAATGATGTTGACAACAATGATGATGATAAGAAGGATGATGATGATAACCTCGAGTATGATAGTTTTGACGATCCTCGTGGTGGAAATGGTGGTAGTAGTGGTGATGGTAGTGGTAGTAGTGATGCAACTAGTAATACGGCGAGAGATGATGAACTGCCACAGGAGGCTGAAAAGACACGTGAGACGGATGCTGCTGTCGAGGCTGAAATCGCCTCTTTACTTTATGTTAATTCTTTTGCAGTTCAAGAAGACGTGGAAATAAAGAAAGCTGATAGTGATGACGACATCAACAATTCACCCAATCCAGATACACCGGAAAGGGTGAATGTGAAATCAGCTATTGAAGAACCTGTTGCTACTCCCTCCAACAAGACTGCTCAAAGGAAGTCTCGAAAAGGCGTCAAGTACTATAGCATGAGCAGGATGGCAAGCATGAGGTGGTGATCAAAGCCGTACCATGACTCAGATCCTATTCTATATTCAAGATGGCACAAAGATAGCAAAATTTGGGCTATTCGGAGTGCAAATGGTGATATGACATATCTCACCTATGGAGATATGCACACTTTGTCAGTCCTAAACATTAGGGATGAGCACGGTACCGTACCGGTACCGGAAATCCCGATCCTGAATTTCGCTAATTCTTGGTACCGGTACCGGTACCGGAATCGGTACCGGTACCGGGAAGGTACCAGGATTATACCGGTACCGAAGGTAAAAAACGGGAAATACCGGTACCGTACCATACTGTACCGGTACCGGTACGGTACCGTACTGTACCGGTACCGTACTGATCCCGAAACTTAAAACTTTGGTACCGATTTGGTACCAAATCGGTACCGATTTTGCTCATCCCTACTCGACATGAACTACTTCAGAAAAACCATAGATCGAGACGACAAAAAGGACTCAGTGGAGTCATGGTTCAAGCGGTTCTTGAAGCGAGAATGGAAGGAAGACTACCCGACGTTCATAGTCAATCCGGGTAGGTCTTACAAGTTAAAAGAGATAAATCCTTTCACTAACAAGTCGTCCAAAGGTCGAAGATACAAGATTCCAGATGATCATGGTGAGCCAATATGTCACGACATGCCCTTTGTAGACGACTTTCTCTTTGACTTCATCGCTTGGGAGTTCGACAATGAGCACGCTGAAGTAATTATTCTCTGCGACCGCACTCATTAGATACGGTTCTTTGACGAACACGAACCGGAAGGTCTTAGACATAGCGACTTGAAGAATCTCATCAAGTCGCCCTTATGTACGGTTGAAGACGTCCGTCGTGACAACATGGACGCTATGAGTCAGAGTGCGAGTGGTGATGGAAGTCAATAAAACAAATTCTAAAGACTAGAGGGAGATTGTAAGGACCATTTCTTGTATTAGACTTTGGTATTTGTAACATGT
The DNA here is from genome assembly GCF_021521415.1 of Bidens hawaiensis. Classification (NCBI taxonomy): domain Eukaryota; kingdom Viridiplantae; phylum Streptophyta; class Magnoliopsida; order Asterales; family Asteraceae; genus Bidens; species Bidens hawaiensis. The sequence goes on from NW_027492172.1 coordinate 339,401, forward strand.
ATTTTGTTTTTGTTTTTTAATCTTAAATTATGTATGTTTGAGCCATCGGCCATTTGTACTAAGCCCATTGGGCTATTTTGTAATGAAATGCATGCGCATGGGATCACACACACTATATAAAGTGTGTGTATCACATACACAAAGACAACTTTTGTCAAAACCTTATCCACTAATATACAAGCTCTCTCTTCTCCTCTCTAACCTTCTCGGCAATAATAAACAAACAAGATCCGATATCTCGGTCCTAACTAGTTGTTTTCGCCAACTAGTGTAGATGTTGATCCAAGATAACTAGTAATAGTTGTGTGTTGTTAGATCCGGTTAAGGGACCGACATCTCCTGTCATCAATTTGCGGATATCTTCACCAAAGGGTTGCCACGGGCTTTGTTTGACGATTTTCGGGGCAGTCTAAACATCCGCGATCCTCCTGCTTAGACTGAGGGAGTATGTTAGAGCAAAAAGATATCCGTGTATTCGGTTCCATAATTAGATTGATACGGTTACATATTGAGAGGGATTTGGTTGTTAATATGTGAAATCATTGCCTTGTATAGAGGAGATAGTTTTGTATTTATATTGTAAACTATTGAATGAGAAGAACACGATTAAACTCTATCACTTACTTATACAAGATTTTCTAACAACATAAACGAGGAATACACACTCCATATCCGGCTTTCATTTCCATCGTGTTTCTAAGCTTGAAAACTCCCCATCGCAAAGCTTGAACGAATGCTTCTAACAACATATTGAGATATGCCCATAATCTAGTAATTTACTAGGAGTTAACACCACACCTCTTGGATACCAGAATCAATTTAAAACAAACACATTTATATGATCATAAGCTTGATTCATTAATTCGAAAAAACTGGATAAAACCTCTATAACCCACATGCTGATCCGTTTTATATAGATCAATACAATATTTTAAAATCTAATGTAATTTGTATTAGGAATCCCAATTTCACATCGAATACCAATTAATAAGGAAAAACATTCAAAGGTTGTGTTTCATGTAGGATATATTTGCTGTTGTAACTGATACAACATTTATAAGTCTAGGATGGGCAATCATTGAGCTAATAAGACACCCAAGAGTAACGAAAAAACTGCAACGTGAAGTGACAAAAATAGCACAATGAAAATTAATAATTGATGAGATGGACTTGGAGAAAATGCATTATCTTAAGGCCACCATCAAAGAGACACTGCGTTTGCATACTCTGATCCCAATACTTATTCCTTGAGAATCCACACAAGATGTCAAACAAATGGGGTACGATATTCTAACAGGAACACAAGTACTTATTAATGCATCAGCCATAGTAAGATATTCAACTCTTTGGGATGAACCAGATGAAATTAGACCTGGGAGGTTCTTAAACAACTCCATCGATTATAAAGGGTTTCACTTTAAGCAACTTCGATTTGGTGCCGGACGAAGAGGGTGCCCTGGTATTCAATTTGGTAGGATTGTTAACGAGCTCACGTTAGCAAACGTTGTGTACAAGTTCAATTTGGCATTGACAAATGGAGTTAGAGGCGAGGATTTGGATATGGGTGAAACAAGTGGTATTATCGTCCAGAAGAAATCTCCTTTAATTGTGATGGCAACTCCGCTGTTAGAGTAAATACATAATTAATTCATTTAATGTATATTTGTTTTGTATATATTTCTATTCCTTTTGTATTCATTTACATCAGTTTATATTTATCAGTTTATATTTGTTATATAAATATGTGGTCTCCCTAATTTGGGAGTAAGTCGATTAGAATTTTCATTCGATTAGAATTTCCAGCTCAACCACAGCCAGGGGCTCTACCCCTTGGACCCTGCTAGGGGCTGCTGCCCCTAGACCCCACTTCCAGGGGCGCTGCCCTCAGACCCTCGTTAGCTAGGGTTTTCACTAACATAGAAGTATGAGAAAGTTGAGTTAGTCAATTAACACTTAAAATTATTACACAGTTATTTGTGCACAGCTAAGGAAGGGTGTAATCATAAACTCAGAAAAAACATTACACATGTGAGTTACTAGACCCATTTCCTTGTTATATATTCGGGGCTGTGTGCATACTCTTTGTGATATTTTTATAAATGTTATGTATGTGAAAGGACAGGTGTAAGGTTGAATTTATATAATTGTATGAATGTATGGTTGTACAATTAAGAAGAGAACATACCCTAATAATATCTGCGAATGTAGGGAACAAACACTAATAATATATGTGAATGTAGGGTACATACCTTAATAATATCTGCGAATGTATGGAACATACCCTAATAATAGTTGAGAATGTAGGGAACAGACCCTAATAATACATGCGAAGGTTATATGGCGGAATTGTCTTTAAAACATATAGATAATCGTGTAAGAATGAAAGTATGAAAGAAAGAATTGATGTGCTCAATATTATACACATTTTTATACTAATGTTCCATATACATTAAATTAATTTTGAGCTAGTTTTTACATAATGTTACATCTAGTTGGCTCATATTTGAATTTTAAAAGTTTCATATATAAAGGAGCTAATATGAAGTATTTATACTAAACTTGAGACAACGAATTAAAACGAGTAAATCAACATAACGATAATAACTATTGATTGGTTAATTTTTTATATTTGTATATGTTTGGTTCATTTTATATGTTGTTATTGGTTAATACTTATTTGTTAAATGTACCGGGGTTATTACAAAAATGCTACTAAATCCTTTTCTTATCATGCATGTTTATAAGAAAAGAAGGAAATAGTAATTATAATTATTCAATTCAATGTTGTTTCAACTCACGTGCACTGACTTCATAAAATACACTTGTGAAGCATTATTTGGTTTCAAAGAAAAAGGAATTGATAGGTTGAGCCAAGTCAACATAATATTGCCTAATAAATAAATAAATAAATAAGGATGCTAAACTATTGGGGCTATACAACCCATTGGACTATTTTAAAGTCGGTGGATACAAGGGTTATGATGATGGAATCGAATATAAACAAAGGGGCGATAGGACATAGTGGCCGCACTTGGTAGGAGATTAGAAGATTATTATTTTTTGGAGTCTGACACAGAAGAATTTTGTTGAAAGCTTTGTTACTAATTTTTTTGGAAGCCATCGGCTGTTTTGGAACACAAGACACAAGTGGAAGAAAAAGAGAAGGGTAAGCACTAGGGTATTATTATTCTTTGTCCTTTTGTTATTTCAGAGCTTATGAACATGTTGAATACTCTTAATTTTGTTTAGTTTTCTATTATTATGAGTAACTAAACTTGTTAGAACTACTTAAGTTTGGTTGATTGACGATATTTTGATGATTGTTTTTGGTTGACTAACGAACATATAATTGATTTTCTATTGTCAAGTTCGTATTATTGTAATTTTATTCTATGATTTCTATTGAATTTGTTCAATATTTTATTAATTAAACCCCGAGTGATTTTATCTTTACATGAATTAGTTTCGTGTTTGGTTTAGAATTGCATGTTAAGTTGATTGCTTGGTGTTTTCGGTTATCTGTGGTAGTCATCACCATAGGGTTTGATTAGTTAGAGTTGTTTATCTCGATATTTCATCTCCTGTTAGTCGAACAAAGACATTAGGAGTTGGTTTATCTCTTTGGTCGGGTCAATTTAGTTAGCCTTTGCGAGACCATGTGCATTTTTCGAGCCGTTGATTAGGTTAATTTGTAAACCGAATTGTTTAATCTTTAATATTGAATTACCCCTTTTTACCTAGGTTTGTTAGGATTACAAGACTTAGAGGAATTTGTGATTTTGATACGAATCTGGTAATAAATCATTAGGGTACTTAGAAAATCAACCGTGCCATATCCTTCTTTCTAGACGTGTTTAGGAGTCTTTAGTAAAACTTACCGTGGGAACCTATTTTCCCTTATCTTGTCTAGTTAGATAATCTTTAGAACCCGGTTTTATGTGTTCGTTGTCACCCGAGCGTCGATGATAGTCGTTAAGATTCCTTACCTAGGTGGTTCCCCTTCATCATATTTGAGAGCTCCGTTAGTTCCATTAAGTCCCGTTAAGTTTCCTCGTTAGTTTCGTTAAGTTAAGCAAGTTAGTTAAATTATTTAAAAAAATAAATAAAATTATAATAAAATAAATAAAATTATAATAAAATAAATAAAATAGATTATTTTGTTTTTAAAGCTTAGTTGCGATTCTTGATTATTATTTATATATATATATATATTTTCGCACATCAAGTTTTTGGCATTGTTGACGGGGACACGGTTTGAGGCGATTAGAGAACGACCCGAGTTTGGGGACGTACCTGTTTTCTTTTTTACTTGCTTATTTGTTTTTAGTTTAATTTTAGCCTAGTTAATTTTAGTTTTTCTTTTTTGCCGTTTGCGTCATACCCGCTCGCAAGGACTACCGAAGCTTGAAACGTCTGACAATACCGAGAAAGTACAGCCAGAGAGAGAGAGAGCTTTCTGTTTCACTGACAGGTTCTGATTCTTCTTCTTCTTCTTCTGTTTTTCTGCTTCTTCTAGGGATAGGAACATGGACGACCAACCGCCTAGGAGAGTATTAGCTGACTATGATAGGCCAACACCGAATCCTCATTCTAGCATCACTTTATAGGACGGTGCTGCCGCTGGTAACTAGTCCATTCCTACCCACGTCATGCAACACATCAAAACTGAACTCTAATTCCAAGGGCTACAGAGCGAAGATCATTGAAATCACATCGACATGTTTGTTCAAATATGCGAAACTTTCAACATCGGCAATATGAACAATGAAGCCATATATCTCTGTTTTTTCCCTTCTCACTTGCGGGTAAAGCCTACAAATGGCAGAATCACTACCTGCTCGATCCATCACCACTTGGGCGGGCCTTCAAGAGAAACTCATGACTAAATTATTTCCTTCATCTAAATCAGCTCGACTCTGTAAGGAAATTTGTTCCTTCCGCATGAGGTCCGGCGAGTCTTTCGAGGAAGTTTGGGAAGGATTCAAGGACCTCCTTCTTAGTTGTCCTCATCATGGTTTAGATAAGTGGACGCTCATCGAGAAATTCTATTGTGGAGCCACACAGCACGTGAGAGAGATGTTGAACCAGATTGCTAACATGAACCTCCTCAATAACAAAGATCCCGATGAGTGCGTTGTCCTTTATGATGATCTAGCAGCGAGCTACGAGGGGCACGTGGGAAGAAATTCTTCCATGTCATTGAGAAGAGTACTTTAGGTCGATTCAAACACAAGCATGCAAGCGTAAATTGATTGTTGGGCCATAATTTGGTTAGACTGACGCATATCAAAAGGCCGTGACATGATCAAGACAAAAGTGACATAAGCGAAGACGAGTTGAAGAATTGCATAATGGTTATGGTGATGTAGTACCGAAATCCCTATGGATTTCGGTTGGGCTTGGGCTATGTATGTAATCCGAGATCCAATATGGATCTCGGTGGGCTTTTGGCTTTAGTTGGGCCAGTGTGTTGGATACCCTATATATAGAACATGTTCTATAGGGTTTTGGTTGCTAGTTCAGTTGTTGTTGAGCAGTTATTGATAGCTACCATAATCTCTAGAGAGCATAAGATTCTGTGTGTATCGGTTTATGTATTAGACGATTTATTGATAATAGAATCGTATGCATTGAAACCATATTACATCATGTTCATCTTGTTCTTCATTTATATTGTTCTCGATTCACCACGGTGTTAGGATTACGCACTAACATCGTGTTTGTTGATATCATCTTGTAGTGATCCAGATTCGGGACTTACATCTGGTATCAGAGCCTTTGACGAATTCAAGCTCGTTATTGTGATATCAACAGATTCAAGATATCAAGTTTTGGTGGTGCTGTTAAATTCCGGTGGGTCAGTATTCGGAGAAGAAGATATGAGCAATTTTGGTAGAGATTTAATCTTTTTGGAAACAATATTTGAATCCTTTGATTTACGGGATTTAGTTGGTTATAAATCTCAATTAAATCAAATCAGATCTTGGCTGAAATCATTGTTCTCGGCCATCTCTTGTCATCTCAGGGTTTTCGGTCAAAGCAAGCTCTGAGTTCTTGGTCAAACTTGGTCAACTTAGGGTTTTCGGTCAAGACTAGTTCTAGGTTAATATCTGTTGTTTACGGTCAAAGACGTTTTCGGTCAACTCCTTTTCTCGGTCAACCCTTGTTTTCGGTCAACCCTTGTTTTCGGCCAAACTTAGTTTTCGGTCAAAGTAATTGTTTTCGGTCAAAGAATTTTGCCGGGAAAAGTTTTCTTGAACGAAAATTTTCCATAATACTCCTTATAAGCGAGACTTCATTCTTGAAAGTTTTGGCGAAAACATTTTTTTTTCCGGGTGATTTTCGGTGAATTTTTGGCGGGAAATTCCGAAAAATTTGTATTGAACGAAATTTTTCCTAGACGCTTCCTTTGAGTGGGACATCTTTCTTGAAAATTTTTTCGATCATATTTTTTCGAAAAATTTTGGCGGGAAAATCAGATTAATTCCTTTAATTACTCATTGGATTCACACAACCCATCTCAATTCTTGGAAGCACTCTTAATCAGTCTGCTCCCTCACAATTAGTATATCAAAATTCATCTGAGATAAGTTTTAAACCATGTTCTGTAAATTGTGGTGAAAAAATATAAATGTATAAGCTTTATAACGATAGTCTAAGTAGAGATATAGAGAGAATAAAATCAGAAAACTTCAAAATTAAGAAAAATGAAAAGGGTTTTCTAGACAAAATAGAAGCACAAAAGGACATTTCTAAGCTTAAGTATGATTTTATCATAAAAAGTTGTCACCACCTAGATGATAAACAAGAAATTGCTGAGTTAACTGCTAAACTGGAAGCCTCCAAGTGAGAAATCTTTTGAATCTAACTAGTATATTTGAAAGGGCTGAACTTGATTTCAAAAAATTCGAGGGTTCTAGTAAAGCAGTCAATTCAATGATTGAAAATCAATTATGGTGGAAAGAGAATGAGGGTGAGGGTATAGGATAAAGTCAGGTACCCCCACCTTATAATGAAAACTATACTAATCTTCCTCTTACCAAAGAGCAGGAAGAAAAGATAAAAGATATGAAATATGGTAAACAGGTTCAATATGAAGTTGTTGGATCAGGTCCCTAGAGGAAATCAAGCCTGTTTTTAAATGTGTGAACAATTTTGATGTTTCTACTTCATGTGCAGATATAGTAAATGATGTTGCTTCTGATAATAAAGGGGTTCAACATAGTGAAAATGAATCTTATTCTAACATGCCATCAAACTCAGATGACACCACGACACAAAATTGTACTAATAATAACTCACAGAGTTATGGTAACAAAGGAAAGGCACATAAGAAATCAGCACAACAAGGACTGTCACGTCCTCATAGATCCTCCAGATGTCCATGTGTTGATAAATCATTGGATTCTTTTAATATCAAGAGGCAAACATGTTACCACCGTGGCACGCCAGGGCATATAGCCAGAAATGGTGTTCGTCGTCTATATGTTACCTATTACAAGAAAAATCAGAAGGTTGTGCCAAGGGGCAAGAAGAGTGGAAAAACCTTTCCTAAGAAGGAATTCCAACATGAAGCAAGTGCTTCTGTTGACATTAGAAGAAGGATGAAGGCGTGTTTCGTCTGCGGGAACGGCGTGCATTTGGGAAAGGAGTGTTACTACCGTGCTGTTAATAGACAAGCTTCTCAAGTAAAAGGTAACAGGTTTCAACTGAATCCAGTGGTTAAACAAAATGCTTATTTTAGAAAACCACGTGTATTTGTACAACGGGTTACATATACTCAAGGACTCAAAGTTAATATGACCGGTTTTCACTCAAATGATTTAAAAACTATTAAAAGAAAAATAAATTTTCAGAAATCAAAGAGTGTTGAGAGTTCTAAGAATTCGAACTTGAGTTCGAATTCGGATTGCTACACTCCAAAGTCTGTTCTTTTCAATTTCACTAAACAAAGACAGACATGGAAATTTAAAACTCAGCAAACAGAATCTGTATTAACAAATGATTCTGTTAAAGATGGGAATGATATGAGTTGGCAAGAGGTCACATATATTGATGCTCAAGGAAACCCCATGACATTTATGACTTGGGTTCCTATGTCCAAGTAATCCCGCTATGCATGTAGGAGCAACCACATATTTATTGTTTATTAAATGGGTTATTCCAGGCACATGACAGGGCAAATATCCATTGTTTTTAAATCTTTAAACCATGAAATGGATTATTTGCTGCCTGGAAGGGATTTTAGGGTGGTCGAAAGTTTTTAATATGCTCTTTAAGTGTGTAGGAACAAAGCAGGGAATACATTGCATATTAAAAGGTCTGTTCCAGACATTCAACTCGCAAGGATGCAGAATCTCAAAACAAGCTTAATCCTTGGGGGAGATTCTCACAAATGGGAAAATGATGTCTTGAAGATACAAGGTAACCGTATCACTTTGGTATGAAAGTTTGATCAATCAAAAGGATTTTAAAAATTTTATTTATTTAAAAATGATGTCTTAAAGAACATGGTTTTTTTTATTTTGTTTTATTTAAAAATGAGAAAATGATTTGAACGTAGATGAGAAATGATAGTACATCAGTTGGCTGACTATCACACTTCATTTTATTTCATTATTAAAAGCTATGTTTCGACGATTGAGTCTTTTTGAGGTTAAGTTTGTACATAAAAGTTTTTGCATAGCCATTTACCCGAAAACTAAACAGTGATCGGGGTGATTGAGTTTTTAACATTTGTGTTTTTTGTATTTCTCTGGGAAGTGATATATTTATTCAGTTAACAGCTTTTCAGAAGCTTCAAAACATTTTCAAATGAAAATTGATCCAACTTTTGAAAAGTGAAAGATAAATTGTTTCTGTGTGCCTAACAGGTGAAGTTATTAAGCTTAAAAGGCTCTAGAACAGTCATTGATTTGTATGGTAACTTTCCATGATGCGTAAAAGTTGAGGTGATATAAACTAAATTTGCTAAACTTACCGTGGAGAGTCATTTTGAAGAAATCTACATGTCTCCATATACATCTCTCCGAAGGATAGGCAAAAAAGCAATTACCCAGTCATACACGAGCCCGTTAGTGTCTTGATCACCAAAAATATTATGTTTCTAAGTTATTGCTTAAGTTATAATATATATATATAATTAAATAAAAAAATTGATCATTGTGTTATTAATTTTTTTTTTCGTATTTTAAAACCTTAAAGGGTCAAACTAGAACTACATAGAGGGGGGCATAAAAGTAAGTCCTATCATGTCTCGAATGAAAGGCCTGTAAGTCCGGATGGCTTGTAAGTCCAACATTCAACCTTAAAGTTTTAAAAAAAATTCTTGTATGTTTATCTATAAAAATCTTTGATCAAGCACTAGGGGGTTGGAATCAAATTGGGGTGATCTGGGGAAAGCCAAATACGCTTTGAGAAGAGATATGAGGCATCACAGGTCCATGAGTGATGTCAATCTAAGCTTTATTCCGAACTGAACCTAATTCATATCACTAATGAAATGAAAATCATTCTAAGTTCGTTATACCTGCTATCAACCTGTCTCTTCATGTCATAATAACGCTGAACATGAATCCTTGTGACAACACCTTAAACAATATGATTCCATATTCGGATATTTTCATAAAGGTGGCAATTTTACCAAAAACTAAAATTTGATCCCAAATTTTTTGCTAAATTACAAGAAGACCGGGTGATTAAATTTGTCTTATTTATTGTTTTTGGTTTTATATTATGTCATTTATTTTATTTTTACTTCTTGATTACTCTTGTCGAAACAAATGTGTTTAAAATTGTTTTAAAATCTGTCTTCTGCTAATGAAATATGATTTCTGTTTTTGTGTTATAGTTGGTTTAGCTGATATGATCTCATTTCAAGTCTTTTCAAGAAAATCATAAAAAAAATTAGAAAAATAAAAATTTAAAAATATGTCTGTCTTATTTTATTTTATTTAATTATTTTCAAAATATCTTGGTTAAACTTTCTATGAAAGTTGATTGTTCTTTCATGACTTATTTCTTGCAACGAAACATTTGAAGTATCTGAGATTCAAATTGGATGAAGTTGTCAATAAGGGGGAGATGGTAGAGTATTGGATGCAGATGCTGAAGTTGTTGATCATGTTCAAGTAAAGATTCTGAAAGTTTTGAAAGCATCAGTCTAAGAGGGAGATTGTTGGGCCATAATTTGGTTAGACTAACGCATATCAAAAGGCCATGACATGATCAAGACTAAAGTGACATAAACGAAGACGAGTTGAAGAATTGCATCATTGTTATGGTGATGTAGTACCGAAATCCCAATGGATTTCAGTTGGGCTTGGGCTATGTATGTAAACCGAGATCCAATATGGATCTCGGTGGGCTTTGGGCTTTAGTTGGGCCAGTGTGTTGGATACCCTATATATAGAACATGTTGTATAGGGTTTTGGTTGCTAGTTCAGTGGTTGTTGAGCAGTTATTGAGATCCAGCATATTCTCTAGAGAGCATAAGATTCTGTGTGAATCGGTTTATGTATTAGACGATTTATTGATAATAGAATCTTATGCATTGAAACCATATTACATCGTGTTCATCTTGTTCTTCATTTATATTGTTCTTGATTCACCACGGTGTTAGGATTCCACACTAACTTCGTGTTTGGTTGATATCATCTTGTAGTGATCCAGATTCGGGACTTACACTAATGCTTTGTACAAACTCGTTAGAGATCTTCCAGTTAAAAGCGTCACGAAGTGTGATGTTTGCCTAGGGGGTCACGACAGTGTCATGTTAAGCCGGGTAGTAATCAGAAGGAGGTTGACTTTGTCAACAACTCCTTGAGATATCAAAACCCCGCCTTCGGCGGGAACAGTCATTGGAGAAATCAGAATAACTATCGAGGGGGACAAGCCAGTGGCTACCAAGCCCAATACCAAAACCGAAGTTGAGAGAATCTATTCGGGCAGGGGAGTTCAGGTCAAGAGAGTTCAGGACAAGTGGGGAGAGAGAGGAGAAGAAATCCTCACCGGAAGAGATGATGGCTGAGCTGCTAAAGCGAGATGAGAGGAACCGAGTGACAAGTGAGGCGAAATTTGCGGAACACGATGCTATGCTGAAGAACCAAGCCACATCTCTAGCTAATCTTGAGCGTCACGTCGGAGAGATTGCCAACCAGTTATCTGAGAGAGCACCAGGTTCACTACCGGAGTCTCTAGCCGAGGCACACTATCAGACTATTCCAGCGAATACGAAGTTGGCCGATATACTTTCATCATCATCAAATCCACCCCTGAGAGTCTACAAATCCTAATTGCCTTATCCTAGGAGACTCCGATCGGACAGAGACGAGGACTAAAACTCCACGCTCCTTGAACTTCTCAAACAGATTCACCTGAACATTCCTTTCCTTAAGGCGCTCATTTAAATTCCCAGATATGCCAAATTCCTCAAGTAAATTATTTCCAATAAGGGGAAGCTAACTGAGGTCTCTTCTATTCCATTGAGTGATGGGTGCACAACAGTTTTGCAGAGCAAGTTTCTAGAAAATATGGCCAATCCTGGAAGTTTCACGATTCCCTGCATCTTAGGTGACGATACGGTTTGACATGCTTTGTCCGACCTTGGGGCCAACATGAATCTTATGTCGTATTCTATTTTCAGTAAGTTGGGTCTTGGAGAACCGAGGTCAACCTGAATGAGTATCCAGATTGCTCATCGTTTCGTGAAATACCCACGAGGGGTGGTCGAGAACATGCTCGTACATATCGACAAGTTCATTTTCTCGTTGGACTTTGTCATTTCGCATATGAATGAGGATGATAGTGTCCCGCTCATTTTAGGCCAACTATTCCTTGCCACCAAACAGGCGTATATCAACGTCCGTGAGGGCAAATTGATTCTGAAAGTTGGGGATGATAACGTCACATTTGACGTAAGACACACTCAAACACCCCAAGTCGGCGGACGACTCCCTGTATTTCGTTAACACCACCGCATGTGCGGGAGTTTTTCTCTGACATATGTGGAGGAACTTCCTTGGACCCACAGATTCTCGATACGGAGATTTCAGAGGTCGATATGGTTTCCATGACCGCTCAACCATTGATGGATGACACAGTGTCACCACCCCTAGATTCAGAGTCAGCTGTTGAGATCATGCGAGACGATCCGAGGGACTGACCTTCCGTTGAGAGCCGTCCTCCTTCCTCAGAACTTAAGTATCTTCCTACTCACTTGGAGTATGCATTTGTGGATGAAGAGAGGAAGCTACCGTCATCATCGCGTCTGCCTTGACGGAGGTCGAGAAGTTGAAGTTATTGAAGGTGCTGAAAGCGCAAAAGGAGGCGATAGCATGGAATATTATCGACATAAAAGGGTTTAATCCCTCGTTATGCACTCATAAAATCCTCATGGAGGATAATTTCAAATATGTCGTTTAGCCTCAACGAAGGCTTAATCCGAAAATGTTAGAGGTTTAAGAAAGAAATCATCAAACACCTTGATGCAGGAATCATTTTTCCCATATCTGATAGCGCCTGGGTAAGTCCTGTCCAAGTGGTTCCCAAGATGGGTGGCATGACTGTCGTCACTAGTTGAAGGAATGAGCTTATTACCACTAGGACCGTGACCGGTTGGAGAGTCTGCAACGACTATCGCAGACTGAACGATGCCACTAGGAAAGATCACTTTTCTCTGCCCTTCATTGATCAGATGCTAGATCTTTTGGCGGGTCAGCAATACTACTGTTTTCTAGATGGTTTCTCCGGGTATTTTCAAATCCCGATCCCTCCCGATGATCATGAGAAAACCACATTCATCTGCCCCAACGGCACGTTTGCCTATGAACGCATGCCCTTTGGACTCTGTAACGCTCCAGCCACTTTCCAACGATGTATGGTGGCGATCTTTAATGACATGATCGTGGATTCCATAAAGGTCTTCATGGACGGCTTTTCCGTCTTCGGGAATTCTTTCGATCACTGTCTCTACAACCTTGATAGGATGATGGCTCGTTGCGTCGACACCAACCTAGTCCTCAACTTGGTGAAATGTCACTTCAAGGTACGCGAGGGAATCGTTCTAGGACATAAGATCTCAAGTGTGAGGATCGAGGTCGATTGGGCTAAAATTGAAACCATTTCAAATCTTCCCCCACCCGCCCACTTATGTGAGATCCATCCATAGCTTCTAAGGTGATGTTGGTTTCTATTGCCGGTTCATCAAAGATATCTCGAAAATTGCGAGACCGATGACCAAGCTACTAGAGAAAGATGCTCCAGTTGTCTTCTCTGAATGGTTTATCAAGGCGTTTGATCTTTTAAAAGGCAAACTCGTGAACGCCCCAATCATGATTGCTCCCAACTAGTCTTTGGCATTCGAATTGATGTGCGACGCGAGCGACTATGCCGTAGGAGCAGTGGTTGGACAACAGAAGAAGAAACACTTCCACCCGATCTATTTTACGAGCCAGACCTTAAACAGTTTTCAATAGAATTACACCACCACCGAGAAAGAGCTTTTAGCTGTGGTTTTTGCATTTGATAAGTTTATGTCATATGTTGTACTGTCCAAAGCAGTCATCTACATGGATCATGCTGCCATTTGTTATCTTTTCAGCAAGCAGGACGCTAAGCCTCGTCTCATCCGATGGATCACGCTTCTTCAAGAGTGTGATATCGAAATCCGTGATAAAAAGGGGGCCGAGAATGTGGCGGCCGATCACTTGTCACATGTTGAGACTTGAGAGAGTCGAAAATGAAGATGCTGGGGTCATCATCAATGACCATTTCCTGATATAGAATCTCATGTTTGTCAGAGCCCAGGATGACGACTACCTGTGGTTTGCTGATATCGCGAACTTCCTTGTCGATGGTTCCATCCCTAAGAGGATGTCTCACCAGCAAAGAAGAAATTATTTGCTAACGTAAAGTTCTACATCTGGGATGACCCGTTTGTTTTTCGTATAGGTGATGATCAGCTGGTGAGGAGATGTGTGGATGTTGAAGAAGGGTGGCGGATTTTGAGCCACTGTCACGAGGGACCGACAAGAGGTCACCATGGTGTTGTTTTTACCATTAAGAAGGTCTTCGATTCAGAACTCTATTAGTCTTCGATTTTCCAAGAAGCTCATGCATTTGTTAAAAGCCGTGACCGATGCCAACGTGTCGGTAGAATCTCATCCCGAGATGAGATGCCCCAAAAGGCTATTCATGTTTACGAGGTTTTTGACATTCGGGGTATTGATTTTATGGGCTCGTTCTCGTCGTCTAGAGGGAAAAAGTACATACTTGTGGCAATTGATTACGTCTCCAAGTGGGTCGAGGCCAGAGCCTTTCCCACTAACGACACCCGAGTTGTAGTGAGATTTCTGAAAAATATTTTCTCTCGTTTTGGTGTACCGAAAGCCTTGATCAGAGATCGAGGTACTCACTTCTGTAACGCGCAAATAGATAAGGCGTTGCAACCGGGGCATAAAACACATCCTCAAGAAGACGGTTGGGCTAAACCAAAAGGATTGCTCTGACAAATTAGATGATGATTTGTGTGTTTTCCATACAACGTAGAAAACTCCGACCGGTTCCATACCATTTCGGATGATTTATGAAAAAGCCTGCCATCTGCCTGTTGAGTTGGAGCACCATGCTTCTTGGGTGCTTCAACGAGTTAACTATGATCTTACGTCTGCTGGAGTTCACCGTTTCCATCAGATACATGAGTTTGAGGTACTCCGCGATCATGCCTATGCACACTCGTATAAGCTGAAGACCAAAGAGCTGCATGATAGGAAGTTGAGAGGTGATAAACAATAAGTGTGGGGATGCCGTAGTCTTGTTTAATTCCTGACTTAAGTTTCATCTGGGAAAGTTGTGTTGTCGATGGTATGGAGCATACACGTTTATGGAAGTATTCACATATGGAGCGATCGAAATTGAAGACAAGAATCTGAGCTTCAATGTTAGTGGACACCGTCTGAAGCACTACATTGGTAAGAAGGCGAGCATGGAGGAATTCGAGGTTTTGTGCCTTACAGCATCTTTTGGTTACACGTGAGATAGGGTCAGGCTGAGGACCCGTTAAACCAAGCGCTCTCGGGAGGCAGCCCGAGTTTTTGATTTATCTATTTTTACTTTTACTTGTTTTTAAGTATCCTCTCGATTGAAGCCGCTCTTACTCAATCTCCATTAGAGCAGCTGATTATGAGAGTATTCTGTTTGTCTTTTCATTTATAAAATAAAAAATATATATAAAAAAAATAAAAAAACCGACAAAATCCAAAAAAATAAAATCATAAAAGTACAAGAACATATACATTACTTATTTTGTGTTAGTTGTGTACGCCGCTATATGCAAGCGATTTTGTTCCGTTCAGGTTATATCTTTTCGCATGATAGCTTTGGATGGCGTGTTTGAACTATTCTCCCTAGTTTGCGGCCGTGAATGAAATGCTATACGGCCGTTGATACAGATATTATGAAGAAATGCACATAAACCATGGGAGTAATACGTTCTTTTATTTTATTATTTTCTTTTGTTTCTAGTTCCTTTTATTTTTCTTTTCCTAATGCTCATCGGGGACGATTCATCGTTCAAGTGTGGGGATGAGAGTTTATTTTACTTAGTTGTAAGAAAAAAATAAAAATATATATAATAAAAAAAATAGAAAATTTGTTCAAAAAAAAAAAAAAACCAAAAAGATTTTAAAATGTTTTGTCCATTATTTTCTAAATTTTATGCATTAATCAAAAAAATGATATTAACTACCGATCATTATCACTCTTGAATTCTTAAAGGAAAATGAGTTTCTAAATTAGAGCATATAATTTGGGATGTGTCGGTGGGCTCAGCTCTTTAGTTAGTAGAGACAATGCATGTTTGACTTTAATTGATTCTTAAATTGCTTGAACTTTAGTAGGATGCGTTAAAAATAATTTTGGGATGAAAGCCTGGGACATACTTAAGCCACATGTTTGATTTGATTGCTAAATTTTTATGAAAATCTAAATGCTGAAATACGATACTTGGATAGGTTTAACGTTAGTGTATACTAGTTAGCCCGTGATATACACATAAAAAAAACATACTTCTAGTTTTAGTGGTAGGCACTTCACAGGTGTATGGTTTTATAACATTAAATCCTGTATTGATGGGATGCTCCAGGATTTGGAGACTATGGGTCGGTATACGGTATATCATCTGGGTACCCAAATCGCCTAAGTGGATTTGTGAATATTTAAATAAGCTAAAATTAGCAAACCCGTAATTTATTGCCAAATCATAAGTCATAAAACTTGATCACTCGTGCTTTAATGTACAAATTACATTAATGACTTAATCAAACCATGTTGTTTGCCATATGAGGTCTCCTTTCTCGCGTCCTATTACCATTAAGAAACGGACCAAAAGGTTCACGTCATATGTAAACCGACAAATGAATTCGTGTACCAATGCTGATGGTCCTGGGGTGTTGCTTGATAACGGGGGTATGCCATGTAGTGGGGAATACTAGCTAGTTTGTTCTTAATTGCACTTATATGAGTATCTAAGTGGCTGCTAGTAGACCTTAATGCTTAAATTGAAGTGGATAAACAACATCCTTGATCGTCTCAGTTTTGCTTAAATGTTATATTCTGTTTTTTTTTCAGTTAGATATGAGGTTTAACTCAACCTGGGGTGGTTCCATTTCGTTAAACCAAGCAAAAGAAAAAAATATTTGTTAATTTTGGCATCCTCTAGTTCATATAAACTTAAAAGCCGTCACATGTTATTTGTCTTGTTGCGTATGGAAAGGGCATGGACTTTAAAGTGGACCAACACACTGGAAATCGCGGTTAATGTTTTGATAATGTTTTTGAATATTGAAAAAAGTCAAGAGTTGACTTGCTACTATCTATCGGTTATGATCCTGTGCATATTTTTTTTTCAGGGACGAAAAATGTATAAGTGTGGGGATATTTTATGTGCTCTAAATTGTACACATTTATATATTAATGTTCCCTAAGCATTAAATTACTTTTGAGCTAGTTTTTATATAATGTTACATCTAGTTGTCTCATATTTGAATTTTAAGAGTTGCAAATATAAACGAGCTAATATGAAGTATTAATACTAAACTTGAGACAACGAATTAAAACGAGTAATCAACTTAACGATAATAACTATTGATTGGTTTATTTTTTATACTCATATATGTTTGGTGCATTTTATATGTTGTTATTGCTTAATATTTATTTATTAAATGTACAGGGTTATTACAAAAATGCTACTAAATCCTTTTATTATCATGCAAATTTATAAGAAAAGAAGGAAACAATAATTATAAATATTCAATTCAATGTTGTTTCAACTCAGGTGCACTGAGAATTCATGAAATACCTTTGTGAAGCATTATTTGGTTTCAAATAAAAAGGAATTGATAAGTTGAGCCCAAGTCAACGTAAAACTGCCTAATAAATAAATAAAGATGCTAAACTATTGGGGGCTATACAGCCCATTGGACTATTTTAGAGTCGGTGGATACAAGGGTTATGATGATGGAATCAAATATAAACAGGGGAGACGAGAGGAAACGGCGTACACACTTTGGAGAATATTAGAAGAATATTATTTTTTGGAGTCTGACACATAAGACTTTTGTTGACAGCTTTGTTACTATATATATATATATATATATATATATATATATATATATATATATATATATATATATTTTAAGCCATCGGCTGTTTTGGAATACAAGACACAAGTGGAAGAAATAGAGAGGGACAAGCACTAAGGTATTATTATTCTTTGTGTTTTTTTTTATATTTCAGAGGCTATGAACATGTTGAATACTCTTAATTTTGCTTTGATTTCTATTACTGTGAGTAGCTAAACTTTTTAGAACTACCTAGGTTTTGTTGATTGACGATGTTTTGATGATTGTTTTGGGTTGACAAACAAACATATAATTGATATTCTATTGTTAAGTTCATATTATTGTAATTTTATTCTATGATTGCTATTGAGTTTGTTCAATATTTTATTAATTAAACCTCGTTGATTTTATATTTACAAGAGTTAGTTTGGTGTTTGGTTTAGGATTGCATGTTAAGTCGATTTCTTGGTGTTTTCAGTTATTTATGGTAGACGTGACCACAGGGTTTGATTAGTTAGAGTTGTTTATCTCAATAGTTCATCTCCTTTTAGTCGGACCAAGACATTAGGAGTTGTTTTACATCTTTGGTATGGTTGATTTAGTTAGCTGTTGCGAGACCATGTGAAGTTTTCTAGCCGTTGATTAGGTTAATTTGTAAACCGGATTACTTAATCTTTAATATTTAATTACCCTTTATTCCCTAGGTTTGTTAGGATTACAAGCCTTAGAGGAATTTGTGATTTTGATACGGACCAAGTAATAAATCATTAGGGTACTTAGAAAATCGACTGTGCCTTAGCCTTCTCTAGACGTTTTTAGGGGACTTTAGTAAAACTGACCGTGGGGACCTATTTTCCCTTATCATGACTAGTTAGATAATATTTAGAACCCGGTTTTATGTGTTCGTTGTCACCCGAGCGTCGTTGATAGTCGTTAAGATTCCTTACCTAGGTGGTTCCCCTTCATATATTTGAGAGCTCTGTTAGTGTCGTTAAGTCCCGTTAAGTTTCCTCGTTAGTTTCGTTAAGTTAAGCAAGTTAGTTAAATTAATAAAAAAATTATAATAAAATCAATTAGAAATCATTCAGGGTAGGACTTTGATTAGGGTTTATAATCTGAGTTGTTCTCACGTGTCTTCGAGTTCGATGTCCGGACTTTCCTTTTCTTTGCTATACGCGACCGGTACATATGTCGTTTGTGTGAACTAGGATAGACTGTTTGGTTTTTAAAAGCTTAGTTGCGATTCTGTAACATCCCAAAATTTCTATGAATAACATTAAAATATTATTTTTGTTGGAATAATTAATTTGAGTTAGTTGAATAATAAAAATAATAATATAATAATGAAGGTAAAAGGATTGTGGGCTAGAATAGATAGAATTAATTATGGACTAAAGATGAAGATGGGCCTAAGGTCCATGGGTTTGAGGAGTATAAATACCTTTAAACCCTAATTCCTTTCCATGTCCATCATTCTACACCTTAGCCTACACTATTAAAAGCACACACTTAAGCCAAACACTCTCTATTCTATTTTATTCGACGATCCGAGACCGAGCGAAGGTAAGAAATCATTTATCTCGCCTGACCAACAATTTAGAACCCGAAACCGCAGCCCTGGAATACCGAATGAGCCGTTTGAATTTAGATCTAGCTTTATTCAGGTGATTAATAAACCAAAAACGAGCTTAAGGGCCTCCTTAGCTTGGATCTGGACACCCCGAAGCTACCTGGGTTATAAACAATCAAAATCCGGCCAACCATTGTAGTTAATGGCTGTTGATGGCGCCAGAATCAGAGAAAAACCATAAAAACACGAAATAGAAAGTTGGTCTGCACATCATGGCACATAAGTATGTACGGCTGTATTTGTATACAACATATAAGTATGTAGGCCTTATAAGTATGCATGCACCGTATATGTATATATAGCGTGTAAGTATGTACACCGTATATGTTTATATAGCGTGTAAGTATGCACACCGTATATGTATATATAGTGTATAAGTAGGTACAATGTATATGTATATGTAGCGTGTAGGTATGTACACAGTGTATGTATATAAGCCGCGTATGTATGTATACCGTATATGTATATGACGAGTATGTATTGTATACCTTATATGTATATACAACGTGCATGCATACCGTGTATGTATATAAGCCGTGTATTTTTGTATAATGTATATGTATATATAGCGCATATGTATTGTATACCGTATATGTATATACGATGTGTAGGTAGGTATACCGTGTATGTATGTACATCGTATATATATATGCATGCAGTGTATGTATGTATACCGTATATGCATATAGAACGTATATGTATGAATAACGCGTATGTATAACGTATACGTGTGTAAGCAAAGAACATGGACTTATACGTAAATACGCTAAGAACAAGGAACCAATTAATAAGGAAAGGTAACGTTTAAAACGGGAAATGACCTAGAAATAGGATATAATTAGGAGCAGGTAAGTGATGCTTGTTAATTGATACACAGTTAGCCGTGCACAGCTTAAGAAGGGCATTACCGTAAATTTAGAATGGAATCTCTTACATGTGAGTTCCTAGCCCCATTTCCTTGTTATGTTTTCGGGTCTATGTGCATACTCGATGTGATTAGTTAATACACTTACATTAAGTGGTAAGTGTATGATATGTGATCGTTTTACGTTTGATATTTGAATGATATATGAATGCTATAGAAGATATTATGATTATGCACGAATATATATATATATATATATATATATATATATATATATATATATATATATATATATATCAAGAAAGGTAAGGTACAGAAGAAGGGAACCTGACCCTGATAATATCCGAGGTAGAAGGGAACCGGGCCCTAATAATACTCAAAGAAGTAGGGCGTAATGCTCTTTAAAACATATAAGTATGTAAAGTAAGATTAAATATAAGAGTATGAAAGAAAGAAAGAAAGAAAGAAGGTATATACTTATGTATGTACGGAAAGATAAAAAAGTTAAGTAAGTAATACGTATCTTTGGATACGAATGAGTAAGTATGTGAACGTATTGTATGTTGCTTTATTAACTAAAACTCACTTAGCGTAGCTGACTTATAATACGCACGCGGGTAAATTTGTTAAAATAGCTAGCATGTTGTGATGTTTTAATATGACTTTTATATTATGTTTAAAGACAAAGGTTTCATTGTTATGAAAAGTAGGGGTGTTCTTCGGGTTCGTTTTTCGGGTTTCGGTTTTTTAGGGTCGGGTTCAAAGTTTTAAATCTTGACCCGAAACCCAACTCAAATCTCTCGGGTTTTCCGGGTTCGGGTTTTTTCGCGTTTCGAGTATCCCAAAAATAAAACACAAAACCAATTTTTTTTACTACAATGCTAAATTAAAACAACATATTTTTCTTTGCTTGTAACACAAATAATCTAATAATAAACTAACATAACTTGATAAAATAATTCAAAAGAAGTGTAAAACTAACTCGAACCGTAATTGTATTCAATCGGGTATGATTTGGTTGTTCGATTACGGTTGTTATTAGTAGTAAACAGAAAATATAAATTAATAATGCGCAATCGATCCATAATAGTTAGAATGACAACAATTAGAGCCATATTCTGATACCATTAGTGGCTAAGACTTAACCTATTATATATAAAAATATATTTAATTTCAAAACTAAAATTAGTTTATTCGGGTTTTTCGGCTTCACCCAAATCTTATAAATAAAACCCGAGAACCAACCCGAATTACCTGGGTTCGGGTTCGGGTTAGTCTTTTCTCGGGTTCGGGTTATTCAAGTCGGGTTAGTTCAGGTACAGGTTTTTCCGGGTTGGGTTTCGGGTTTTGGGTAAAAGTGACAGCCCTAATTAAAAGATTTGAATGATTATGTAATATGTGTTGAAGTTTTATATTCCGCGAAAAGTTTTAACTCATTATGATATTTCAAACTGTGTTTATGAGTAAATCCAATGCTAAAGTAGGGCGTCAGGATTTGGGGCCTTACAAATATACACCTACACAACCACCTCCTTTCGAACCACACCAAAAACCTCCATGTGCTGATTATTGTGATCCAATTAATGGAACTAAGCACAATACTCCTCTACAAACATCTCCTACTTCCCCTCCAAACGGGTTTACTCATGTTCACACCTCCTCGCCATTAGTCCCTGATCCAATTTAGCCCCAAACCACTCTCGAGCCCTTAGTCCCATCTTAACATTTTTGCTTTCAACGATCCACGACTAACGGAAGTGTAATTCCATTAGCCTCCGGTCTCCGAAAACTTATTTTTCACCATTAGTTTCCGATGACTAGAGACTTACGGAGTTACACTTCCGTTACTCGTGGATCGATGGAAGTAAACATGTTAAATGATGGACTATTAACAACCATTTCGTTAGTTGGGACTGGCAACAAACAAAAAATGATATTTGAGATTATTTAAAACCAATATACCTATATAATAATTTTACATTCAGATTCATTTACTTAGTACCCCTTCAACTAACTAATAGTAAGTATGCTGGCTTAAATTCGTCACACATTGTAGGGCCCTGTTTTGTACACTAGTCTTTCGTATTTACTTGTTCTACTAATGTTGTACACTAGTTAGCTTGTTGGTTTGTTCCTTGTATAATTTTGGCCCGAGGCCATGTAAACAAAAGCCCATTGGGCCGTGAATAATTTTAGAATGGTACATGGAACTAGCACTATAAAAGGTGCAAGCATCCATGCACAACATAATCTTTTTGCAAATAATCGTATCCTTTCACCTACTGCTCTTCTCTCCCTCTTTCCCTTTCCTCTTCGGGCAAAAACAAACTAAAAAAGATCCGAGATCTCGGTTCTCAATGAGTTATTTCCGCTAGTTAGTTGTGAGATTGATCCAATAACACTAGTTGTTTATTGTTTGATCCACCAATAGGACCTACAGTTGGTATCAGAGCTTTCAGTTCTACTAGTTGTGGATCTTGGGTCACAACCTTGGATTTTGGTTTTGTTTATGTGTTGACGACTTGTTTTCAAGTGTTTAAATGGGCCTACAAGTTCAGTTGTTGATAAAAAGTGTGTTTGCAAGCTTAAAAGTAGTGTGTTCTTAGCTTTGGGTTTGTGAAAAAGGTTGTTTGTGTGTTCTTCTGTTGATAAGATTGTAAAAATTCAGGAAATTGTGTTGGTAAAGCCTTTAAAGTGGGTGGTTCTTAGATCTAAAAGTGTTAAAGGGTTTCAATCGAGTTTCCAAAACTAGAAAAGTGTGAAAAGACGTGAAAAGGTACAATCCGTACTTTCCTTAAATCCGAATATGATCGAACACTGAACCATTAAAATCGAATTGTTAAAAACATTCGAATCGATTTGGTAAAACCATTCGAATCGAATGATAAAATCATTCAAATCGAATTTAACAAACCATTCGAATTGAATTTCTCAAACCAATCGAATCGAATTTATATTCGATTCGAATGCTTATTCGATTTCTTTCAAAACTAGATTTGATTCAAATTTCCAATTAGATTCGAATGAAATTAAATTCGATTCGTTTATAAAAGTTCTATTCAAATCCTTTCAGATTCGATTGGTTTGTACTTAGAACTTCCAACAAAATCAGTTTGTGAACTATTTGGAATTTAGACTTGTATTGCATGATGACTTCTGAAACTGAAGAGATCAAGAACTTCATAATCTTTGAGAATGAGGTCGAGACCACCATTAAACCTCCTAAACAACTTACCTGGGATAATAGCTTTAAAGAATTCGAATGGCGTATCAAGAATTACAAAAGAATAACTGATTATGCTCTTCCTAGAGCTATTAGGACTGGTCCATACATTCCTACAACTGATACTACTGATGGACCAGATCCCAAGCCTGTGTCAGCCTATAATGATGAGGATATATAATTTTTGAATGATTATCAAAAGGCTTATGGTGTTCTAAGTTTGTTCCTTTCACTAGCCGTCAAACATTGAGGGAACACATCACTGCCAATGGCTTATGGTTTGCCTTGGTCAGCTAAAGGCTTATGAGATGCCTTGGTCAACAAATTTGAAGGAAATTTAGAAATGAGGAACAATAAGAGAGTCATGTTGAAGGGTGAGTTCAATATGTTAAATCATGTGCAAGGAGAAGCTGTTGGAAATCTTATTCATAGGTTTGAAAAATTGATCACCAAGAAGAAGAGTGCCGACATTGATTATGATCAAATTAAAATCAATGACCAGTTGTTGAACTCCTTACTTTATACCTGGAACAGTAGTGTGATCACTATTAAAAGAACAACCAACCTTCAAATCACACATCTTTCTGAATTAGCATCCACCGTCAAGTCATTTAAAATGGATGACAAACTCAGATTGGGCAACCATATAAGTTCTCTAAATCATGTTAGAATTTCTACTGGGTATGGAGTAAGTAGAACTTTTCTTAGCCAAGCACATCCCACTATTCATCCAGTTGATGGGGTTAAGATGTCTCCCACTCAACCAACACAGAACTCTGCATTCAAGACTACTACAACTCCACAAGAACCGTCTAGTTCAAGCTCCTTTCAAGGAGCGGTAGACAAGGCTGTTGAGCTAGCATTAAAGGCTCATGAAATTAAAAAGCATGAAAACAACCCATCCTACTCTTCTCCTCAAATTGATGAATCACATGTTGCATTATTTCATGCTGTTATGGAAAGCCATGAGGATTTATTGAAAGGAAAGCTTCTACCTCCTTCGTTCCAACAAGGAGACATTCCCGGAATTAACAAGAAGGATCTAAAAAATGGACATCAAGTATCAGATGGCCCCATGGCTATTCACCGAGCTTCAAATTTCATGAAGAAGGTATGGTAAGTACAACTTCAGAGATTCGGATGGGAATGGAATTGGGTTTGACAAGGATAAAATTCGGTACTCCAACTGCAATGAGACTGAGCACTTCGCGAGGGAATGCACAAATCCATCCATGGCTGCAAATGACATCAAGATCACGTAAGTTTCTAATAACGAGGGTGAGAGAGAAAGTGACAAAAGGTCTAATCAGAGCTCCTCTTCTAAACCAGGAGTTCCCCGAATTGGTCAAGGCAACTCAGCAAAGGGAAACTCTGGGTCTAGCTCAAAGGCCATGATCACTCTAACAGCAGAAGGAACCAAACCAGATTGGGAAGACGACCAATTTATTGAGTTTCAAAATCCTCTAACCTTTGTCGAGATGGCATTTATATATGAAGACTAACCCTCGTCAAGCTCTGCTGCTAAGGCATACCAAACTGTCTTTGACATTCCCGAGGTAAACAAACTATGTTCTCAAGCTTGCATTAAAATAGAGAACTATAGGACTTATAATGCTGCCTTAATAGATGAAAATCTAAGCATTAAATGTCAGAATGATGATTACAAAAGGGCTGAGAAGATTTTTGCCACTAGTATTAAAACTCATAATGATTATATGGCTATGTTAAATGAAAAATTATTTCAGTCTTACAAACTAGCCGAGTTTCATGAAAGACGCGTTGTAGAGTTAAATGCTAAAATTGAGAATCTAGAACTAGACTTAGCTCAAATAAAGATAGTTATAGATAGATTTAAGTTAGCTTCTGATAAATTGAATTGGATTATTATGTCACAAATTGGGGTGAAACAAAAGACAGGCATAAGCTATGATCACACAGCCGCCCCACCTCCATTTAATGAGAATTACACTAGCCTACCTCATTTTAGTTTCAATACCCCACCCGAGGACGAAATGGTCAATGATATTGGTCATGTGCCAAAAGCCGAGACATTTATTCCTCTTATATCCAAAATTGTTGATCCCATTCCTTCATCAGTTAGTTCTAAGGGTAGTTTATCTTCTTCAGCAGGTTGTGTAGACAGAAGTGATTGTGTGGAATAGGACATGGGTTATGAAGTGAAAAGAGTTTTAAATTCACTTTAATTCCAGCATGAATCTAAAACAATCATTTGATAACTCTATCTGTAATAATAATACATTGAATGATCATGCAATGTGTGAGAGTGTTGATGTCGGCACTTCTCAACAAGCTTTGAATGAAAATAATAGTTTTGTTTCTAATAATGATTATGATACTATTTATGATGAAACTTTCATCAAAAGTAATGTGAATGAAATATAATTAATGAAAACAAACATAACTAGTTGCTCATCAAGAGATTGTAAAGTTGAGGAAGAATGTCATAAAAGAAATGGTTTTGAAAATGAAAAGGCTAGTACAACAAGTAAATATATTCCACCTCACATGAACTCTTTCTTTCAATCCACTAATTGTTATGAGCATCCTCAATTATACATCATTTTGATAATAGCTACTATGGTTATCACCCACAAGATTATGTTAATTCATTATATTCAAATGTTTTTGAGGATAAAGGTTACATATCAGATAACTTTGATGTTCCTTTCCAAGCATCACCTTTTTCACCACAACGTGTATAACATAATTCTGATGAGTTCTATAAGGATTCTAGAATATTGTGTTGTTATGTTTGTGGTAACCCATCTCACCTTGCAAGACATTGAAAGAACTAACATAAACAACAAAAGGACATGAACAATCGGTTTAATCAGTTCCATTTCAAGGCTACACCAAGCTCAAGAACAAGGACTGATCAATCTGATAATTCTGCTAGTGAAATGGATGTGAGATCCAAAAACAATATGAAAACCACAAAAGCTTTTTGGATAACAAAGAAGGAAAGATCTAAAAAAGGGTTCTAAGAATGAAAATCGAAAAACCCACCAAAAAGAAATGTGAAAAGAAGTCCAAAGATCGAGAGATCGGAGGATTTTGTTTTAAAACCAAGAAGAAGACAGTCCAAAAGGTATTCTAAATGCAGAAAACATGTCTTTGCATGGGTTCCTAGGGACAAATCTTTTGATTCTGATTCACCTCAAAGCTTCATCTTTTCAGAAAATAAAAAAAAAATTGGTGACTTTGTGGTTGACCTTCCTGAGACAACTAAGTCTCGGGAACCCGTGTCTAATTAGTTGCAAATTTGTGTAGGGTCAGTCAAGAAAGTCTGTCAACAGTATTTGGTACTCAGATAGCGGTTCCACCCGACACATGTTATGAGACGAGTTCTTACTGTTTGATGTTCAACCGTTCGATGGTGGACACGTTTCACTTGTCGGTGACATGGGAGGATATATCACGAAGAGAGGAAGAGTATCAAACGGATTCCTAACATTTGATGATGTCAATCTTGTGGAATAGCTTAACCATATTTTGCTCAGTGTCTCAAAAATTTGTGATCGACAGTATTCCACTCTATTCACGGGAAAAGAATGTTTGATCTTAAAACCAGGTTTCAAAGTCACCGAGGAAAGGATCCTAATGCGTACTACAAGGAATAATGATGCTTCTGTATTAGGCATGAACAACTCTTATTCACGTAAAACCACCTCATGTTTAATATCTAAGGCCTTAGAAAATAGCTCATCTCTATGGCATAGACATCTTGGTCGTGTAAACTCTATGAATTTAAACAAATAGTAAAAGGTAAGCATGTGAGTGGATTGCCTGTCAAAACTTTTTCTTGCATTGAAAAATGTTTTTCACGCTCTAAATACAAGCAACACAAGCTCCATACAAGCCGAAGATTGTCAATACCATAGATCCCATTCTTCAACTGTTGCATATTGATTTATTTGGTCCTAATAATCCTTTGGCAATCGGCCGAAAGGCCCATTGTCTTGTGGTTACTGATGATTTCTCTCATTTCAGTTGAAGTATCCTTTAAGGGCATAATGATTAAATCACACAATTTTTTATCAGATTTATTATTCTAGTGGAAAGGTAGACTGACAAGAAGGTGAAGTTGGAACTGAATTCTGCAACAAGGATGTGGATGACTTTTATCACTCAAATAGGATATACCGCCAGTTCAGTGCTCTGTACACTCCACAAGATAATGGGATAGTAGAAAGTCACAACCGGACACTAATCGAAGCTGCACGACCCATGTTATCAGACTCCAAACTTTTGTTATTCTTCTGAGGTAAAACCATCAACGCTGCTTCATACAAAACCTTGTAATCATCAACAAGCGCTTAAAGATGACTCCTTTTGAAGTCCACTATTAGACTAAGTGGCAAGTCAGCTACTTCAAAACATTTGGATGTCCATGCACTTTGCTCCATAGATGCGCTCACCCAGATCCTAAGTTTGCTAAAAAGGTAAATAAGTGCTACTTTGCTAAATATGCACCCAACAAAACCGCTTATCGTGTCTACAATGAAAATACTAAGGTGATTGTGGAATCCTTCAATGTTGACTGGAAAGAGCTTAATGCTACTTATGCTCGTACGGGACCCAACTAGTCGTTTGATTATGACTACCTGGTCAATCAGTTTTGTGTCATGTTTAACTCACCCTCAGCAAGTGCTCAAGTTCTAACTTTTTTACCCGAACCACTGTTGATTCAAACTCTTGCCAACATCCTGTCTAATGTCAATCTGTCTACCGGCCCCTCAAACAAATATGTACCACCAGCAGTCCCTCCTCTAGCTGTCAATAATCCTGCCGTCAAGAATCTCGCTCCTCAAACCGCTGATACAACTGATATGGTAGACGTTAAAGATGCAACTGAATCTGACTTAGATAACTCGTGTCTGTTAGCTGACAATGTGGAACATGTTCAGTCTGAACCTGTAACAAATGTCCAAGAAGCACCAAGCATGGTTGAATCTGTTGCCACGCCTCCCTCTTCAAACGAAATTGAAAAAGTTGTTGCTGCTGAAGAACCCGTTGCTGGTGAATCTGATAACATTGCATCCACTCTGTTTCCTGCAGTTGTTGTTCCATTTGATGAGAATCTTAGGGATGGTCTCATTGAACACGAACAAGTGGTTGATTAGCCGAACATTATTTAGATAGCCACTGATATTCTACTCAATTCTCCTCGCATATTCCATCATGTTGAGAGTCTGACAGTTGATCTTCTAGCGAAGCCAGTCACCCAAGTGGAGGACATACCCTAACTACCTATTCATCGGACACATCCCACCGAAATATCATTGGTTCTCCCTTAGCCGGAATCCAAACAAGGTGTAAATCTGGTACAATTAACAATTGTCTTTTTCTTTGTTTTATTTCACAGGTTGAACCGAAGGACTACTAGGCAGCTTTGAAGGAAAATTCCAGGGTTGAGGCAACACAAGATGAGCTGTTGATGTTCAAGAAGCTCAATGTGTGGAGGCTGGTTAAGAAACCGGAGAACAAGAAACAGATTGATACCAACTGGTGTTCGAGAAAAAAAAAGGATGACAAGTGGGTGATTATAAGAAACAAGGCATGGCTGGTAGTTCAAGGTTTCTTTCAGCGGGAAGGTCTTTGTTATGATGAAGTCTAAGCTCCTGTTGCTAAGCTAAAGGCAGTTCGTCTGTTTCTGGCCTATGCTTCATACATGAACTTCAAAGTGTATCAGATGAATGTGAGAGACTGCCTTTTTTTATGGAAAGGTGAAGAAAGAGATATACGTCAAGCAACCACCAGGTTTTGAAGATCATGAACAACCTGATTATGTTTTCCCTCTTGATAAATCTCTCTATGGACTTCATCAAGAACTCTGTGCTTGGTATGCTACTTTAGAATAACATCTTTTGAAGAATGGCTATAGAAGAGGAGTTATTGATCAAACACTCCTTATCAGGAAGGTAAAGGACGATCATATTCTCGTTCATGTGTATGTTGATGACATCATCTTTTGATCGACAAGTGATAAGCTGTGTTGAGAGTTCGCCAAGGTCATGCAAAGTCGGATTGAAATGGGTTCTTTGAGGGAAATGTCTTTATCTTTGGGCCTTCAAGTTGAAAAAAAATCGGACAGGAGTTTGATTCATCAAGAGAAATACATTCGTGACATTGTTCAGATGTTTGGCTTCAAGGACACCAATTCCTTCCTCACTTCGATTTCTACTTGACCTGTGTTAGCTCTAGATCCCTCGGGAAAATTAGTTGATCAACACCTTTATTGATCTATGATTGGCTCCCGGATGTATCTCACTACCAGCGACCAGACATAATGTTCCTTGTCTGTCAGTGTTCAAGATATCAATGCAATCCAAAAGAGTCTCATTTAACCGCTGCCAAGCATATCTTTTTGTACCTAAAGGGAAATCCTCGCTTAGGTATTTGGTATCCCAACGATTCCCATTTGGTTCTACATGCATACACTGAGAGTGATTATGGGGGATGCAGTCTTGTCATAAAATCAACTTTAGGAAGATGCCAGCTCCTGGGAGACCAGTTAATTTCTTGGCACAGCAAGAAGCAGGTCACCGTATCCACCTCCACCGCTAAAGCAAAATACATTGCTGCGTCTGCTTGCTGATTACAAGTGATCTGGATCCATCATCAACTGCTGGATTATGTTTTGAGTTTCTTTAACACCACTATCAGTGTAATAACGAAGCAACAGTGTGTATTGTTAAAAACCCAGTCCAATACTCTAAGACAAAACATATTGACATCCGAATGCATTTCATTCGCGATTTTTATGACTGGAAACTTTTCTGTATTAAAAGGGTCACACAGATAACAACTTTTCCGACCTTTTCACTAAATCCTTTGATCGTACACGATTTCTATATCTTGTAGAGTCTTGGGAATGATCTCTTTCGATTAAACTTTCGGTTGTTTTTTTGTCTTTAAAATTTCAAAAATATTTTTAAATATGTCATAATTTTAGAGGGAGAATTTGAGTTAAGTTTAACTCACCAAAAAGATTTTTGAGATTTAACATTAAGAAAAACAAAATTAAGTCATTCACTTTGCGAAAAACATTTTATATTTTACTTTTCTGTGTTTTATTTTTTATTTAGTATTTTATTATATTACATTTAGAAAAGTTTCAAACAGAACTTCTCTAGTTTAGAAGGAGCTCATGCTTAGAGGGAGTCGGATTATATAAAAATTATAAAATTTTGAGACATCGATCCAACGTTTGAAAAATGATAAGAAATTATATTTGATGATCCTAGCACATAAAAATAGTAGATCAAAAGTCAACAAGATCATCACTTGATATTTAGATAGACTTGAAAAATGAGTAAGTGTCATAGTGATATAAAATTAAACTCCCGCCTATGCCGGTGGTTACACACTTATGAAGCAGTTTTCGACTTCATTATAAGTCATATCGATGAAGGAAAAAATGTTACTAGTCAGATACACAAGCCCATTAGTGATTGATCACCATAAATCATTCTTGCTTTAGATAACTAATATTAAATATAAAAATAATAAAGCAGAAAAACTGCAAAGTGCTTAAAGTATATAAATTCAAAAACAAAAATGTTGATAATTATTAAACAAAAATGGGGCATATTAGAACCACGTAACGTGGGGCAAACAAGTAAGTCCTAAACACTTTATATGAAGGCTTGTAAGTCTGTATGACAAGTAAGCCCATGGTTCAACCTTTATTGTTTGAAAAAGTTTGCAAAAAGTTAAAATAAGCTCAAAATGTTTTGATCAATCATCAGGGTTTGGAGTCAATTCGGGGTGATCTGGTAAACAAAAACTAAGCCCAAGGTATGATGGAGTCTGTAATATGTCTGAATAAATGAGGACCACATAAGTATCATGCTTAATATATACCTTAACGCATCACATCGACATCTAAATACCTATCAAGCTTAAAGTGGAAAAATTATATCTACAATTGACTTTGGGTTCTTGGCATAATAATATTGAAGAAATTTGATCTAAGACGATTAACGGATAATGTGATTTCATGTCGTGATCTTTCTCACCAAAAAATATGTAAACTTTTAATATTTAAAATTAGTATATAAAAATATAATATTAAATGCATATTTACTTCATTTTGTTTTAACATTTTTACTTGTCTAAAATGTTTAATTATGAAATTTATTTAACGTGGCTTGGTAATTAAAACTAAATGATTTACAAATTGTTTTAAAGACCAATTCTAACGGTATTGAGAATCATACTTCTACACGTGTGAGGGTTTGCACTGCATAAAATCTACAACACAACCACCAACATAACACACAAAATATATAAAGACACGTGATAAGCGTGGGTATATAATTACCCATACTGAACAAAAGCAATGAAAATAAATATTGTTCACAACCATCATCAACACAAGCAAACCAATAAAATTTCAAGCATCGAAGATCCTCTGGGTAGACACTCATTTGGATGGAAATGGGTCTCTTTATATGTTGTCCGGGTCCATAGAAGGTTGACCAATCCACAAACCGCACATCGTATGGATCATGGGTGACAACCTCAACCATTCCCATCCTTGAGCAGTACTGAAGGTCTAATGGTAAAGGTGTTGGCGCTGGTGTCTCTCGTATGCCTACATGATATTTTTTTCGTAAAGCTTAACAATCCATCCACCACCAAATATAGGTACCTCTACCCAGGCCCGTACATTCTTAGCAAGTAAAGAAACTAGAAGGTAATGATGTTACAGTGACTTTATATCTCGATACAATTCAGTGCCCATAGATCTCGGAGTTTCACTAGTGCTCTACTCGTGTCGTGTTTTGTGATTGTGTTTCCTAATATGTGGTGGATATATCTCAACAGAGAATAATTTAGTTCGGTGGTTATTAAACATTTGGATTATAGTTATATCCTCGGTGAGGTGTTAGTTCCTCCCAAGCACGTTTCCTCATTTGCCCAACATACGTACTTGGCTGTCCAATTTCATCCGGGAAGGTATGGTGGGATCCTAACCACACGTTGCCATTAATTTCTTACCCTGTGTAAATACCAACGTTTATTCCGAAGTTATTAGTCTGAATCATGCCATACTCCTAACCATATTATCAATGTGTTTCGTTCCCCATAGACCACCAGGTGGCCGGTTTATATTAAACTGGTATGAGGCTAAGAACTCCGTTGTCAGTTCGGTGACTGACCTATCAGTAACAGAGAACACCCTCATCCTTGGGCCTTCGACCATCCATATCATATGCTCAAATTCACAAACCTCCTTGATGTATAAGTACAACCATGTAATTCCCCGACTAAAGAGAAATACGCTCGGGTTTAACGGTCAGATTGTTGAAAACACATGTGACACTATTAAGTGGAAATACTATCATTACTTCAATGATGATTCAAACAACAAGTTCTTTTGCAAATAAGAAAATTACAAGGAAATAAAGCATGTCAAACACTTTATTAATAACCCTATGTCTAGTGTCTTCTATTGGTTCATCCTCTAATATGCATACATGTAACATATGTATAAAATAATGTCGACTAACTTAATAGTTGGTGAGTTCACAAATTTTTATATAATACATAAAAATCATATAACTCCATGAAAACTCGTGAAAAGCAAATAAGGTCCTTTCTTGTGGGTAACAACCAACGTACTCGGATAATGAGGCCTTTTTCCACTCATATCTACAAGTCTTGAAAGCATAGGGGGCGTATGATCATACTATCTTGAAGTAATCCATGAGCAAGTAATTTTGAGCAAGTAACAAGTAAACACACAAGTCCATGTATCGAATTAAATTTTGTAAGTAAAATCATAAGTAGTTGGGTTTTGTAGGATACATATGTTACCCCTAAAAGTAATAAAGAGTAAAAAGGGGGTGTGAGAAACTCACATTTGAAACTTGATGACAACTTGGAAACGGAACGGATAGCGCGTTATATGAAACCAAATGATCGAATCTCACGAGCTAAAATAATGAACAAAAGAATTACTAACTAAATAACGGAAATAAAATGTTGGTTTTAAAGTTCATACGTTATTGTTTATATATATACTTTTACACATTTAAAGTATATTAATATCTAAGTCTAACGGATTTTAATGGTTTATAATTACAATTTTACTTATAAGATTAATATTAAATTTTGAATATAATAATGTTTACGGGATTTTATCGTTTGCGGTATATTTTATTTTAGTATAAGCGTTGTCGTTTAGAATTTATAAAGTTTACGACGATATATTATATATATATTACGAGTTTTAACGAACTTTTTGGGTTTACAAAAGCTTGGTTTTTGGATAAAAATGCTACTACAAATCTTAATTTAATTTTTAAGTGTTAAAAATAATTTTATTTGATTTAAAATGATTTATAAAAATATATATGGTTTATTGTAATTAATAAATATTATTTAATATAAGATATAAAATGATGGTGCAGTGACCCGGGTCTTCAAGACCACAACAACATACACAACCACTGGATCAAACCTCAATTTTGTTTAAAAGATGTAAACAATTAAATATAAATAAATATTTAACTTCATCTGTTTCCTTATTCAAACCGTAGATTCAATTCTTTTAATCCATTTAATGTTTGCCCAAACTAAGTTAAGGGTTTTTTTAGACGGGTTGAAATGATTAAAATTCATATATTACTTAGTTGGTTTTGTTCCAGAATAGTGACGAATGGAGCTTGGCCGGAGTTTAACGTTGACGAACGATTTTATGATATTAGAGCATTTGTTTGTATAGATTTAGGTTTGCGACAGGTTTAGACGATGATTAGTGTCCTATTTAGAGCTTCAGGCAAATTAATTTAGTAATACAACGAACTGGAAAGTACAAGTATTACAGTCTCTCCTATTTGAGAAACTTGCGTCCCGAAATTTCTTCATGCGGAGGACTTTGGGAAGAGATGTGGGTATTTTGCTTTTATTTGGTCTTCGTGTTACAAAGTGAATTCAACACTTCGCTTTGCTTCCCAGCGTACTTTGACAATTGGAATTTGACTCCGCTTGAGTTTCTTGATTTCTAGATGGTCTCGACTGGTTTCTCCACAAAATGCATAATTGGATCGATTTGAACGTCTTCGATTTGAACTCGCAGATCTTCGTTGGAAATGCACCTATCTAGATTTGAAACATGAAATGTCGGACGAATGTTGCTAAGTTCTTCAGGCATATCAAGTTTAAAGGTTACATGACCAATCCTTTCTATAACTTTGAATGGTTCGACATAGCGTGGAGCTAACTTTCCTTGCTTGCGAATCGGAAAACTCCTTTCCAAGGCGAAACTTTTAGGTAAACTATGTCTTTTTCTTCGAATACCACGGTAGTACGCATTCGGTTGGCATAACACTTTATCGATTTCGAGCGGCACGAAGATTGTCTTGGATTTTATGAATCTTGTCGGTTGTTTCTTGGATTAACTTGGGACCAGTGATTTTGGATTCCCCAACCTACGTCCAAAAAACAGGAGACCGACGTTTTCGACCATAGAGGGCTTCGAATGGAGACATATTGATGCTAGAATAATAAATGTTGTTGAATGAGAATTCAATTAATAGCAAATGCATATCCCAGTTACCACCGAAATTCAAGACGCACGATCGAAGCATATCCTAAAGTGTTTGAATAGTACGTTTGGTTTGACCATCTGTTTGAGGATGGTAGGCCGTACTAAGATTAAGTTTTGTACCCAAGGCTGTTTGTATAGAACCCCAAAAAAGAGAGGTGAAACGATTATCACGGTCGGATATGATGTCCAAAGGGACACCATGACGGCTAACGATTTACTTGACGTAGATTCGAGCTAGCGTCTCAACGTTGAACTCCTCACGTATGGGAATAAAATGAGTGGATTTGGTTAGGCGATCGATGATTAGCCAGACAATATCATGACAAGAAGATGTTAATGGGAGTTTGGTGATGAAATCCATGGCTATACTCTCCCGCTTCGACGTCGGAATTTCTGGTTGCACAAGCAAACTAGAAGGACGTCGGTGTTCGGTCTTCACTCTATTGCAAGTGTGACATTTAGACACGTTAGTGAAATGTCCTTTTTCATACCGGGCCACCAATACATGGAACGCAGATCTTGGTACATTTTATCTGCACCGGGGTGAATGGAATACCGAGTTTTATTATCCTCGACCATGATAGAAAAATGGAGATCGTCGCGATTGGGAATCCACAGTTGGTTCATGAAATAGAGAAATCCGTTGGGTTTTGTTTCGAGTAGTAGTTCAGAACCACAAGACATTTCTTCATACATGTTGCCTTCGGTGACTGATATATGTTGAGCCTCTAAGATGCGATATTCAATGTCGGTTTGAAGTTGGGCCCAAAATAGATATACATGCTCCTTACGACTTGGGGCATCTTCTACCACGTTCTCTTTACCGGGATGGTAATGAATTTCGCAGTTATAATCGCTGATTAGTTCAACCCATCGGAGCTAGCGCATGTTGAGTACTTTTTGTGTGAGGATGTGTTTGAGACTTTTGTGATTGGTAAAGACAAAATAATTGGTACCATATAGGTAATGTCTGCATATTTTCAAGGCAAAGACGCCAGCATCAAGTTCAAGATCATGAGTTATATAATTCTTCTCATGGACCTTAAGTTTTCAGGATGCATATGCGATAACATTGCCTCGTTGTATGAGAACACACCCGAGACCAAGATGAGATGCATCGCAATATACAATGAAATCGTTGTTACCGTCGGGAAGAGCAAGGATTGGCGCGTTACAAAGCTTATCCTTGAGAGATTGAAAAACTTCCTCTTTCTTAAGAAAATAAATAATATGTAAGTTAAGAAGCAAAATCTTTTTGAAATTTTGAATTTTTGTTAATGAAAAATATTTACTAGAAAAATATCCGAAAATTAAAATGTAAAGCAGGAAAATATTTTTGTGTTTTTGTATCAGTTTTCAAAAGTAGTACATATTTTTGGATTTTTGGTGAATTTGAACAGAGAATCATATTGACTAAATTGCCCTTCCATCACAGTTTTATATTTTAGCGATATAGTGATTGGCGTTAAGTCGGTCATTGATATTGTTGCCCACTTAAATCTTATAACAAACTTTCAAGCATTTTTGTGATACGATTAATGATTCAATTAGAGCATAGAATATCAGAAACTATCAGCCTCTAATCTCGGTTCAAGCTTAATTTGATTTTTGCCATATCACCCTAACTTGATGTTGAGTCAAACAATTGACCTAAGGGGGAGATTGTTAAGTCAAACAATTGACCTAAGGGGGAGATTGTTGAGTCAAAGATTTGACCAGAATGAAGTATATGGAAGATTGAAATCTTCTCAACCTCCTCAGAATTCAGTAGGTATGGATCCGGGCACACCTTAGATATCCGAGCAAGGTTTTACTTAGCCGGGTATGATATTTTGTCAAATCGGGCAAGGTTTACTTCAAGAAGTCTTCTTTAGTGGATATCCGAGCAGGGTTTGCAAATTAGTGCATTGCTGGGCAAGGTACACTAGTTTATGTAAATCCGGGCAAGGTTCACTTTATCAAGCAAGTCTGTTCTTCAGAGCCAATTATATTACTCTTCCGAGTAAGGTTTTTGTTAGTGCACGGTTTTGGTGTCCGTGGCGATCGAATAAGTTATAGGAGGTTTAGTCTTTGTATTTAACGTATATTGTAAATAGCCTATAAATAGGGAGCTTATGCTCATAATTTAGCAGAGAACTTGTACATAGTTTAAGTTATTCATTCCATAACTTATCTCCACCATAATGTATTTACTCCATATTTATCAATAAGTATATATTTAAAGTATCGATTTCATGTTGATGTATCATATTAGCGGCTAGATCTTGGTCTCTATGACGTTCTCTCAATTGGTTTCAGAGCAGGAGCTGCTCTCGATACTTCGATTTATGAATGAATCTGAATTTTTCGTGTTCTTTGTGTTCTTCGGGTTTTGGTTAGATATGGAGTAAGTTAGTGTGTTATTAGTGGATTTGTTTGTGAATTCGTGTTTATTGATGGAAGATGAAGCTTCCTGTGTAATTTGGTGTTAAGTTATGGTGTATTGAAGGATATGCCATGGAAGAGCATGGTTATGGTTTGATTCGGTTTATGATGATTTAGTGAGTGTTAAGTTAATTGGATGATGGATTTGTGTTTATTATTGAAATCCGCATGTTTCTGTGGATTTTGGTGGTTAATTATGGTGTATTGAAGGTTTTGCCATGAAAGAGCATGGTTTCGGGTTGATTATTTGGTGATGAATAAGTAATCATTAAGGTATTTGGATTATGGATTTGGAATCGTGGTGTAAAACCGAGTGTTCGTGGTGATTTTCATGGGTAATTATGGTGTTTAGATGATTTCACCATGAATGAAGCTTGAAATGTCCAGGTTCCGGCCAGATCTGTTTATTCCGGCCATGTAACTGAATTTTCCGGCCAAATTCGTTTTTCCGGCGGTCAGTTCAGATCTAACCACCTGATTCGTTATTACTGTAGCTGATTCGTTAGGAAAGTCTAACGAATTACTGTAGCAATTCCTTATGAAAATGGTAACGAATTAAGATTATTCTTTAAGGTAATTCGTTAAGGTTATGATAACGAATTAGAGTGATTCGCTATGGTAAACATAGCGAATTAAGGCAATTCGTGAAGCTGATTCGTTATGTTAAAGATAACGAATTAAGGAAATTCGTTAAGTTATTTCGTGAAGGTGATTCGTTAAGGTATTGATAACGAATTAAGGTGATTCGTTAACTGTTATAACGAAGTGAAATCTTAACGAATGGGAGGCCATTCATGTAACTGTTATAACGAATTGGAGTTGGTAATTTATAACGAATTGAGTTGATTCGTTAAGTGTATAACGAATGAATGACTGGTTGACGAATGGTGAATAATTTAACGAATTGAAAAGCACGAACTAAGTTAACGAATGGGATGATTATTTAAAACGAATTAGAGAGGCAATTCGTTAAAAAAAAAAAAAAAAAAAAAGAAGACTCTTTGAAGTGAGTAAAATGGCGGGAAAAATTTTCTTGGACGAATTTTTTTCCTGAATGCTCCTTGTAAGTGAGTTTTCATTCTTGAAAATTTTGGCGTTAAAATTTATTTTTCGAAAATTTCGGTGAATTTTTGGCGGGAAAATCGGGAAAAGTTTTCTTTAACAAAATTTTTCTGGGATGTTCCTAATGTATTGGAGACTCTTCGTGCAAATTTTGGTAATATATTTTTCGGCTGACTGTTTATGCGTTTCGACTGGCCGAGGGGGAGATCTCGTGTAATTTAAGGAGGAGTGTGTTTGTTTGTGAACATTGAAGATTATTTAAGACCTTGCCGAATTTGTCAAGAAAAGGGGGAGTTAAAACTTTCATTTGAGATTATTTGGCTTGTATCTTCCTACATTTGCAAGGTTTCTTGAAAAATTACTGCAATTCGGGTGGTAATTCGTGTTTGAAAAACTGAGTTCAAGACTGCAATTGTTCTTCGATTGGTGATTGATTTGTTTAAAGATTGAAACCTGACTATGTGGGATACGAGTGTCTGTTCGTTTACTTCTTTCTGAGGGACTTTATCCTGACTATGTTGGCTACGAGTAAATGGCGGATTACTTCTGTTGAGGTGGACGATTCTCGAACGAGTTGATCTTATTGAAGAATATACGAGTCTTGTCATTGGAGTGAAGAATTTGATCATTTGGGGTTTATTAATGAAGGTTGGAACTCTGAATCTTATGCCTAAACATTAGTGCATCTTTGCGAACAAGATGTGGAAGAGCTTCAAAGAGTATGTTTTGATACACGTTATCAAGAGAGGGAAAACCGAAGTGATAGATGTTGAATGATCGAGTTGTTCATGAAGATGTGTGACGAGGTTAAACGTAAAGATATGTTTTTCTTTACCGGTGCTGACAGATAGCTGATGAGTTGATGTTGATTGTTGAAAGATTTAACCATATCATACGCCAGTGGATGATCGGAATGATCTCCAAGAGTTGCTCATTTTGAGGGGGAAATCTGATATGAGAAGCTACATGTTATTAGTTTGCTGAAAAAGATTTAAAGATTGTTTGTTTGCACAAGCCCAAAAATCATCAGTCAAGGGGGAGTCTGTTAGTGCACGGTTTGTGACTGGTGATTTGCAGTTAAAGTATTCAAGGATAAAGTATTCGATAGCTACAGAAAAGGGGGAGTCTGTTAGTGCACGGTTTTGGTGTTCGTAGCGATCGAATAAGTTATAGGCGATTTAGTCTTTTTATTTAACGTATATTGTAAATAGCCTATAAATAGGGAGTTTATGCTCATAATTTAGCAGAGAACTTGTACATAATTTTCACTCCATAACTTATCTCCACCATAATGTATTTACTCCATATTTATCAATAAAGTATATATTTAAAGTATCGATTTTATGTTGATGTATCGTATTAGCGGCTAGATCTTGGTCTCTATGATGTTCTCTCAGTTTGGTTAACCAAGTCCAAGAAACCAAGTGATTGGAAGACCGGGCAAGGTATTCATTAATAAGTATGGTCCAAGTATGCTTGATGATCTAAAGGAATATCTCTAAGTAATATCGGGCAAGGTTCAG
Organism: Bidens hawaiensis; assembly: GCF_021521415.1. Classification (NCBI taxonomy): domain Eukaryota; kingdom Viridiplantae; phylum Streptophyta; class Magnoliopsida; order Asterales; family Asteraceae; genus Bidens; species Bidens hawaiensis. Next base: position 379,327 of record NW_027492172.1, read on the forward strand.
CTCGAGCAAGGAACAGTACTCCCGAGCACACTTTGCTAATAAGTTATTTTATAGCAAATAGCTGAAATGGATCATTGAAGAACAAGGTTGCTCGTAAGGATTTGTTGGGCAAAGTTTGACAAAGCCAAGAAGACTGAAGTCTACCCGGTGAGTATTTTACTTGGTAAAATATTCTTCAAGTAAAGTTTACCAGGATACTGATTTCGAGTACACTTCTATGTTACCAAGTCCTGAAGGATGGCAGAGTACACAACGTACTCGGAAAATGAAGATTTATGAAAAGCCTACCCGGAAGACTTGTTTTACACTTAGTTTATTTTGAATATGTAATTTTAATATGTATGATTGTATTTAGGGTTTCTAGAAGGAATGACAGCTGTCCTAGGTTGGCAGGCCTATAAATAGAATGTTTAGGGCACGCCGCCAAGGGGCCACAATAAGGTTAGACAGACACATTTATTGAGATAGAATATATCGTGTGATGGCTGTCCTAGGATTCCTAAAACCCTAAATCGATTATCCACTTTGTATAATGAAAATTATATAGATGGAAATCTTTTGAGTGAATCCTGTGTGTGCTTTCTACCTTTCATTATTCATTGCAACCGTATGTTTGTTATTGATTAGGCCTTTAACAAACGGATATCTTTCTAAATATAGCAACCCGTCATTAACTCTCTTGTCGGCACATTAATCTGTGTGAGTTATGACATGATTAAGTAAGATCCAGCTGAAATCGAGGGGCCTGACAAGTGGTATCAGAGCTAGTTACTGCTATTTTGGAAAGATTGTTGCTGATTGAAGATTTGAATTAGAATGACGTATGCAGACCACTGTTCGATTGATTTGTGACGTCAGCAGCCCTGTTTTTCATTTTTCTTCCAGATCTACAATCTACCGGTGTTTTCTCTTCCTTATTTCAATTAAAGTTTTAATCTTTATATCTAAATCTTGTTCTAATCACATCAGACACATCAGATCTGAGCATTCTGTTTTCAGATCTGATTATTTTGAAACTCTGTGTTTACAAAGAAACTAATTTTTGATTTCTCAAAATGTCTGGATATGAGGAACAAGAGGTGTCTACTAACAAGATATCAAGGTTGTATGGACAGGAAAACTTTACCAAGTGGAAAGTACTCTTTGAAGCAGCCGTTTGCTACAATGATGTTGATATGTGGAATTCCATCAAGAATGGTCCACAAGCTACTGTTGAAGAAGGTGCAAATCCACAAGCAAATGCTAATGTGAGAGAAAGGATGAGAAAGGTTGATGACAAGCCTTTAGCTATGTTGAAGCTAGATCTGTCTTGGGAAATACTTACCAAAGTTGCACATCATCCCAATGTCAAGGCAATGTATGATGCAATTCTTGAGATGTTTGAAGGAAATGTTGAACTCAAGAACATCAAGAAGCAGAGATTGAAGCAGCAACTAGAAAGATTCAAGTATAAAGAAGGAGAAAGGTTGAAATCAATTCTGGAAAGGTTTCTTGGAATTGTGAATGAGCTTAGAACCACAGATTATGTCATGACTGATTTTGATCTCAACACCAAGCTGCAAGTTCATCCTCACAAAGCACAACTTCAATGAGCTAAAGGTAGATGATGTGGTGTGTTTTCTTCAAGCTGCAGAGATAGAAATGATAGAAAATGAAATGATAAGGGAGGAAAGACCCTGATTCAATGTTTCAAATGCATTGATTGCACCTATGGATAATCGGACTACCAAGAATCAGTAACAGATTCCTATCATTGAAGAACCTGTTGAGCATAATGCTGACAATACAAAGGCTTTCATTGGTGGTAGCACAAGTAATCAAGGAAACCAACAAAGATTCAATGTGCAACTGATTGATGACACTGATTCTGCCTCTATGCCAAGTGGAAATGTTCCTCATACTGGCATAGGACATGGTCAAAGCAATGATACACAGGCTTTGTTGTCTATGTTTACTGAGTCATATAATGCATATGTTGCAAAGAATTTGATTCACACAAGTGTAGTGCAAGATGATCTAGAGCAGATAGATGCTGACGATTTGGAGGACATGGATTTGAAGTGTCAAGCTGCAATGTTAGCTTTGAGAAGTAAGAGGTTGTATAATAGAACTGGTAGATCTGTAGTTTCTGGTCCAAATGAAAGAATTGGATTTGACAAGTCAAAGGCAATCTGCTATAATTGCAAGAGAATGCAACTTGCCAAGGAACTATCAGATGAATCAATTCCCGAATCAACAGCCAAGAGGTCAACAACAATACCAGCAAAATCAGCAAAGAAACAACAACCAATACTTCAATAACAACTTCAATCCCAACAACAACTATAATCCCAACTTCAACAACTTTCAGCCTCAAATGAATAATCTGAATCAAAGTATGCATCAGAATCAAAGTTTTCAAATGAACAACAATCAAAACCTTCAAGCTGCTCAAAATGTTCCAAACAACACTGTTCCAGCCAACCAAAATCAACCAAGAAATCAAGGAAATGTGGCAGTGACTACACAACATGAAGGAAATTTTGATTGGAGTAATCATGAAAAAGACATTGCAGATGATATCAAGAGGGAAAATGTGGCAATCATGGCTATAATTGAGAAAGAAACTGGATCATCATCTCTGGAACAATCCACTCCTCTAAATGACATATGGTATATGGATAGAGGTTGTTCTAGGCACATGACTTGTGACAAGAGATCTCTTGTCAATTATGAAGAAAAGTATGAACGTCCAGTAGCTTTTGGGAGTGATGAGAATGGTGGAAAGATTGTTGGAAAAGGAATCCTAACAAATGGGAAAGTCTCATTTGATAACATATTTCATGTTGAAGGTCTTCAGTACAATCTGCTGAGTATATCACAAATGTGTGATAAGGGTTACAAAGTAAGTTTTGATGATTCACACTGTTTCATTTTAAAACCTGAGTTTGTAATTCCACCTGAAATGATTATGATGACGGCACCAAGAAATGGTAACTTGCCTGAATTGAATATGAAAGAAGCTATTTCAAGAGGAGGTGCATGTTTTGTTTCCAAAGCCACTGAAAATGAGTCAAAATTGTGGCATAGGAAACTGTGTCATGTGAACTTGAAGAACATGAATAGACTTGTCAAAGGTGAGCATGTCATAGGCTTACCTACAAGAGAATTCAAGTTGGAAGATCATTGTGATTAATGCCAAAAGGGAAAACAAGACAAATCTACTCATAAGCCAAAGCTCATCAACTCAATTGATCAAGTACTTGAATTACTTCACATGGATCTCTTTGGTCCTGTGAGTGTATCAAGTATTAGGAAGAAAAGATATTGTCTGGTGATCATTGATGACTATTCAAGATACACTTGGGTTTAGTTCCTAAGTACCAAGGATGAGACTGCAGAGTTGATTAAAGATTGTGTAACAATGATTGAGAACAAGTTGAATAAGACAGTCAAGATGATGAGAAGTGACAATGGCACTGAGTTCAAGAATGGAGTTATGCAAGAATTCTGTGAAGCAAAAGGAATACAACAACAATTTTCAGCTCCTAGAACTCCTGAGCAAAATGGTGTAGCAGAAAGAAGAAACAGAACACTTATTGAAGCTGCAAGAATCATGTTAGCAGATGCCAATCTGCCTGTCACTTTTTGGGCTGAAGCCATAAATACAGCCTGCTATGTTCAGAACAGGGTACTTGTGAACAAAAGGCATAACAAAACTCCTTATGAAATTATTCACAACAGAAAGTGTTAGTGCACGGTTTTGCGTCTAGAGTCTTTGTATTTATCGTTAATGTATATTTGATGATTTATGTAATATTTAATGTTTATTTTGAACTAGTTCGTTAAGTTTAAGTCTAGTTCGCTAGGGTTGTTAGCGAACTAAGGCTAGTTCGTTAAGGTTAAGTCTAGTTCGCTAGAGATGTTAGCGAACTAAGACATTATTATGTATTCCCTCCTGATTCGTTAGGGGATGTTAACGAATCAGGAGGCGGTTCGTTATGATAAATTATATAACGAAGGGGAAGCTGGTTCGCTAGGGGATGTTAGCGAACCAGGTCGCCTTCTATATATAGTGAACAACTGTTCACTTGTAATTAAGTTTTTGAGAAAAAGTTTTGGAGAGTAATAACATTATTCAGAAAAGATACTCTCTCTCTCTCTCAAGCTTCATATTAACGTTATTGATAATATATACACATATACATAACATTAAATCAAGGGTAATTATGAGATAGATCTGTAACAGTGGTAATTGAATAATTAACAGATCTGTGATCTGTGTTATTGTTATCGACTGTTAGATCCGGGAACCAACAAGTGGTATTAGAACTCTTGGTGCTCGGTACACTTGATTTGGTGTTTTAATTGTTATTATTATTAAGTTTTTCAGTTTGTGTTTGATTTTGAATCAATTGGTGTTTGAATTGATTGAATTATGGAAAATTGGTTTGAATTCGTGTTGGTTAAGGTATTGTTGAGGTTTGGATTGGACGAAATGAGATTTGGATTGGATTTGTGTGTTTTGGTTTTGGTTTTGGTTTAAGTCCGAAAACAGGGGTTTGTTTTGATCAAATTGGTTTGGTTATTTGTGTTAATTGGTTACGTGGTAATGAGCATTGGATTCGGATTTGGTCTACGAGTATATTGGTAGTTTATTTGTGAGTTTTGGTTGAGAAACGAAGTAGTATTACAGATTTGGTAGTTCTGGGTTTCTGGGTTAATCTTCAACATTTCTGGAAAATTTGTTTAAAGTTTTGAAGATTTGAAGATGAATGTGATTCGTTATCTTCTTCATGGTGATTCGCTATATGTTTAACTGTGATTCATTATCAACAGTGCTAATTCGTTATCTTATTCGTTAGCCAATTCGTGTGAGTTATTGATTCGTGTTATCTAGTTCGTTAACTAGATTAACCAATTCGTGTGACACGTGTTCTTCTTGGGATTTGTGTCATAACAACCTTTGCCATGTGGCATAAGGTGTCAGAGTTTGTTACAAACGGTTGTAACAACCTGATTCGTTATAGTATAATTCGCTACAGTGTTGATTTGCTATCAACTGTAGCTGATTCGTTATCTTAATTCGCTAAGTTTATTTTGGCGATTCATTATTAATTAATATCTGATTCGCTAAACTAATCTTGGTCAATTCGTTTGGTCAATTCGTTAATTTGACTTGGTCAATTCGTTAGGTTAATTCGTGAAGTTGACTTGTGATTCGTTAAACCTTCATCACATTCGTTATCTGTTTCCACATTTGGGTGATTCGTTAATTCTATTTGTGATTCATTAAGTTGACTCGTTAAGCTGACTTTTGATTCGCTAAAACACTCACCTCATTCGTTAAGACTTGATTCGCTACACTATTCACAGTTCGTTATACTTGTTCATTGATTCGTTAAACACAGTTTGTAGTTCGCTATAACTGTTCACATCTTTTAAACTTGTGAATTTATTTGTCAAATATGGCTGGTATGTATGCATTGGCGTCTCAAAACATGTTGATGCAACAGATGTTGCAACTTGATACCGAGATAGGTTCACATTCTAAATGTCTGAGATTGATGAAGTTCAGTGACTTTGCCAAGTGGGAACCTCGGTTTCGTGCACATTTGGGATCTTTTCATCCTGACTGCTCATACTGTCTTGATGAAGTTTATGTTACACCAATGATTGGTAATGATACTATTGGGTATACTCCTAAAGCCATTTCTCAATACTCACAAGAAGAGAAGAAAGCTTTAGAAATCGAGATAAAAGCATATTCTACTTTGACTATGGCATTAGCAGAAAATATCTTTCATCAAGTTGGTAGTATCAAGAGATGTGCGTCTTTATTTCAACATCTGCGTATGAGAAGCATGGGAAACACTGCTGAAAGTAAGAAAGTGATGCTCAAGTTTCAATTTCGAAACTTTTATTTATTGAAAGGAGAAACAGTTGAAGAGATGACTACAAGATTTAGTCATTTAATTGCTGAAATGGACAAGATGAAAATGGAAATTTCTGAAAGAGATAAAATTGACACTATTAAAAGTGTGCTTCCAAGTTCCTACTCAATATTTCTAATGGTTTTGAAAGAGAATGATTATTTTCTGAATGAAGACATAACGGCACTTGAATTCCTACAAAAGATCGAAGCTAGAGAATATGATCTTAAGTGTAAAAAATCCTCCGAAGAAAATCACGATCCAGCTTTCTATGGTGGAAGTATGCCTCTTAGTTCAACAATCTCTCCAATCACTGCTTTTCTTACTCATGCGGCATGTGAAAAAGAAACAACAGTGATTAATGATCCAAAAGTTTGTTTTTACTCTGCTGATAATTTGGGTGGTTCTGGAAGTTCAACTAATACAAATTCATTTGCTACACCACCTAGTGTTAATATGAAGGAAGCTGAGCAAAACATTGCTTTTCTGACAGCTTTTATGTCTTCATATGAAAACTTGGTGAGTAGTAAAATTGCCACAAGTGATCTAACAGATGAGGACTATGATCCGATAGATCCAGATGATCTAGAAATCATGGATTTGAAATGGAACATGGCGATGATTGTTCGTAAAGTTAAAAGATTCATGCAGAGAACTGGAAAAGATCTTCCAGCTTTAAACAAGAAGTTGGGTTTTGACAAATAAAAAGTAAAGTGTTATAATTGTCAAGAATTTGGGCATTTCGCGAAGGAATGTGATAAGCCAAGGAAAGAATACACTGGACCTCGTGGTCAAAGTCAAAATGCTTCTTCACCTAAAGGAAGTGATGCTGAAAAGAAACCATCTTCTGTTACAACACAAGCAATGTTAGCAGATGGTAATGATTGGTCACAACGGTTACTATGCAATGATGTTCAAGCAAATTTGGCTATGTTTGGGTTACATGAAGATTGTCAAGATGCTACTGGTAGTGAGGTGTCTTCCGATAATGATACTGGATCTGATTCTGACGACTCTTGTGACAAGCCTTCTGAATCAATGTTTGCTTGCATGGCCAAGATCAATGAGGTTGGTAATTTTATTTCTACTACTTCATGTGTTCAACTATCATGTGTTGACTGTGAATCTAACAAATCTAAGGTAGAAGCATTGAAAAATCAAAATGATAATCTTATAAAAGAAATTGCTTCTCTTAAGATACTTATCGACAATCTCTTGAATCTCAAATGAGATCTCGAGAAAAGATTGAAGCATTGTCAACAAGTAACCACGATCTCAAAGTCGAGTTATCTGTGAAAATGACCATTAATGATCAAAAGTTTCAAGAAATCTTGAAACATCGTTTTAAGATACTGAGCTTGAGAATGAGGTTCTTGAGTTGAAAAACAGATTGGGGAAATTTAGAAATTCATCGTTTCTGTTGAATGAAATTATTGAAGTATCTGGGAAACAAAAAGATTCCAAGAAAGGTATTGGTTTTGTTGAAATTCCACCACCTTTTCAGAATGATTATAAAATTAATCCTTTTGCAAGAAAAGAAAAAGATTTGATTCAAAAAGAATATGTGATTTCTGAAATACCTAAAATGGTTAAACCTGAAATTGTCAAACCCCAAGTTGCTCCTCCGAAACCTCATGTGGAAAGTACAAAGGTCTTTGTTGAAAACATTGGTAAAGTGATTATTGAAGATGTGTTTGAGCCTGAGATAATACAGAAGAATAAGAACATTCCTAGTTCTAATCATATTCTTTGCGAACCTCAAGAGTTTGAGGAAGCTTTGTATGGTTCATTCAAGTCTCAGATGAACAAGAAAGAAACTGTGTAAACTAAACCAGTGAGGACAAAGAAGTCAGTTAAACCAAAGATTTCTGACGAGTACTTAATGCGTTTCATTAATCCTCCAAGTTCTAAGTCTTCTTCTTCTAGAGTTTTTAAGTTAAAGGGAATGGATACGATGTTCAATGAAAATGATATTCCAATAAGTATCATTAAACCTGAACTAATTGAAAGTGTTTTTGTCAATGAAACTTCAAAAATTCAAGAACTTGAACGTGTGTATGCTCAAACAAAAACATCAATTCAATCTGATCCATTGACTAAGGCTAAACAATTTTTAAAGCAAGCTAAGAAGATTAATTTTGTGAAGTCAACTGGAACAGACACACTAAAAAGCTTTTCGAACAGTTCTAATTTAGATTTTTATTTAAAGAAGAAATCTGAATTATCTGATGAGTTTGCTAAGAGCATGACTAAAAATGTGAGTCATCATCAATCATCGGCATCTTTTATTCCAATTACTTCAAAACATCATCATGTAGACATGAGAACTTGTTTTTTATGCGGTCAACAAGGTCATGTTGTGAGGAATTGTTGTCTGCAGAACTATCAGAATCTTCATCCTTTTATCAAGAACAAATCTAAACCAATTCCAGTGGTCAAGGAGATTCTGAAACGACCGGTGTCGTATGCTGATGATACTCATATTTTGTTCTCTGATGTGAATTCTCGGAAGATTCTTCATGTCAATGAGACACACGGTCAAGTGAAACCAAAATTCATTCCAACTGAACCTCTATGTAAAAAAAAAATTCAAACATTGTTCAGGCAGCTTACTTAAGACGAAAGTCTAGGAAGCCGGTAACTTATTCACAAGTGGCTGAACAACAATTGAAATCTGTTAAAGTTAATGATCAAAGAGAAAACCAAAAGGTGCCCAAGACTGAGGCCTGGCTGCCTTTTTGAACTAATCATTTTTGTTTGTGTGTAAGGTTCATCCAAGACCATTTCTGGTAAAAACTGGATCATGGATAGCGGATGTTCTCTTCATATCACTGGGAATCTCAACCTATAAACCAACGTAAGAAATATTCAAGGGGGTTATGTAGCGTTTGCTGGGAATTCTGGGGGCTTGATCACACAAGAAGGTGAAGTTTCAAATGGTCACATTACGTTTGAGAAAAGTGAATTATTGTGACAAGGTTGATCATAATTTATTGAGTGTATCGCAGATTTGTGATAAAAAATACACTACGATATTTACTGACAAAGAGTGTCTTATCTTGAAACCGGGTTATGTTATTCCCGAGGACATGGTTGTCATGCGATCACCGCGATCAAATGATATTTATGTTTTAAATATGAATTCTAATATATCAACATCGATTGAAACATGTTTTGTCTCTAAAGCAAATGAGAAAGACTCGATTCTATGGCATCGTACAATGGGTCACATACATGTTAGAAGGATGAATTATTTAATGGCAAATTACTTTGTTGAGGGTGTCTCGTTAAAGAATTTTAAGTTATCTGATCACTGCGTTGCATGCAAAAAGGGCAAGCAGAAGAAGAAGACACATCCGTCTAAGTTGTTGAATTCCATTGATACTCCTCTTGAACGATCTCATATGGATTTGTTTGGTCCAGTGAATCGTGCGAGTATTTCTGGAGACTGGTATTGTCTTGTAGTGACAGATGATTATTCAAGATATTCATGGGTGTTATTTATGAGGTCAAAAGATCAAACACCGGTTTCGGTACAAAACCTTATTACTAAGATCGAATCACTATATAAACAAAAGGTGAGGAGAATCCGAAGTGATAATGGTACTGAATTCAAAAACACTATATTGGATTTCTTTTGTATTCAAAAGGGAATTTACCAAGAATATAGTGTACCTTATGTACCTCAACAAAATGGTGTTGCTGAAAGGAAAAATTAAACTCTTATTGAAGCTGCACGTACAATGCTCGCTGATTCAAAGCTTCCTGTTCAATTTTGGAATGAGGCAGTGAATACAGCTTGTTATACGCTTAATCGGGTTCTAACAGTGAAACGACTCAAGAAAACAGGCTACGAAATCTTAAATAATAGAAAACCTAATTTAAAGTACTTGGAACCATTTGGGTGTCCCTGTACAATATTGAAGAAGGATTCGTGTAAATTTGAAGAAAAAGCTATCGAAGGGTATTTCTTGGGATATGCATCTCCAAAGAAAAGGGTTTTAAACTTCACACTTGGCTGTGTTGAAAAATGGTACCATGTGGACTGTCAAAACTACACAACACCTCCTCAAGTGAAAGGTCCAGACTTGATATTTGACTACGATAGTTTATTTATTTCTTTTACTCCTTCGACTGAACATATCGATGAAGATCTGGTTCGAGCATACTTTGAAGATCATTTGGCAATTCCAAGATTCTCAAGTTCTAATGAAGTTGAAGCTCAACCAGATGCTCCAACTGAAGAATATCAGGTTGTTTCTCCAGTTGCTATTGATAATGTTTATACTTTTTCTAATGATGATCAAGCTGAAATTCAAGTTATTGATCTTGATAGTGATAATGATTCATCTCCCGAGTTGGGTGAACATTACACCAACTTATTTGATAATGTTATTGTTCCTGAGAATCCCACTCTTCGGATTCATGGATATCATCCACAGGAAAATATCATTGGAGAACTTGATGTGGGTGTTCGTACACGTCATCAAGTTGCTTGGTCAAGTGACAATAACATATTTTGTGCTTACACTAATTTATATTCTTCGCGAATCGTGAATGTTGCTAAATTCAATTGCTTTCTATCTCAAGTTGAGCCAACTACAGCTCGTAAGGCACTTGAAGATTCTTCTTGGGTAGAAGCTATGCAAGAGGAATTACAGCAGTTGCTGCTTCAATCAAGGTTTATCAAATGGATGTTAGGAGTGCTTTTCTCAATGGTGAATTACACGAGGAAGTGTTTGTCCAACAACCACCTGGTTTTGAAGATCCTGATTATTCAGATCGTGTTTACCGATTAAACAAGGCACTGTATGGTCTACATCAAGCCCCGAGAGCTTGGTATGGCACGCTCGCCGACCATCTGACTACTAATGGCTTCAAACGAGGAACTGTTGACTGCACTTTATTTCATAAAACTGTTGGTGATGATCTTCTTATAGTCCAGATTTATGTTGACGATATTATTTTTGGGTCTACAAACGACACATTGTGTAAGGAGTTCGAGAAGTCCATGCAAACAAAGTTCGAGATGAGCTCGATGGGAGAGATGAATTTCTTTTTAGGGTTGCAGGTTCACCAGTCTGCTCACGGAATTTTTATTCACCAGACTAAGTATGTGAATGACGTCTTGAGCCGATTCAAGATTTCTGCCGGAAAAATCCCTTCTACTCCTCTTCCACTAGGGCACAATTTATCACCGGATGAATTTGAGGATTCCGTTGATCCTACTCTATTTCGTGCCATGATCGGTTCTTTAATGTATTTAACGGCTTCTCGCCCTGGTATTATGTTTGCTGTTTGTCTTTGTGCTAGGTACCAAGCTAGTCCCCGAGTGACTCACCTGGCAGCAGTCAAGCGTATTTTGCAATATCTACGGGGAAATCCAGACATCGGGTTGTGGTACTCCAAGGATAATACTTTCGATCTTACCGCCTACTCAGACTCAGACTATGGAGGATGCAAGATCAATTTCAAATCAACGACTGCAGGATGTCAATTCTTAGGAAACCGGCTTGTTTCCTGGCAGTGTAAGAAGCAGACAACGGTCTCCACTTCAACCGCCGAAGCTGAGTATGTTGCAGCCTCGAGTTGCTGTTCCCAGGTTTTGTGGATACAACAACATCTTCGCGACTACGGTTTGAAGTTTCTTACTACTCCTATTTTGATTGATAATTCTGCTGCTATTAGTATCACCAAGAATCTCGTACAACATTCTAAAAGGAAACATATCAAAATTCGATATCATTTTATACGAGATTATTATTAAAAGAAATTAATTGATCTCGAGAAAGTACATACTGATTTTCAAAAAGCCGATCTGTTTAATAAAGCTTTTGACAAAACGCGTTTTAAATTTTTGCTTAATTTAAACAGATTGAAGACCCTCGCTGATATCCTTAAACAAGGATGGCTATCTTTATTTTCTGTCATTTCTTTCTTTTAAAATTTATTTTGGTTTTAGGGGGTGAAAATCTGGAAAAATACAAAAAAATTTTTAAATATTTAGAAAAACCAAAAACATTTTAAAATTTTGAAAAACCAAAAAGAATGTGATTTATGTTTTGTACAGAAAAATTCAAAAATCCAAAAAGATTGTGAAGTTTATTTTGTTTATAAGAAAATTGAAAAAGACAAAAATATTGTGTTTTTAAAGTTTGTACAGAGAAAAACCAAAAAGATTTTTGCAGACGTTTTTAGATTATTTTCTAGCTGAAAATTACGTCGGTTATTTAAGTTTATGAAGCATACTTGCATGTCTTGGTCCTATAATTCATTCGTGAATTGAAGGTTAGCAATTTATTTATTTACTTAAGTTAACTGGGGCGATTAAATTTATCTTTTCTTTATTTTATGCTCCTCAAAATTTTTGAGTTTTTGAAGCAAAAAGAGAACATGATAGTACATTGTTTATCTTGACCCCAGGTTCAGCAAAAAGTAAGCTTAAAAGACCGTGTGCTTAATTGCATTGGTGCATTGGTAGGTCTTAAAACAACCCAGTAGAGTAAAGTATGTGATATAAACATAAAGAAATGCCAAATTGAGAGAGGTGTTTGTCTCTAGCAAAAGTCTCGGTGAGGATGGCAGAAATGTAATAACCAGTCATACACAAGCCTTATATTTGTTGATCACCAAAAACAAAATAAAGCAAATAACAAGCGTTAAGATTCTGGATACTGTGAGTCTTTATACGGCTTAACCATCTGGGTATTCATAAGCATGAATATTTCACTCGCCTTCTAGAGCAAACCCAAAGTCATTAAACTTGATCACCGCTGTACAATTTAAATTACTGACTTGATCAAAATCCGCTGTTAGTCATACAATTGTTCCTCCCTTGCGTGCGTCTTAATACCATTAAGAAACGGACCCCAGGGGATACAATGTATGTAAGCCGACAGATGGACTCGTGCATACTCACTCGCAGTAAAGGAAACTTGATGCATTGCTCAAAATTTCTACAATTGGTATCAAAATTTTTGATCAACAATATAATGGTTTAAGTCAAGTTGGGGTGATTTGGCAAAAATCAAATTAAACTTGAATCGAGATTAGAGGCTGATAGTTTCTGATATTCTGTGCTTTAATTGAACAATTTTAATCATATCACAAAAATACTTGAATGTGTGTTATTAGATTTATGTGGACAACAATACCAATGACCGACTTATCGCCAGTAATAATATCGCTAAAATATAAAACTGTGATGGAAGGGCAATTTAGTCAATATGATTCTCTGCTCAAGCTCAACAAAAATACAAAAATATGTACTGATAAAATCATTGTAAAACACAAAAAGATGTTCTATTTTAAAGGATTGGATATCATTCTGTAAATACATTCTTTAATTCTTTAAATTTTTACAAAATACCAAAAATATTTTCGTTTTCTTTATACAAAATACTTAAAATATGTACTGAAACATCTTTTTATTTTTATTTTAACGTATCTGGTTGTCGGGATAAAAGGATTTCTCGATAATTTAATTATTTATTTAATTCTTCTTATTATTTATTTAATTCATTAATTTATTCAATTTATTTATTTAATTTAAAATTAAATAAAAGAGTTTAATTCGCTAAACTCCAATTCGTTATGTATGGATAACGAACTAGATGATTCTCTAGCGAACTAGCTTCTAGTTGCTAACCTAATTCGCTTCCGCACTCTGTAACGAATCATCCCTTCGTTATGCATATTTAACGAATCATGACACGAATCATGTCTTGATTCGCTACCTTTAATTTAACGAATCACGTAGCGATTCGCCAACATAAGGTAACGAATGAGTTAGCGAATGGGCTTATTCGCTAGCCTTAAGTTAAACGAATCGTCTGATTCGTACAAGTGTACCTAGGGTTTTGTGCACTGATATATAAGACAAGAAAACGTATAGTATTCCACTGTTCGCCTTCTTTCTTCTTTTTTAAGCAACCCTGTTCAAATTTTTCTCTGAAATCTTGATTCCTTGTTTGGATATTTCAAAGATCTATTTGCGTTACTAAGGTATAGCCGATCTTGGCGATATCATTTTCGTCAATAATGACTGTGTGTTGATAGTTAAATTATGTAATTTCATGAGTTTCAGGGTTTTGAATTTTTTGAAACCCATTTGTGTATAATTTATGTTCATAATTGTATGATTTTGATGTCATTATGATCGGATTCACATTTCGATACCCATGGTGGGCTTCAATCATGATTTGATTGTTGTTTGCTGGGTTAATTATTGGTTTGTATTATTTGGTGTTTACTGTTGGTTCGTTTAACCCTCAGTACATCTAGGTATTGAGTCTCAATCTCAACCACCTAAGCTTACTAGTGTGATTCTGAGCTCAACGAGCTGATTATCCTGATGTTTTAATGAAAGTTATGATCCAGTTGTATCTGGGTTTACCATGTTGACTATTGTTGTTAATTCTAATTTTGACTTTGACTTTGTGAAGTCAAAGATTAAGTCTTATTTATGACCATTCGTTAGTCTTAGCGAATTGGAACTGTTTCGTGTCCAATTCGTTAAGATTTTACACGAACTAGCTAAGCGAATAAGATGTTACACGAATCAGAGTTTGATTCGTTTAAAATATAACGAACTAGAGTTTAGTTCATTAAAATTAATTAGTGATTCGCTAGGTTTAGTTCGTTAAGTTATTTACTTGATAGCGAATCGCCTGATTCGTTATCTTTGTATAACGAATCAGTGTGATTCTTAACGAATGACATTTTAAAAAAAAAAAAAAATTTAATATTCATTTAATTTAATTAAAGGATTTAAATCGTCTAATTTATGTAAATAACTTAATTCCAAATTTTTCAGATTATATATTGAAATCTATTCTCATATTCATTTTTATTTATACAGTAAACATGGCTGATCAAGAACAACCTCCACAAGGACAACCACAACAACCAGATCAACAAGCTGAAATGATTTTATTACCGTTTGATAAGAAGCACAACATCTGTGCTTATGTTGAGCAAGACGTGACTGATTTGAGAACGTTCGGAGCTATGTTGACCTTCTTACGACGTTCGAAGATACATTGTGCAGTCACTGCTAAACCTAAAGTGTATCTTAGTTTAATCAGGCAGTTTTGGAACACGACAGAATTCGTTGAGGAAAATAATTGGGTTCGAGCTACAATTAATCAGAACCCTATTACGATTGATGTTGAGGTCATTCGTCGGGTACTTCAATTTGACGATAGTGATGATTACCCGAGTGAATTTGACAGGACGTTGGTTAGGGGTCAATTCACACGATTAAATTATGGGGGTGATATCGTCGGTCTATGTTGAACAAGAATGGGTTGTGTCCACCATACAAGTATCTGCTGCATGTTTTGCTTCACTGTATGAGTGGATGTCGCGGTGGTTTTGATGAATGTAGATTAAGTTTACAATCGGCGTTTGTTGCACTAATCCTAAACAAGCCATTCAACTACTCAGAACTTATCTTTGATCATCTGAAAGAGCAAGTTCAGCAAACTCTACCGTCGAAGAAGTTCTTAATGTATCCACTCTTTTTACAGCTAATTATTCAGGATCTAATACCGAATTTGGTGATTGATCGATCGTTGGTGAAGGATGTTCTTGATATGGAACATATGAAAGCTGAAACAGTGCATCGTATGTTAATCTATCGAAAAGACAAGACACATGATAAACGGATGACTGGTCATATAATCAATCTGGATTACGTATGTGTAGGTTCCCTGGACGGATCGCACGAGATATATCGGTCTACTCAGGTGCGGAATTCCTGCGTAGATCGTTACGAGTATAGAACACAAACCAAACAAACACACGAATAACCGAACACACGTTATATATTATAACTCAAATACGTGACGTAATATCACTGTTACAGACTCTCGTCCTCACGTTACAATGAACTCGAACAACTGAAACGGACTTAAACAACTTACCCTAAACCAAGCCGTAAGCTGGTATATAAATACACGACAACTTCGCCTGGCATGTTCAGGCGAAGTTGTCCATAACTTCGCTTGACTATCAAGTTCGCCTGTTAAGCGAACTTGTCAGTAACTTCGCTTAAACATACAAAACATAATTAAACATTACAGACTCGATTACAGACACTAGACTATGAACTACTGACACTATGCACCAACAGACTCCCCCTTGGCAGTAGCTTCATATCTTGATCTTTAAGCACTTGTCTCGTAATCTTCAATCTTGTCTCTTCACGCATGCACTCCTTCTCTAACACAAACTGACACAACTCTTTGATACTTCCTCGCTTCGTCCTTCCAAGCATGAATATAAAAGATTTTCTTCTCATTAAGCACCTTCAGATCAGCTTGCGATAAGTTTACCAAATGCATCGGATCGTAAACTCTTAGGAGCTCTTGTTCATCCTCGTCTTCCATCACCGCCTCTGCTGTCTCACAATCCACATACCACCACTTTAGGTCTTTAAGCACATCCTTGGGCATTAGCTTCATCGGTACTTCTTTCAGGCACCGGATCGGTTTATACTTCATGACCATCCAAGGTTTTCCATCAGCTCTCAGACCTCTATCCTTGTCTTCAACAAGTTTTCCCTTCTGCGGTTTCAACAGCTCAAACTTCTTCTCTTTTATACTCTCTCTCCATACAATTTTCTCAATGACTCTAGCCATATTATCGTCATTTCGATTGATTAACCCCAATCTGGCTAAGTCTTTCACTTCACATTCCGACAGTGTATTCAACGACCTTAACATTCTTTTAAAATACTGAACGCCGTCATACCGTTTAATCACAAAGAGCTTCAACTGCTCATCATAGATCCAGCAAATAATCCCTTTCTTCGCTTCGGCATAGCCTTTAATATTGTAACTCTTCTTAAACATTGTAGGGACCGCTGGTTTCTTCGTTTTGACGAACCACTGAGCATAGCCTTCCTTCCACCTAGGCTGCTCTTCCCATTCAGTATCATCTATTACTGTCTCATTACCCATATCAGCTTTCTCCACACCTGGAATGTCATGCTCCACATTCTCTTATACTATTTCACCTTTCTCAACATCTTCTTCAATCACAATCTGCGCTCCAATCTTCTCAATCTCCTCAATTGGCAACACATCATCATCAAACAACACATCATCATCTAGCATATCATCATCTAATTCTTTCAAAGCATCAATCACATCATCTTCATCATCAACCATCACCACCTCATCACCACCAACTGCTCCTGCAGACTCCCCCTGAGCTGTGGAAGTCCCAAGAGCTTGAGTAGTTCTTGGCAACTCACCACCTGCATCTTTCGATGCATTGGGATCATCGTCTTTGTCATTCCTCTTCTTTGTCCTTAACTCGTCGCCTTTACAGCTTGTCTCCCCCTGAGATGCCAAGAACTCCTTCATAGCATCTATAATTCGCCCATGTTCAATCAGGAGGGACGACTGTAGTTGATTCTCTGCTACAAGGCGCTGAATAGCCTGGGTCTGGACAAGATTCACCCTTGATTGTTCAGCCACGACCCGCTCAAGTGCAGCTATTCTCTCCGAGTCTGAGAGGGTTGCATCGAAATCAAACCTCATGTTAGATGTGTCTTGAGTATACTCAGCAGGGATCTCGAATGTAACCGGGACATCAGAAGCAGTTGTGGACGTAACCGCAGGTGGTATCGTGACCGACAACCCTGCAGTTGCAACGACTGTCGACTCTACAAATTGTGCCACCACCTCTGAAGGAGTAAGCGTTGAAGGTGGTAAAGACACAATCTCCGGAGTCGTCAGCTGGATAGTAGTGATTGGGATGCCAAAAGCTGATGATGTAGCCACCACGGGAACATCCGCGGCGCTTAAACCTGTGACCTGTAGTGATGTAGGAACAATCGACATACCTGACAGTGCTGGCGGAGCAAAATGTACAACTCTTGAAGTCTCTCCAGCTCCCATACCTGCACCTGTCCTTTCACGTCTTGATCGTCTAATCAGCTTGTGAATATCCTCTTCTTCTTCTGACTTGCTATCATCAACTGTTCTCTTCCTCTTCCCTAACGTCCTTTCTCGTGTCACCAACATCCTTCTCGCCTCATCCATAACATCATCAAGATCTGAGTCAGCCACCGTCGTAGCTGCTCTAGTAACATTCACTTCCCGAACCTGTGCAGAAGAGACCTGCACCTCTTCTTGCGGATCAAACCGATCCATGTAGAAGAATCCTTGGCCGCCAAATGCAGCATCAAGGTCTATATCCTCCTCAGCCGACACAACGGGCACAGCAGGTACATGTCGAGGTGCTCCTACCTGTCGTGGTTGAGGGTCTCTGAACTCATCCCCAGTAGCAGGAACATACTCCGGGTTGATTAAATACCCAAACAGTGGAGTATACCTTGGACGTAGTTCATGCTTGCTCCTCGCACTGGATGTGCGGCATTGAGCGAAGATACGTTTGCTCACATTCTCCACGTATCGTATTGGGCGTCGTTGAGGCAACGTGGGAGCAACATGATTCAAGATCATCTGAATGAATCTTGGATACATGATGAACCTCTCACGGGCCATCGCTCTTCTCTGTCTATCAATTTCATAAAAGACCATCTGACTAAAGCTATAACGTTTGTTATAAGTCAGAGCAGTCATTGCTGACTGCATGGTCGCACCCATACCATCAGTGCCCGCCTTCCTCCCAGACATGCAGACAATCATAACGTGCATGAGGAAGCGCCACTGATCAAGTAGGAAACCCTTCCTCCGTTGTGTATCGCCCAATGGACCAGAATAGCCCATTCTTAGAAATGCTCCATCACGAAACGGAGCAACAAACTCTGTAGGGTCATCCCTAGTCTCCTCACCGAACCGTAAAGCCACCCGTATTTGTTCAGATGAGAACTGAACCTCTTGATTGTTGACGGTTGCTCGCATAACCGGGGGCTCAACGCGGCAATCGTATTCCACCGTCTGCCAGAAATCCTCAATATTGGGTAAGGAAATCGGCAGAGTCGTAGTGATTGCGTGGAATATCCTCGAGCGAAGGAGGAATGTGATTATCTCGCGGTAATCCTCCACACCACTCGCTTCCGGGTCTAAGGTGATGAACATGTTGTGACCTGGGAAGAATTGCCTCTGATTATCTCCATCGTCACCTCCAGCACCTCCAGCACCTGCTACTGCAGCCATATCTGCAACAAACGAACCAAGTTAGATAAACATTAAGGCGTACCACAAGTTAGCTTGTTACCATGTGCGAAGTTGTGATAAAATCTGTATAGGCGAAGTTAAAGTTGGGGCGAAGTTAGGAACAACTTCGCTTCATCTTTAAGTTCGGCTAATAATTAAAAAATTAAAAGGTCCAGGCGAAGTTAATGATAACTTCGCCTCACCACAACATCGCCTCAGGCGAAGTTGAGCCTCAAGCGAAGTTACGGATAACTTCGCCCAAACTTTAAGTTCGCCTGAATCTGAATCGGCGACAGTAAGGATTTCGAACGACGTGCCGTTGGCGAATTTAACGATTGTGGAGATTAAGGACTCTGAAACACAAGTTTTTAAGGATAACTAGACGACCAGGTTGTACATGACCACGTGAAAACAAGGTTTGAAATCGGGTTTAAGGATCGATCGGCCGAGGTTATTAACCGGTTATCGAAACAACCTTAGATTAACATCAAAGAACAGATAACACGATGTAATGAGCCAACCAACCTTTAAATCGGTTTGAAATCGAAGAAAGAAAATCAGATGATAATGAATTAAGTTCGCTGAGATAATCGAGATTAAGTTCGCTGATATTGAAAGTTATGAACAGTTGACCTTAAAAATTCTTTATATAGGGTCAGAGATTAGACAGGCGAAGTTACGGTTAACTTCGCCTAGGCGAAGTTATTCATAAGTTCGCCTGTTTAACAACATCGCCTATATTTACAAAATCAACCCTTATAATTTGAACATTTTGCAATTAAGTTCTAAAACTTCCCTTTAAGAATTAAATGACACGATCAAGTCCAAATAACCATTTATAAAAGCATACAACTACATAAAAAGAAAACTTTAACAATTAAAGTATAAGGGATCAAATTTCAGTCTCGATAGGGACTACTACGTTTTAGAAAAGATCCGAACAGGAATCATACTAATTACGTGACTGTCACATAGATCCGTGTTTAGCTGTATTATGACATATAGAGACAGGTTGTAAGCAGGTAAATAACTTAAGATGGTTTTCATCGTTTCTGTGGTACGAGTTAGGTTCAATTAAGCTCAAAAATTAAGTGGGCAACAACTCAGAGATTATGATGCCTCCTATCTATTCTCAAAGCATATTTGGCTTTCCCCAAGTCACCCCTAATTGACCTCGACCCATAGTGTCTGATTAAGTTTGTAAGTACTCTACATCTGCTTCCCGTTCTCTTTCTTACTCCATGATTGAGAAGTCTTGACATTTTCAGCTCTAGAATGTTTTCATAACTCATAATTTTTTTTTTTTATTTTTTTTTATGATAAACATTTACATAGACTTCAGAGTAGTAAACAACTGCAAGTCCCGAATCTGGATCACTGCAGTTTCTTGAAACGCTATCTTCACGGGAATCAGAACACTCACGGGCTCGTGTATGACTGGGTAATCGCTTTTCTACCAATCATTCGGAAAGATATATATGAAGACATGCAAAACTCGTAAGAAGTTTCCACGTAAAATCAAGTTGATTTAGTTTGTATCACATCTACTTTTACGCACCATAAAAAGTTACCATGACATACAATAACTGTCCTAAAGCCTTTTAAGCCTAATAACTTCACTAGTTTAGTACACAGAATCAGTATATCTATCATTTTCCAAGGTTGGATCAATTTTCTGTTAAACATAGCAAACGAACTTCTTACGAAGTAGTAGACTTGAAAAATAATTTCATTTCCCAAAAAAAAATTTTGACATTAATCGCCCCGACCAAAACAAAGTCTTCAGGTAAACGGCTATCCCGAAGATCCAATGGATCAGCTGGACCGACCACATACTAGTATGTGACCTTCTAACTAAGTATGATCGACTAATTTTAAGCGAAAAAAATGAAAACTCATCATAAACCGCCCCGGTCACTTTCAGTCATCTGGTTAATGGCTATCCTCAAAATCTACAAGTAGAAAATGAGGACCAAAACATATCCGAAGACAAGTCCTTCAAACTGAGGTAACCGACATATTTTAAGCGATAGTGACGTTTTTTTTTTATTTTTTTTTAATTTTATTTTTAAATATAACATGAAAAGCATGGTTACTCGGGATTGATCATCCCATTCAGCTCGATAAGGTTTTGAAATCTTGTTTTGTCAAACGCTTTAGTATAAAGATCAGCGAAATTATCAAGCGTATCCACCTTTTCAAGCACAATCAGTTTCTTCTCAGCACAATCCCGTATAAAATGATGACGTATGTCAATATGTTTAGCTTTACTGTGCTTCACGGGATTGTTAGTTACTGAGATAGCAGCTGTGTTATCAATGCAAATAGGAGTAAGTAAGAAATTCAGACCATAGT
The DNA here is from genome assembly GCF_021521415.1 of Bidens hawaiensis. Lineage (NCBI taxonomy): Eukaryota > Viridiplantae > Streptophyta > Magnoliopsida > Asterales > Asteraceae > Bidens > Bidens hawaiensis. Next base: position 400,727 of record NW_027492172.1, read on the forward strand.
CGGGCAACTGTTGTTGAATCCAAAGAACCTGGGAGCAGCAGTTGGATGCTGCCATGTATTCTACTTCACAGGTTGAAATTGCGACCGAAGTCTGTTTCTTGCATTGCCACGACAACAATCTGCCACCAAGAAACTGACATCCTCCAGTTGTTGACTTCCAACTCTGATTGCACCCTCCATAATAAGAATCTGTGTAAGCGACTAGCTCCAAGTCTCCTCCTCTCGGGTACCACAACCCCAGCTTCGGTTTGCCCTTGAGATACCTCAGTATCCTCTTCACACCCTTCAGATGAGATTCTTTTGGGTTTGCCTGAAAGCGTGCACAAAGACAAACATCAAACATTATATCAGGCCTAGAAGCAGTTAAGTACATTAAAGAACCTATAATAGCCCGATACTGAGTTGGGTCCACATCTGCATCACCGTCTGACTCAGCACCCAATTTGTGATTGACGCAGATTGGAGTGTCGAATGGAATGCTGTCCTCCATCTTGAAGCGTTTGAGCACATCATGGACATACTTGGTCTGATGAATGAACATCTCATCCTTCTTCTGATCAACCTGCAATCCTAAAAAGAAATTTAGTTCACCCATAGCACTCATTTTAAACCTTTTCTTCATGACGGTCTCAAACTCCTGACACATAGAGACTTTAGATGCAGCAAAGATAATGTTATCCACGTAGACTTGCACCAGCAGAAAGTCGCTTCCTTCTCTCTTAACGAACAACGTGCTATCTATCTTCCCTCTTTCAAACCCATTTTCAAGCAAGTAATCTGATAACGTTGAATACCAGGCACGAGGTGCCTGATGTAGTCCATACAATGCCTTGCTTAACTTGTACACGTGATCAGGAAAGTCTGGGTCAGGAAAACCCGGAGGTTGCTCAACATACACTACCTCATCAACTTTCCCATTCAGAAACGCACTCTTCACATCCAACTGAAATACCTTCATCTTCTTATAAGCAGCGAACGCCAAAAACAATCTAATGGCTTCCAACCTTGCTACAGGAGCGAGCACTTCATTATAATCAATCCCCTCTTGTTGACTAAAACCTTTAACGACTAGCCTCGCCTTGTTTCTTATGATAATCCCTTTCTCATCTCTCTTGCACTTAAACACCCATTTTGTGCCTATCGCATGTACATGATTCGGTTTTTCAACCAAAGTCCAAACTTCCATTTTCTTGAATTGAGCCAACTCTTCTTGCATAGCTTCGACCCACGAGTTGTCCTTGAGAGCCATTTGATAATTCTTCGGTTCAATCTGGCTGATAAAGCAGGTGTACAAGCATTCGTTGATTATGCCTGTCTCCTTGATGCTTATGTAAACACAGGTGTGCTCATTCAAGCTACGTCTTGTTTGTACACCGGAGGACTCATCACCAATCACATTCTCCAAAGGGTGATCTTTATGAATTCTCGTGGTCGGAACAGAACCGACATGCAAATTGTCTTCCAAGTTAGAAGAGAGCTCGTCAATGGTTGTTTCATGCTGAGAGTGAAATGGATTGAAAAATTCTTCTTCAGTCGAGGCAGCAGGGGTATCGACAGCATTTGATGAGGAAGGTTGACATTTATCGATCAGCTGTCTTTGCAATAGGTTTTCTTCCTCATCAAGGATCATCTTCGTAGCAACTCTCTCTTCTTCTTCAGCAATATCCAAATACGGTATGTTAAAAGACTTAAAATGTTTAACATAGTCGAAAAACTCAGCAGGTCTGTTGCTTGGTTTTGGCGGTTGGTAACTTGTGATATCGGTGTTACACACCACCTTAACCTTGCTGGTCGATGTATTAAAGACGCGTCTGTTGGGAGTCCCAACAACATAACCGACTAAGATTCCTTCATCGGCTACTTCACCAAATTTAGAATTTGTCTTCAAAATCGAACAAGGAGACCCGAATGGTTCAAGACCACTCAAGTTGGGCTTTCTCCCATGCATAAGCTCATAACACGTTTTACCAAGTCTTTTAACAGTTAAGACTCAATTCAGAATATAACAGGCTGTAGCAATAGCTTCAGCCCAAAACACCACAGGAAGCTTTGAATCAGCCAGCATTGTTCTGGCTCCTTCAATTAATGTTCTGTTCTTCCTTTCAGCCACTCCATTCTGTTGCGGTGTATACGGAGCGCTGTATTGGTGTTCAATCCCTCTTTGAAGGCAGAAGATCTCCATCTCAAAATTCTTGAACTTTGTTCCATTGTCACTCCTGATGAACTTAACCCTTTTATCCATAACGTTCTCAACTTTGGTAATCAAATTCTTCACCATCTGAGCCGTTTCGTCTTTTGATTTCAGGAAATACACCCACGAATATCGTGAGTAGTCATCAGTGATCACCAAGCAATAAGAAGTACCTCCTAGACTTTTTGCATTCACGGGACCGAAGACATCCATGTGAAGCAATTCTAGAGTACTGGCAATTGAATTGACTTTCTTGGTGAGATGGGATTTCTTGTGCTGCTTTCCCTTCTTGCACGCTATACATTTATCTTCAAAATTGAAATTCTTCAAGGGAACGCCCAGCACAAGTCCATTCCTGACAATGTGGTTCATCTTCCGAAGATGAATGTGCCCCATTCTCCTATGCCACAATTCAGACTCTGATTCACTCGCTTTTGTCATAAGACATGATTCTGCCGTGGCCATTTCAGTTGATCTCATATCCATAATATATGTATTTCTTTCACGTGGAGCCTTCATCACAATCCACTCCTCTGGTATCTGAAAACCAGGTTTCAACACAATCGCCTCATTCTTTGTAAAATGAATGGTGTACTCCTTATCACAGATCTGCGACACACTCAGCAGATTGTGCTTCAATTCTTCTACAAAGTTAACCTTCTCCAAAGTCATCTTTCCGTTTGATACCGTTCCCATTCCAGTAATCTTGCCACCACTTTCACCGGCAAAGCTCACTCTCCCTCCTTGAACAGGTTTTAAATCGTGTAACAAGTATTTGTTACCCGTCATGTGCCGGGAACAGCCGCTATCTACAACCCAAAGATTGTTGGCAGCCCTGTTCAACTGTTCCTGCACAATAAAGCAAAAGATTAGAATTTAGGGACCCAAGACCAATTGGTCTTGGATCTATACATCCCAAACTTTGGCTTTCCAAAGTTAGTATCTTGATAATTTCTGTAAGTCCTATTAGGATATCTCATTGAAGATTGATTGTAAGGCCTTCCAAACCTTTGTGAATTGAAAGAATTATAGCTTGTGGTTTGGTTATTAGCAGTGTAAAACTGAGATTTGTTTCTATGAAAACCTGAATTAGTCACATTTTTGAATTTTAAATGGTTTTCATTTTTAGCAGCATGATAATTACAATTAGGCTTATTCTCAGTTTTAGTAGGCCTTACACCTCTGAATCGCTGCTTCAGAGGGCAATCTGCAACTAGGTGCCCTAATTGATTACACCTAAAACAACACCTATGCTCAACCTTTTTATCAACCGGTGTTTTAGATGTCGAGGCTTTATTACCGCCCGTTCGTCTCACATATGGTGGGACGTACGGGTTTAGTGGAGTACTCTTTTTATTCGTCTTATCTTTCTCTCCACCATTGGGTAATATCACCTCCTCTTTTGCCTTACCAGACTCGGATGACTTATCCGAATCCGATGAGACTGGACTTGGATCAGAAATTTTAACACTTGAAACAGGCGAAATTGTTTCGCCTCCACCAACATTTGGTTCTTTACAAGTTACTTTAACTGGTACTGTCTGAGCAACCTCAAAATCAACAGATTTCTGAACACTAGGGTTAAAAGTGTAATTGTGATTATAAGGTGGTGGAACCTCATGATAACCGATTCCTCCTCTCTTAGCAGAGGAACCTTGATCACTAACAAGGTGATCAAGAATAGCAGAAGAATTTCTGAACTGCTCTAGTTTTCTATTTAGTTCCACCACTTTTACCTGGTGATCAGCAATCTGTTTTTCTCTATCAGCAATTAGTTTGGTTTTTTCTTCCAAAACTTCATAACTTAAATCAATCACTTCAATTTTTTCAGCAAGTTTTGTTTTTAAACTTTTAACATCTTTTTCACAAGCTTTTATTTTGACTTTATAGCTATTTTCTCTTGATTTTGTAAAATGATGATCTTCTTTTAAGGTTTTAAATTCAGCATCCAACCTAACATACTGATCGGTTATAGTTGCTAATTGCTCAGACAAGTTTTCACATTTAGAGCATGTAAGTTTAGAACATACCTCGGAGAGCTGGTCATTTACGGCTGCCATAAGAGCTTTTTCTTCTCCGGTAACCTTCTTACTTTCTTCAGTTTCAACCTTTGCCAAATTTGCCTGCTCAAAAGTTTCTTTAGAAAGCAGGTTCCAGTTGTATTCACCATCTTCTCTGGACATCATGGCACTATAATCTTTTCTACCCTCACTTTGCTGTGGAGACCTACCCTGACTTCATTCCACACGCTCATTCCTGCATTCCTTAGCAAAGTGACCGTTTTGCTGACAATTGTAGCATCTCACCTTCGCCTTGTCAAACCCTGGCTTTCCACCGACAAACTTTCTCCCGGTCTTCCTCATAAACCGCTTCACTCTTCTTACGATCATAGCCATCTGCCATTGCAGATCCATTTCCTCCAGATCATCAGCATCAATCTGGTCATAGTCTTCATCCAACATAGCTGGATCAACAACCTTCCCTTGAATGTAGTTCTCATAGGAAGCAATAAATGAAGCATAGAGACCAAACTGCTCTTCAGCAGACTTGACACTCATAGGCATCTTGGAGTAGTTTTTGCTGGGAATACTTGGAGAGCAACTACTCTTTCTTACCTGGGGTTGAGAACCACTCGATCCACCTGCTACATAGCAAACATCACCATTTGTGTTGACTGACACATGACCCTCATGTGATGAGTTTGCGCCCGACTCTCCCTTCGAGTAGTAGGCAGCAGATTCAGTCTTCGATCCTGAGCTAGTGTTGACTTTAGCTCCATACATACCTGGATCTTGAACCTGATCCATAGGTGTCTCTTTTCTGACCATGTTAGGCTCAAAGGTTCTGAGCTTGTTGACTGTCGTTTCTAGATCATATGTCGGAAAGTCTTTGTCTTCCCTCATCAGCACAGTGTACATCTCCCATTTTGGTGGGAGAGCATCTAGAAGCTTCTCAACTATTTCTTCTTCTCGGTAGGAAATTGAATAGTTGCTCAATTCAGTCATCAGATGGTAATATCGAGTGATAATATCATCTAAAGATTCATTCTTCAAATACTTGAAGACTGAGAACTGGGTTTTGAGCAATTTTATCTTTGAAGCACGGATTCCTACATTCCCTTCAAATCTGTTCTCAAGAGCCTCCCAAAGCTCTCTTGCTGACGTGTACTTTCTAAACGTATGAAGTATCTCTTGTGGAAGAGCCATAGTAATAGCAGCATGAGCCTTGCTCTCGGCCTCATACATCTTTTTCTCTTCTTCTTCCATTTTGCTATACTTTTTGATTTGATCACGACCTTCATACTCCATAACCGGTGGAATATAACCATCCTGAATGCATACCCACATCTTCGCATCCTGATAATTGACGTATTGTATGAACCGATCCTTCCATGCGACAAAATCGGTTCCCTTCAGCAATCTTGGGGCCTTAGTAGCTGACCCTGCTTCAACTTTCATCTTCACTAACTCAGAGATGTTAATCGACGACATCTTTCCCGAAAAGTAAGAAACCCGAAAAAATCAAAAATTTTCTGAAAAGTACTGTAGGCGAAGTTAAGGATAACTTCGCTTAAGCCTTAACTTCGCCGCTGATTAACTTCGCTGAAGAACTTCGCAGAAGATTAACTTCGCTTAAGGTAAGCGAACTTAGGAGGTAGGCGGAGTTGTAGAGAACTTCGCTGAGTTAGGCGAACTTGAGAAGGTAGGCGAAGTTGTGGATAACTTCGCTTAACCTTATATCTTCGCCGAAACCCTACTTATCCTGACGGCAACTTCGCCTGATGAACACGGACGTTTTTGCTGATCTGGAATCTGGATTTTACAAGGTTTTTGACGGTGCAGAGGCTTGAACACGATAGTAGGAGGTAAGATTGACTCAAAAACACAGAAAACACGTCCCGCGAATAGTCGAAACGGGACGATTTCTATACCCGCGTGAATATCCCGAACCACACAATCGAGCAAATGCTCTGATACCAATTGTAGGTTCCCTGGACGGATCGCACGAGATATATCGGTCTACTCAGGTGCGGAATCCCTGCGTAGATCGTTACGAGTATAGAACACAAACCAAACAAACTCACGAATAACCGAACACACGTTATATATTATAACTCAAACACGTGACGTAATATCACTGTTACAGACTCTCGTCCTCACGTTACAATGAACTCGAACAACTGAAACGGACTTAAACAACTTACCCTAAACCAAGCCGTAAGCTGGTATATAAATACACGACAACTTCGCCTGGCATGTTCAGGCGAAGTTGTCCATAACTTCGCTTGACTAACAAGTTCGCCTGTTAAGCGAACTTGTCAGTAACTTCGCTTAAACATGCAAAACATAATTAAACATTACAGACTCGATTACAGACACTAGACTATGAACTACTGACACTATGCACCAACAGTATGTCCTCCTAATGAGCGTTGGATCCATGATGATTCGGATTCCGAGCGTGAAGGGGGAGAAGGTGGGAACAATGATAGTGGAGATGATGATGGTGACAATGATGATAATAGTGGTGATGGTGGAGCTAGTGAACGAGCTCAGAAATAACAACAAGATGCAGTCGATGCTACCCTAGCTGCCACCATGAAAGCTCAGCTAGAAAGAAAACGAAAAGGGAAAGCAGTAGCTACTGGTGAACAATCGAAGAAGCCCCGTGTGTCTGCTGGGGCTGGGGTAATTATTGGAACTCCACCACCACGTCAATCAACTACTCAAAGCTCGGCGGTGTCGCTAACTACTAGCACTCCGACGCTTACCTTGACAACGACGATGGTTTCACATGAGAGGCTCGGTCTTATTCCTCAAATGGCGTTGACAGAGATTCTGAGGCCTCCTGCTGTGCTGTCTACAGTATCTTCCACCACATCAATGAGACCTCCTCCTCTGCCAACAACTACTCCTCCTCCACTTCCACCAAGTGATGTATCTTTTATGAGGATTACTCGACCTCAAGGACCTGTTCTACCTGTTCATCCATCGTATACAACTTGCCACCAGGTCGTCAAACTGAAATGCTACTAAATCTGCTACATTTATATGAAAATCAAATGGCAGCTGATCAACAAACTCAAGAACGACTCATCGAGAATTAACGAAAAATGATGAGTTATATTTCTTTCTGTCAGAAGGAGACTAAGTCGTTACGTACAATTGTAGAGTGTCAGGGGGTGAAATTAAAGGAACAAGAAGAGTTAATTTTACAATTAACTTGTAAAGAAGATGCCCTTAAGAAACTCAAAAATGAAGATGATGACCTTGACGAATCTGATGCAGGAGGTGAGCCTAAACAATCGCATGGTTCATCCTCTGGTGCAGGTGTTAGTGGCGCTGATGATTCTAACAAGCAGATAATTATCTATCAAGATCCAACAGCTGCCGAGCCAATTGAAATGACTGAGGCTAACACGGTGATATTTATTGATGGATCAGGAGTGGTTAGAAGTGTGGTGAACAGAGATGAGATACAGGTCGGTGAGTTTGTGGTTAAATCTTTGACACGGGAGCAGATTTTGATTCTGCTTGGGTTGAATGATGATCAGTTGACTGCTTTAGAGACTGAGCCTGATGTCGAAGTGATCAATGAGGATGAAATGGAAATTGATCCGTTATTTATGGGTACGAATTTTATTTATGAGAACGAGGAGATTGAGATGGAGGATGTGACAGCTGAAGAGTACCCGGACTTGTATCAACACGCAAACGTTGATCAAGGTGCTCCGGTATTTCATGAAGACGTAATTAAAGAGACTGAGGATGAAATGGAGAAGATTGTGCAGCGAACAGTTCCCTCACTCAAAGAAGTGACTGATGATGACATTGAAAGATGGTTCAAACGTCAGAAAGTGGGTAAGATCATCAGTGCTTATCGGTATGTTGATCAAGAAAGAAAGGATACCGTTGATCAAGAAATCAGGTGACTACCTTCAAGACTGTTTCTCAGGTACATGGTGATATTGTCTCCTGGCTCTATGATTCAGACCTTAAGTTATGTATTGTTAAATGGAAAAAGGGTGTCCAGTATTACGAGAGGATAATGGATGTTTTAACTCTACCGCGTTGGGATGTACGTTCCCTCGCGAGACGTCCATTTATCAATCGTGGGAATCACCAAACAGCTGAGTGGTTTCATCAACACTTACCGTTCGAGGTCAATCATGGCTTCAAATTCTTCAAGCCCCAGGTTCCAAGACGTAAACGCATTGACGAGATTGATCCAAGGACCGGCTGGAAGAAACTTGTCTTGAAAGTGAAGCCGCCAAAGATAATGAAAAAGGTTCCTGTGAAGACAATGCCTCAAGATATTTATCTGTCTTTCAACCGTTGGTACTATGACAATCGTACTAGCGAGGCCGTTATTGTTTGTGGTCGAGGACTACAGACCGAGCTCATCAAGATAATCTACCCGATGTGGTTGGTTAATTTATCAGAGACTGACAACGACGTGTTATACAAGAAGCAGATTTTGTTTGAACGCCAAGGAGATTACAACCTGGCTATGCAATTCCAACGAGTTGTTCTTGTGTGTCACGAACATGGAATTCATAGTTGCAGAGACTGGCTGTCCAAGTGCTTCAAATAAGTTAAAGACAAAGAGCTCAAGACGAGGGGGTGTCTGTTAGTGCACGGTTTTGCATCTAGAGTCTTTGTATTTATCGTTAATATATATTTGATGATTTATGTAATATTTAATGTTTATTTTGAACTAGTTCGTTAAGTTTAAGTCTAGTTCGCTAGGGTTGTTAGCGAACTAAGGCTAGTTAGTTAAGGTTATGTCTAGTTCGCTAGAGATGTTAGCGAACTAAGACATTATTATGTATTCCCTCCTGATTCGTTAGGGGATGTTAACGAATCAGGAGGCGGTTCGTTATGATAAATTATACAACGAAGGGGAAGCTGGTTCGCTAGGGGATGTTAGCGAACCAGGTCGCCTTCTATATATAGTGAACATCTGTTCACTTGTAATTAAGTTTTTGAGAAAAAGTTTTGGAGAGTAATAACATTATTCAGAAAAGATACTCTCTCTCTCTCAAGCTTCATATTAACGTTATTGATAATATATACACATATACATAACCTTAAATCAAGGGTTATTATGAGATAGATCTGTAACAGTGGTAATTGAATAATTAACAGATCTGTGATCTGTGTTATTGTTATCGACTGTTTGATCCGGGAACCAACAAAAAGCCTTACATCATATTTTTCAAGCCCTTTGGATGCAAATGTTTTCTTTTGAATACAAGGGACTATTTGAACAAGTTTCAAACAAAATCCCTGGATTGCTTCTTTGTTGGATATTCTACACACCCAAAAGCCTACAGAGTTTATGTAAAAGATCACTTGAGTGTTATAGAATCATCTGACATCATCTTTAATGAGAATCAATTCAATACAGTTGATGGTGCAGCATGGCTGTTTGATCATGAGAAGTTAATAAGGTCTTTCAAGTTTATCCTGAAGACTTTGATGACTCATTCTACAAGACCAGTGTAATTGAAGAAAAGAAGAAGAAAACATTGGACTTAGAAGAATTATGGAAGAAGGTTGCTAGTAAAGAGAAAGAATATTCTTTTGTGAAGAATTCCTCATGGAACCCTGATGAACTTGATCATGCTGAGCACAATCAAGACAATCCAGATGTACAGAATGATACAATTCAGCCTGAGGATGACACAAGCAACCATGCAAGTGAAAATGAAACTGAATCCACTGCAAGATTTGAAGATCTATTTTTAAGACTAAACTTAGAAAACAATGGTGCATCTACTTCAGGACAAAATAATGATGAAGCACCAGAATTTCATGATGCAGAAGCTGATTTGATCATTGAAGATCAAGAACTCAATGAAACAAATCTTGACACAAACATGTCTACAGATATGATTGTACAAACTCCTTATGTGGAAAAGAATAATCCTTCTGAAAACATCACTGGTGATTTGCATGAAAGAGTTACAAGAAGTCATTCCGAAATTGCAAACATCTGTCTTTACTCTTGTTTTCTATCCCAAATAGAACCGAAGAGCATAGCACAAGCATTAAAAGACAATAGTTGGATGGAAGCAATGCAAGAGGAATTGGCACAATTTAGAGACCTGCATGTGTGGGATCTTGTTGATAAGCCATTTGACAGATATGCATTTGGAACCAAATGGGTTTTTAGAAACAAAAGGGATGAAAGGGGTTTGGTGATTAAGAATAAAGCTAGAATTGTAGCACATGGATGTCTTCAAGAAGAAGGAATAGACTTTGAGGAAGTCTTTGCACCTGTTGCAAGAGTTGAAGCTATCAGGATTTTTCTTGCATATGCTGCCTCAAAGAACATTAGAGTGTTCCAGATTGATGTTAAGTCTGCATTTCTAAATGGAAAGATTGATGAAGAGGTGTATGTTGCTCAACCTCAAGGTTTTGAGGATCCAATGTATCCAAACAGGGTGTATAAGTTAAACAAATCCCTTTATGGATTGCATCAGGCTCCTAGAGCATGGTATGATAAGCTGTCAAATCATCTTCTTGAAAATGGTTTCAAAAGAGGAGCCATTGACAAGACACTCTTCTACAAAAGAAAGGGATCAGACTTGCTTCTGTTACAAGTGTATGTGGAAGATATCATCTTTGGTTCTACAAATGAACAAATGTGTATGGGGTTTGAAGGGGTAATGATGTCCAAATACAGCATGAGTTCTATGGGAGAAATGAACTTCTTTCTAGGACTGCAAGTTCAACTGTCAAGAGTACAAGACTGCTTCAACTCCAATGGACACCAAAGAAAAGATGATTGCAGATGAAAAGGGGGAGCCTATAGATGAACATGAATATAGAGCCAAAATTGGATCTCTGTTGTATCTGACTGCAACAAGACCAGATATCATGTTTGTTGTATGTGTGTGTGCAAGATTCCAATCAAGTCCAAAAGTCTCCCACATGAATGCTGTTAAAAGAATATTCAAATATTTGAAGGGAAGACCAGACCTAGGAATTTGGTATCCAAAGAATCAATCTTTTGACCTGATTCCATATACAGACAATGATTATGATGGCTGTAACATGAGTAGAAAGTCAACCTCAGGAGGATGTTAATTTTTGGGTGGAAGGCTAGTGTCATGGCAATGCAAAAAGCATACTACAGTCTCAATCTCTACTGCAGAAGCTGAATATGTTGATGCATCTGCCTGCTATGCACAAGTTCTATGGATTCAAAATCAGATGCTGGACTATGGTTTGAATTTCTTCAACACCCCTATTCTTATTGACAATACAGCTGCATATTTTACTGTTAAGAATCCAGTTCAACATTCCAAAACTAAGCACATTGAAATCAGACATCATTTCATCAGAGACTGCAGTGAAAAAGGTTTGATTGAAATGCAAAGAGTTGATACAAGTGACAATTTGGCTGACCTTTTCACCAAACCACCTGAAAGAACCAGGTTCAACTTTCTTCTGAAAGTCCTGGGAATGATCAACTCTGATGAAATATGATTAAGGATTCGTGCCTGGTTGTGTGTCTCTCTGTGATAACTAATTATTTTGTTAGAGATTACACTTATTGAATGTTTAGTGAAGGTGTTAGTGACGAAGTGAATATTGAAGTTTTTGCACCTATTACGGGGGAGCAACTTGAGCACATTGAACAACCAATTATTCCATCACCACCACAAACTCCACCACACCAGATCACTCACACACAACCACAAATCCTAACCTTAAGCTAACCAGAAACATCTACACATACATCCCCACCACCACAAACACCACCATCCATATTTCAATCCCACACTTCAAACCAAGAACAACCTGATTATGAACATTTCACCACATCACCACCTACAACACCACAAACTGATAGTGATCTTCTGACCTTATTAAAAGAAAATGTTGAACTAAGAAGAAGGAATGAGGAAGTAACTGAGGAAAATGTTATGTTGTTGAAGAGACTAGTAGAAGCAAATTTGAGAATTCAAACCCTGGAGCAGGAGGTTGAGAAGACCTCAGCTGCCCTAAAACAGGGGGAGAATATTTCTATGCCAGCTGTCTCTAGTGGAAATGATGAAGAAAATGTAACAATTGCAGAGACTGCTGATGCTTTAAAGTTGATTGTGAATGTGTATGATGATGGAGAGGAAAGCAGTGATGAAAGGAGGATTGATGATGATGAGTATGAAAGAGATATGTCTGAGGGTGCAGAACAAGACTATGATTACATTGATGAAAGAAGAGATGAAGAGACTGTTGAGAAAGTGAATGAAATTGAAAAGATAAATGTTGAAGAGCAGATTGAGACAGATGAAAGGATTGAAGAGATAAATACAGAAGAAAATGTGGCTATCACTGATATGGCCACTGATACACCTACTGACATAACTACTGACGTCTTGACTGACATACTTACAGAAGTAGACACTGAAGTGATGAATGATGAAGATACTGCTACTGAGGAGATTGTGCTCACTGAACCAGAAAATGAACAAGCAGATTGCTCCAAGACAGTAGAGTTTGATGAAGAGATGGATGAGCTAGAAAGAGATATTGATAATTTTTCACCAGAAAGTGAAGAGATTTAAAGAAAAGGTTGGAAAAGGGAAAAGCCAAAGTTACAGAAGAAGAGCCTGTTAAGGCATATCCTGAAAAGGATGTACTGTTCAAAGATGATAATGTTGCTGCTGCTGCTGCTCTAAGGGAACAAGAAAACATTCTGAGAGAAACAACGGACAGAGAGATACTGGCCCAAACTATAGACCCTGTAGAGTTAGCAGAGCAGGAAACCTTGATCAATCAAGCCAAATTTGCAAAGGAGATCATTGAAGATGTGGCTGATCAGGAGATGATTGAAGAATTGATTAATATGAACAGAGTTGAGGAAGTTAACAACTCTTTGGCTTTAGTGGTTAGCATGTTTCAACCACAGAGCCAACCTGAACCTGAATCTGAAGAAAGGCCTCAAAAGGAACCTGAAAGGGAACCTGAGACCAACTGGTGAATCTGTTGAAGAGATGATGGCTAATATCACCAAGATCAGGATGGAACGAGAGAAAAGATTTGAACAGGTGTATACAAGAAAGAGAAAGTATGATGAACAGAAGAAGGATGATGAGAGGAAAGCAAAGAGAGGAAAATGGGATTAAAAGAATAAATACTATGTTGAGACTCCTGATAATGAAGGTGATAATGAAACTAGCCCAATCAGGGCAATTCCTTTGCAAACACTACGACCAGGACAAAAGATTCCAGGTGTCCCTGATGTGCCAACCAGAAATGAACCAGATCATCCACCTTCTGATGAACCAAAAATTGATGCCATGAATGATTTAACTGAATAAGAGGATGAATCTGAGGATTCTGAAGATAATGATGATGATCCTGAGAATGATCAAGGAAAGAATGTCAAAGCTGCCAATGTTGTGTCCCCACAGGTGGAAATGACTGATGAACGTAGGGCAAACATAGAGCTGAGTGTGTTGGAAGCTACAAAGAAAAATCCATTGGTGATAAAGTTAAGAAGATTTGGTATAAGCTTTGAAAATCTGGCTGCTATGAATGATGATGAATTGAAGCAGAGATTAGAAGAAGAAAATAATACTCTCAAGAAGCTTATGCAACAAAAGAATAGAGATGCCCAGAAATACAGAGATTATCTCAGAAGGCACAACTATTCTGAAAAGGATTTGTCTCACTTTACTTTTGATAAACTCCAAGATCTCTATAACAGTAAAAGAGAAAAGGTGATTGAAAAATGTGTGAAAGAAAATGAGAAACTGGAAAAGATGGAGGAGTTGAAGAAAAAGTTTGAAGGCATGTGTGGTTATTTACTGGAGAGAGGTATGAATCCTGAGATTGTTGAACATTTATCCAGAGAATCAGTGTTGGACCAATACAACAAACTGAAAAGAAAAGAAAAATTGAAAAGGGTCCAAGCTGAGAGCTCTACCAAACAGGCTGAAGCAACTTATGAACCCCAAGCTAAAAGAAGAAGAATTCAAACTCTAAGGGAGAAGGAAAAAGAACAAGACAGATCAGCCGAAACCTCTGCTCCTCCAGATGCGAAACCTGAACCTGAGGATGAACCATTTCTCCCTTGGGAAAATGAAGAAATGATAAACATTCTAAGAAACATAATGATAAATCAAAGAGGAATGACTGAAGCAGACTTTAATGTCTTGGAAAAGGAGGATTTGAAATACCTCTTTTATATTAAAAAAGATGAATGGGAAAAAGCCCTAAGGGAAGGAGAGAACCCAAGATACTATGCTGATGGTAGGTTTGTACCTGCTGGATTGGCAAGAACTCCTGGCATGGATAAAATGTTAAAAGAACATAAAGCAGCAGGACACAATGTTGTTGAACTTGCCAATCTACCAACAGAGATGGTTGAGGCTATATACATTAATGTCTTTAACTTGAGGACTAGCAAACCAAAGAAGTCCATTCCCTTCAGGCCTCCTATTTCAAGAAGATTTCCAAGAGGAGGAAGAGATCAAGGAGGAATAGGTGAATCAAGCAGTTCAGCACAACAAAGAACAAGACCACAATCTAATGTGGATCTACCAAGACAACTGTACTTTGATTCTGTTATTGGCGCATTAAAGGTGATTATGGAGAGTAGACAATTGAGAGAAATTGTTGTGAGAAGTGACTTCCATGAATTCAATGAAGAACAATTAAGAGGGATGGCCACTCTCAGATTGTATGATTACAGAAACAGAAGCAGATTGGCAGGTAGACAGATGAATGATCTGTCAAAATTTTTGTGGGAAGAAGCTAACAAAGGGTCCAAGTTCCTAAAAGAAAAGAGAAATTGGAGAACAACCCAAACTCACAAGTCAAGAAGGACTGCAAAGCTAAAAAGAATGGACATAGCTGAGAGATACTTTCATATGACTTTCAGAGATGAGAATCCATTGCCCAACATGAATACTTGTATAAGTATGGGAAGAAGAATGAGATGCCCCAACTACACAATACAGAAGAATGGCATTATAACTGAAATTTAATACAAAGAAGATGATGATCATTTTGTACTGAGAAACTTTGATGGAAAAATACTTGGGATCATTAAGGAAGATGAAGACTTGACATGCCTGCACAATGAAGACTTGATGGATATAAGGGATTTGGCTATACCAGAAAGTCACATTCACTACCAAGCCCCTAATATCTTCAAAATGAAAGCTGCTTCAGAGATAATCAATCGAAGACAAGCCATTCATAATGCAAGAAAAAGACAAGATCAATAGAATAGACTTTGTTTTGTAATGTCTTCGGACAACTTTCTGATTATGTAATTTGCTTATGTTATTTGAATATGTAATTTTGATTTTTTATTTGATGTGTATTTTTTCTAAGTGTAAGTAACCATAGAAATGTTTTGGGTCAGCTGAGGTGTTCCAATCTAGGGGGAGATTGTTGAGTCAAACAATTGACCTAAGGGGGAGATTGTTGAGTCAAAGATTTGACCAGAATGAAGTATATGGAAGATTGGAATCTTCTCAACCTCCTCAGAATTCACTAAGTATGGAGCTGGGCACACCTTAGACATCCGAGCAAGGTTTTACTTAGCCGGGTATGATATTTTGTCAATCAGGCAAGGTTTACTTCAAGAAGTCTTCTTTAGTGGATATCCGAGCAGGGTTTGCAAATTAGTGCATTGCCGGGCAAGGTACACTAGTTTATGTAAATCTGGGCAAGCTTCACTTTATCAAGCAAGTCTGTTCTTCAGAGCCAAGTATATTACTCTTCCGAGTAAGGTTTGGTTAACCAAGTCCAATAAGCCAAGTGATTGGAAGACCGGGCAAGGTATTCATTAATAAGTATGGTCCAAGTATGCTTGATGATCTAAAGGAATATCTCTAAGTAATATCGGGCAAGGTTCAGCTCAAGCAAGGAACAGTACTCTCGAGTACACTTTGCTAATAAGTTATTTTATAGCAAAGAGCTGAAATGGATCATTGAAGAACAAGGTTGCTCGTAAGGATTTGTCGGGCAAAGTTTGACAAATCCAAGAAGACTGAAGTCTACCCGGTGAGTATTTTACTTGGTAAAATACTCTTCAAGTAAAGTTTACCCGGAAACTGATTTCGAGTACACTTCTATGTTACCAAGTCCTGAAGGATGGCAGAGTACACAGCGTACTCGGAAAATGAAGATTTATGAAAAGCCTACCCGGAAGACTTGTTTTACACTTAGTTTATTTTGAATATGTAATTTGAATATGTATGATTGTATTTAGGGTTTGTAGAAGGAATGACAGTTGTCCTGGGTTGGCAGGCCTATAAATAGAATGTTTAGGCCACACCACCAAAGGGGCACAATAAGGATAGATAGGCACATTGATTGAGATAGAATATATTGTGTGACGGCTGTCCTAGGATTCCTAAAACCCTAAATCGATTATCCACTTTTTATGATGAAAATTATATAGATGGAAATCTTTTGAGTGAATCATGTGTGTGCTTTCTACCTTTGATTATTTATAGCAACCGTATGTTTGTTATTGATTCCGCCTTTAACAAACGGATATCTTTCTAAATATAGCAACCCGTCATTAACTCTCTTGTCGGCACATTAATCTGTGTGAGTTATGACATGATTAAGTAAGATCCAGCTGAAATCGAGGGGCCTGACACTTGACTTAAACCATTATATTGCTAATCAAAATTTGAATTTTATAGAAATTTATAAGCAATGCATTGAGTTTCCTTTACTATGAGTGAATATGCACGAGTCCATCTGTTGGCTTACATACACTGTATCCCTTGGGGTCCGTTTCTTAATGGTATTGAGACGCACGCTAGGGAGGAACAAATGTATGACTAACAGCGTATATTGATAAAGTCAGTAATTTAGATTGTACGAGGTACAACAGTGATCAAGTTTAATGACTTTGGGTTTGCTCTAAAAGAGAATAAAATATTCATGCATATGAATACCCAGATGATAAAGCCGCATAAAGACTCACAGTGTCCAGAACCTCAACGCTTGTTATTTGCTTTATTTTATTTTTGGGTGATCAAACAAATATAAGGCTTGAGTATGACAGGTTATTACATTTCTGCCATCCTCACCGAGACTTTTGCTAGAGACAAACAGCTCTTTCAATTTGGCATTTCTTTATGTTTATATTACATACTTTACTCTAACAGCTTGTTTAAGACCTACCAGTGCACCAATGCAATTAAGCACACGGTCTTCTAAGCTTATTTCTTGCTGGATATGGGGTCAAAACAGTCAATGTACAATCATTTTCTCTTTTTGCTTCAAAAACTCAAAATTTTGAGGAGCATAAAACAAAATGAATTTAATCATCCCAGTTACATTAAGTCTATAAATAATGGTTATTCTATCAATTCACAAGTGAATAATAGGACCAAGACATGCAAGCATGCTCCACAAACTTAAATAACCGACATCATTTTCAGCGAGAAAATAAAGTAAAAGCGCATAACAAACGCCTTAACTACTTTCCATTGTCAGGTAAATGGCTATCCCAAACATTTACGAGTAAATATCAGGACCAAACATATACAAGTACATGTCCTTCAAATATGAGTAATTGACATACTTTTCACCGAGCGTATGCAAAAATCTTTTTGGTTTTTCTCTTTACATACATAAAAACACAATCTTTTTGTCTTTTTCAACTTTCTTATAAACAAAATAAAACTTCACAATATTTTTGGATTTTCGGAATTTTCTATACAAACTGAAAATACAATCTTTTTGTCTTTTTCAAAATTTTTAATGTTTTTGAATTTTTCAAAATATTTTAAAGACATTAAAGACAAGAAAACACAATATTTTTGATTTTTTTTATTTTTCAATGTTTTTGGATTTTATCTATACAAACGAAAAGCACAATATTTTGGTATTTTCTATTTTTCACCCCCTAAAATCCAAAATCAAAATAAAATTTAAAAGAAAAATTAAACAGAAAAGAAAGATAGTTATCCTTGTTTCAGGATATCAGCAAGGGTCTTCAATCGATTTAAACCAAGCAAAAATTGAAATCGAGTTTTGTCAAAGGCTTTGGTAAATAGATCGGCTTTTTGAAAATCAGTATGTACTTTCTTAAGGTCGATTAATTTCTTTTCAAAACAATCCCGTATGAAATGATATCGAATTTCGATATGTTTCGTTTTAGAATGTTGTACAGGATTTTCGGTGATGCTAATGGCAGCAGAGTTATCATTCAGAATAGGAGTCGTAAGAAACTTCAAACCGTAGTCGCGCAGATATTGTTGAATCCACAAAACCTGGAAACATCAACTCGAGGATGCAACATATTCTGCCTCAGCGGTTGAAGTAGAGACCGTCGTCTGCTTCTTACACTACCGGGAAATAAGTCAGTTTCCTAAGAATTGACACCCTGACGTAATTGATTTGAAGTTAATCTTGCATCCTCCGTAGCCTGAGTCAGAAAAGGCGGTAAGTTCAAAGTTATCGTCCTTGCGGTACCATAACCCGATGTCTGGATTTCCCCTCAGATATTGAAAAATACGCTTAACCGCTGCTAGGTGAGTCACTCGTGGACTAGCTTGATACCTAGCACAAAGTCAAAAAGCAAACATAATGTCGGGGTGAAAAGCCGTAAGACACATTAAAGATCCGATCATAGCACGATAAAAGGTCGGATCAACGATGTCCTCCAATTCATCCGGTGATAAATTGTGACCCACGGGGAGAGGAGTTGAAGGGATTTTTCCGGCATATATCTTGAATCGGCTAAAGACATTGTTCACATACTTAATCTGGTGAATAAAGATTCCTTTTGCAGACTGGTGAAATTGTGTAACATTTCGGGTTTTCCGTTTCCTTTCTGTTTGGTAACCATTAACCGACCCGGGTTCGGGTTCGGGTTCGGGTTCGGGTATTTTATCAATAAATCCTGAATTTGTTTTGTATTTTATTTATTTATTAACTTATTTGATTATAACTTTAAGATTGTACAGGAAAAAACCCCCAACCAACCTTAATTCATTTTGAACCCAAATCTATAGAACGGGGACCAAATTGCAAATAACATACAAAATATTTTCCCTCTTCTCTTCTTCCTCTTCCCAACGACGGCTAAGACACCCCCCCCCCCCCTTTTGCTTGTTCCTCAATTTTTGGGCAAATTTATTGAATCAAATCATTGACAGCCTAAACGCGTTCTATACATGGTAATTGGTTAACCTTAACACACTAATTGATTCGTAATCGCGTATAAAACGAACCGTGGCCTAATTCAATCCTAATCACTATATAAACTCGACCATTTTACAATTAAACTCTCTCACACATTCCTCTCTACCTCACGACCTAAACCCCTAAGTCAATTAACTCCTACGCCGCTGTTAAGATCAGTTTGCATTCATGTTAAGAACCGTAACCCTAAGTAGCCGTTCTCCCTCAACCCGTTATCATACAAGGTAATTGATAGATGCATTCAGTTCGTTTTCCAGCGATTAACATTAACCCTAAATCGATTTTAACAAACTTTGAACGAATTGGACATTTTTGATTTCTAGGGTTTATGAATAAGAATTGGGTTTTATGAACTTCTGGTTATATTTAAACATACTGGCTCAAGTAACAAATTAACACACCAGCCCAACGGCTGGTGCGTGGGCTGTTAACACACTGGAACCGGTCCAGGCGCGGGTTCGAGCCTCCCTGGACCCGGTTTTTGTTATTTAATTTTTTTAAAGACTTTTAATCAATTTATTGTATATTATTAACTTTTAATAAACGTAAATGTAATATACCAAACCTCTAGACTTGTTGCTTTTCTTTTATATATATGTAATGATAACCCGATTAATAATGCAAATTGTTTTCATTTTAAAGATTCATGTATGTATTAACTTTCCTAACTTTTATATCACTTTATAGTAGATCTAAAATATAAATTTATAGTAGATCTAAAATATAAATAATAATAATGATAATAATAATGAAAATAATAATAATAATAATCATATTAATAGTAATAGCTTAAACCCTAAAACACTCCAAAATTCTTTTAAACCGATTTGTAACCGTAAGGTCATGTCATATTATTTTATTGTTTATAACCCTTAGTTCATATTATTTACAAATTTGAATAATTAACCTAATGATATTTTAAATAACAATTGTACTTAAGACCTAATCAAATCCCATTCTTTTTAAGTTTTGTTAATACATTATTATAAAAAATTAATACTATCTTTAAACAACTAGGAGCACTCGTTGACGTATCCCAAGGAGCTCGACCGTTTCTACCTAAATTTTTATCTCCATCTCATATTCGTTGATCCACTCGTTAAGGTGAGTTTACATACCCCTTTTTCCGTCTTTTATATTTTGGGGGTAGCATGTATACCATATTCAAGTTTACTTATGTTCTATTCTCACATCTATTTAATACAATTCAATATATGTTCATGTGTGATTATTGCATGCTCTATGTTAATGCTTTATGTGCTTAATTGTTTATTTTATGTTTGGTTGTTGGTATCTCATCCTCATCTATCCTCATCTAGTATGATCATACATTTACCCAAGTACTTTAATTTCGTATCAATAAGAACGGGTCCACATCTATTTAGTTACTTACATTTTCATATGAATTGTAATACTCATCATTTACATATGAATTGTGGTTTTTATCTATATATGTATCTCAACTAAAACTTATGTATTCTCACCAACATTCGTGTTGACAAACTCTATTTTTATACATGCTACAGATACATGTAATTTACATTGATCTAGATTGAAGATATTAGTTTTCACCTTAGGATATATATTCAAACAATAAATATGATGTAATTGTTTTGATTATTGAATTTGTGTACTTGTTTAATGTTAATGAAGTTAAATAATTATTAATGCTTTAATTAATGTCTTCTGAGCTACTGACCAATCAATACATTACGCCCCGGCATGTTCTGCCTTTGGTCAGGGTGTGACAACTTGCAACCCTAGAAAGAAGTTCATATCTCCCATCGAGCTCATCTCGAACTTTGATTGCATTGACTTCTAGAAATCCTTACATAACGTGTCGTTTGTAGACCTAATGATAATGTCGTCGACATAAATATGAACGAGGTGAAGATCATAACCAATGTTCTTATAAAATTGAGTGCAGTCGACAGTCCCTCGCCTGAAGCCCTTAACAGTCAGATGGTCAGCAAGCATGTCATACCAAGCTCTAGGGGCTTGATGTAGACCATACAGGGCCTTGTTTAATCGTTAAACTCGGTCTGGATAATCAAGATCTTCAAATCCAGGAGGCTGTAAAACAAACACTTCCTTGTGTAATTCATCATTGAGAAAAGAACTTTTAACATCCATTTGATAGACCTTTATATTCTTGTAAGCTGCATACGCTAGAAAGATTCGTATAGACTCCAATCTTGCAACCGGAGCATATACTTCAATGTAGTCTATACCCTCTTGCTGATGGAAACCTTGCACCACTAATCGTGCTTTGTTTCTCACGATCACACCACGATCGTCTTTTTTACATTTAAATACCCACTTAGTCGGAATAGCCTTCTTGACACTAGCAGGTTTATCGATAACATCCCAAACACCCAAACGTGAAAACTGCTGCAATTCCTCTTGCATGGCTTCTACCCAAGATGGATCTTAAAGTGCCATACGAGGCGTCGTTGGCTCAACTTGGGAGAGAAAGAAAGTGAATTTGGCAACATTGACAATCCCAGAAGAAGGTAAATCTGGATAAGAACACAATTCATTATTCTCACTCGAAGAAGCAACTTGATGACGGGTTTGAACGCCCACATCAAGTTCTCCAATAATGTTTTCCTTTGGATGATAATTATAAATCCGAATGGTGGGATTCTCAGGAACAACAACATTGTCAAATAAGTTAGTGTAATGTTCTCCCAGCTGATATGAATCATCACTTTCAACTGCATCAGCAACATCAGGAGTATCATCAGAAGAAGTAGAATTATTATCTGAAGAAGCTGGAGGATCATCACATAGATCTTCAGTTGGAGCAACAGTTGGAGCTACAACATCATTAGAGATTGAAAATCTTGGAATGACTAATTGATCTTCAAAATACGCACGAACAAGGTCTTCATCTGGTTGCTCAGTTGATGGAGTAAACGAGTTAAATAAACCATCATAATCAAACATCCAGTCAGGACCATTTCCTTAGGAAGTGTGGTATACTTTTGACAGTCCACATGGTACCATTCCTCCACGCAACCAGAAGTAAAGTTAAATACCCTTTTCTTTGGAGAAGCATAACCCAAAAAATAACCCACATCGGCTTTTTCTTCAAATTTACCCACATCTCTTTTCAACACCGTACAATGACACCCAAATGGTTCCAAGTACTTTAATTTAGGCTTTCGGTTGTTTAAAAGCTCATAACTTGTCTTCTTTAGTTTCTTAACAGTTAGAACCCGATTAAGTGTATAACAAGCTGTGTTCACCGCTTCCTTCCAAAATTGTACAGGAAGATTAGAATCGGCAAGCATAGTTCTAGCGGTTTCAATCAAAGTTATGTTTTTCCTTTCAGCAACGCCGTTCTATTGCGGTACATAAGGTGTACTATATTCTCGGTGAATTCCTTTTTGAATTCAAAAGAAATCCAATACAGTGTTCTTAAATTCAGTACCATTATCACATCGAATTCTTCTAACCTTTTTGCTTGTATAGCGATTCGATCTTAGTGATTATGTTTTGTACCAGAACAGGTGTTTGGTCCTTTGAACTCATAAATAAGACCCATGAATATCTTGAATAATCATCGGTAACAACAAGAAAACACCAATCTCCAGAGATACTAGCACAATTCACTGGACTAAAAAGATCCATATGAAGTCGTTCAAGAGGAGTATCAATGGAATTCAATAACTTAGACGGATGTGACTTTTTCTTCTGTTTGCCTTTCTTGCAAGCAATACAGTGATAAGATAATTTAAAATTCTTCAAAGAAACCCCTTCGACCAAATCATTCGCCATTAAATAATTCATCTTTCGAACATGAATGTGACCCATTCTACGATGCCATAGAATAGAGTCCTTCTCAGTTGCTTTTGAGACAAAACATGTTTCGATAGATGTTGATACCTTAGAAGACATATTCAATACATAAATATCATTCGATCGAGGGGATCGCATGACAACCATATCCTCGGGAATGACGTATCCCGGTTTCAAAATCAGACATTCTTTATCAACTTTGTCACAGTAATTGACTTTCTCAAACGTAATGTGACCATTTGAAACATCACCTTCTTGTGTTATCATACCCCCAGAATTCACAGTAAAAGCCACATAACCCCCTTGAATATTTCTCATATTTGTTAAGAGGTCGAGATTTCCAGTAATATAACGAGAACATCCACTATCCATTATCCAGTTTTCACCAGACACGGTCTTGGATGTACCCTCATTGATCTTATCCATGCAAGCAAAAGTGGTTGGAAACTTGTCACATGAATCATCAAAATCTGATTCCGTATCATTATCACAAGACAGCTCACTTTAGCTTGCATGTTGAAAAACCTCATTTGTCTTGAACATAACCAAATTGGCTTAATTATCATTGCACAAGAGTCTTTGAGACCAGTCAGTTCCATCAAAGTTATTCAGCATAGCTGGTGACCCAGAAGAAGATGATGTGGTTCTAGAACTTTTAACACCATCATTCCCATTTGTACTCGATGAACTTCGATCTTGATTTCTAGGACCAGTATACTCCTTCTTCAGTTTATCACATTCTCTTGCAAAATGGCCGAACTCTTAGCAATTATAACATTTAACCTTTAGTTTATCGAAACCAACCTTCTTGTTTAAAGTAGGAAGATCTTTGCTGGTTCGTTGCATAAACCTTTTAACCTCTCGAACAATCATCGTCATGTTCCATTTCAAATCCATAAGTTCTAACTCATCTGGATCAATTTGATCGTAACCTTCATCAGTCAAATCACTAGTAGCAATCTTACTACTAACCAGATTCTCATATGAAGTCATGAAGGCAGACAAGAAATCAAAGTTTTGTTCAGCTTCCTTCATGTTTACATTTAATGAAGATGAAAATGAACTTGTAGTGGATGAATTTCCAGATCCACTAGATGAACCAGTAGCACCAGGTGACCCAGAACTTCCAGCAGAATAGAAACATGCTCTTGGATCACTATTGATGGATGTTGCATTCTCACTTGCATTTTGTGTAAGAAATGAAGTGATTGGAGAGATTGTCGAACTCAGAGGCATACTTCCACCATAAAATGTCGGATCTTGACTATCCTTAGAAGATTTTTGACATCTAAGATCATACTCACGAGCTTCGATCTTTTGTTTGAATTCAGTTGCGGTCAGATCTTCATTACTGAAGTAGTTGTTTTCTTTCAATACCATTAAAAATGTGGAATAAGAACTTGGTAATGCACTCTTGAGTGTATCATTCTTATCAATCTCAGTGGGTTCCAACTTCATCTTGTCCATCTCGGCTATCAGATGATTAAAACCTTATGTCACCTCCTCGACAGTCTCACCTTTAATTAGGTTAAAGTTTCTAAATTGAAACTTGAGCATTACCTTCTTGCTTTCAGCGGTGTTACCCATACTCCTCATACGAATGTGTTGGAATAAGAAAGCACAAATCTTTATGCTACCAACTTGGGGAAAGATGTTTCCGGGTAAAGCCATTGTAAGAGTAGAGTACGATTTTGTTTCAATCCCTAACGCTTTCTTTTCTTCTTGAGAGTATTGAGAGATGGCTTTAGGTGTGAAGCCGATAGTCTAATCTCCAATCATGGGAACGTTATATACCTCATCCAAGCAATACGAACAATCAGGGTGAACTGACCCTAGATAAGCACGGAAACGGGGTTCCCTACTTAGCAATATTGCTAAATTTCATTAAACGTGGACATTTGGAGTGTGAACCGATCTCGGTGTCCAGTTATAACATTTGCTGCATCAGCATATATTGGGAAGCTAATGCATACATACCGGCCATTTTTGAAAAATGACAAGACAATCAAATTTCAAGGATTGAATTTGAAAATATCTTATACGAACTAGGAACAGTAAGGTTAACGAATTGTGAACAGTAATTCTAACGAATTGAGATAACCAATTGCCAGTAACGAATCAGGAATAGCTTTAACGAATCTGGAACACTGTCACACGAAATCGGTTATAACGAACTGGGTCAACGAAATAAGTCAAAGTAACGAATTAAGTTGATGGAATAGGTTAACGAATCAGGTGGTTCCTTTAACGAATCAAGTCACAAATCAAACAAGTAAAAGCTTAGCGAATTAAGGTAACGAATTGTTGAGTTCCCTTAATGAATCACTAAGTCAAGTTTAACGAATCACAAACTCAACTTAACGAATTAAGATAACGAACTTGATACGTTGATAACGAATCAACTATAACGAATCAGGTTGTTATAACAGTTATAACAAACTCTAACAACTATTGCCACGTGGCAAAAAGTTGTTAGAATTAAAGTTAACGAAGTGGACACGTGTCTCACGAATTGGAAGACAAGAATGAGAAATTGTAATGAACTGGATCACGAATTAGCGAATTATATTAACGAACTAGTTGACAATTTAAGGAATCTTCAAGCAAAGATGAAGACTTCAAATCCTCAAAATAAATTTCCAGAAATCTGGAAAAATTCCCAGATTCAAGAACACGAAAACCAAGACTTAAATTCGTATTACTTCCTCAATACGTTACCAAATTGTTCACTTAACCTATCAAAATACTCGAAAACACAACACGAATCCAGATCAAAACCTCCCGTAACCCAAATCACCTTAACTCATAACCAATTTAACCAAAAACAACCATGCTCTGTTTCGGCCAAATCCATATCAAAACCAAAAAATAACACAAACCAATCCAATTTACAATTCCAAACCACCAATCCTTCCTTATACCTTAACAATCACAAATCGAATCCAAATCTATCCATATCCGATCAATTCACACTAAATTTGATCTAATTCAAACCGAACACAAAATAATATTTAAATTATACTAAACAGTCTTTAATTAACGAATTAGAACACAATTCAAGAGCAATCAAATCCCTGAAAGCTCTGATACCACTTGTGAAACCCTCAGATCTCAGATCTAAGGTTTAATTAATCAATAAACGGATCTAGTTCATTGTTGCTCTTATAGATTATATGTTGTATATATTAGTATTAGTTTGTATTAGGTGTTTATATTATATGGAATAGATTAATTATGTGAAGCTTGAGTGAGAAGAAATATGGACAGAGATTCAATACTTTAATTCCCAAAACTTAAATAAACAGAGGATGAAACCTCTATAAATAGGAAGATGGGTCTAGTTCGTTACACATTCCGTAACGAACTAGCCACCCACTTCGTTACAATACATTAAATAAACATTCATAACGAAACACCCCCTGATTCGTTAAACATCCTAAACGAATCAGGAGGAACTTAACTTAAGGTCTAGTTCGTTAAACATCCTTAACGAACTAGACAGTTCCTCAAACGAACTAGCTTAGATTAATAATATATTTTACATTAAATTAAACGATAAATAAAAAACGATAAATACAAATACTAGAGACGCAAAACCGTGTACTAACAAATACGAATGAACTTTTCGAAGCAAACAACTTTGGCACGGTTCTTGGCAAGCCAATCCATGCCTACTATGATGTCGAAACTACCCAGGTGCATGGGTGTGAGATAGATTGAGAATTTATGTTTCTTACGATTTAAGTAGCAACTGTGAATGATAGAATTGTAAACAATCGGTTTTCCATCCGCGACTTCGACGGTGAATGATCTTTTAGCTTAGATCAAGTACGCACAAGTAAAGGTTCAATATCTAACGACACAAATCTTTTATCCGCTCCAGTATCAAAGAGTATCGAAGCATATAATCTGTTAACAAGAAACATACCATTTACCACATCATTCCCTGCTTTAGCTTGGGACAAATTAATATTGAATGCACGACCATGGGTGGTTGTTGTTGTTGCAAAGCTTGAGCTTGGTTGTTGATGTGGGGGCAATGGTTGCACATGTTGTTTGGATCGCCACATGCATAGCAAGCTCG
This sequence comes from Bidens hawaiensis, assembly GCF_021521415.1. Lineage (NCBI taxonomy): Eukaryota > Viridiplantae > Streptophyta > Magnoliopsida > Asterales > Asteraceae > Bidens > Bidens hawaiensis. The sequence continues at coordinate 428,004 of NW_027492172.1, forward strand.
TCCATTTGTGATGGCGGGTGGTTTCTTGTTACCAGTTGGGTTCTGTGCTTGATTACCTTGCGACCTTGGACCACTTCGACAAGCAGTAGCGAGGTGTCCATAGTTACCGCAAGTGGTACACTGGCGGCAAGCGAATGTAGTAGGATGGTGGAATGGGCAAATGTTTCACTTGGGATATGGTCCAGTTTAAGGTTTCTTGGATGGTGGTTGGGTTTTGGTTGCGGGAGCTTGAATCTGGGTTGTAGGAACTAGGTTCAACGGGGTTACCATGGTGTAGTTATGGTTTTGAAACTTGTGTTTCTTACCGTTGTGGTTGGGAGTGGTTGCAGATTTGGTTTCCTTTGGTGGCTCAATGATAGCTTGGGCTGCAGTCTTTTTGTCATTCGGCATGGATAGGGACCCGCTCAGGAGGCGGTTATGAGATAGCTCTGCCTCAGTGCGATACGCTTACTCTAGAGTAGTGGGTGCACGGACTGTAACCAAGTCCTGATGAGTGTGAGAACCGAGCCCCGGTGCCGAAGCGTGAAAATAATCAGTATTAATGGTGGAGCTCGGATCCGGGTTAGGATCGAATCGCACTTGTATTCACTCTTGAATGATAATAATGGACGGATTTGGAGAGTTCGTTTCGATTAACAATAATCAATAAAGTAGGAAGAACAATTGTATGTAATCGAAACACAATAGATAGATGTAGTAGTATGATTTCATTAACCGAATGATTGTCATGAATAACACTCATACATACATTCTTACATACAAAGGAACAGCCACACGGGAGAGCTCTTCCCCGGGGGCAAACTCTCCTAATACAATAATAAATCTAACAATGCACACATGACCTAAACAAATGACCTAAATCATCTATTTATACTAGTCTTATGCCTTGGTCTTCACTCCACCGCCACTTGGATAAGACCAAAGGAATAAAATATTATATAATATTTCACCTGTCAAATTCAATTACTTGTTTTAATATCTTGTTGCCTTTCTTTAATATCTTATTATAAACGAGTAACGATTCGATGCGTCGGTCAAAAATATAATACCCAATAATCTCCCCATTAGACCGATGTCATTGAATCACTTTCACGATCACCTCATAACCCGATGCCTTTCATAGAAATCCTCTCCCTAACAATAAGCGTCTCCCATTTTTAATTTCAAATCATCTTCTCTATATCTCTTTTTGATATAGTTGTATAGGAATAAGATAGAGGATTCAAACTTCAATGTTCAACTACGAGTTAATCCGAAACCGCAAAAGGAAATAAACTCAAAATTTTCCTTAAAGTGAGTCTTTCACTTGATTCGACCAAAATTTGCAATGAAATTCCATATAATTTTTCTCCCCCAATTTCGTTGCAATGCCATTAACGAATGTGTCTTTAAATCTAGTGCGGGTGAACATCTTCAATTCAAACAATCTTGACCATCCCTATCGAGAATTGTTGATAAATATTCAAAATAAACGCATTAAAAGATACATTTTGTGGTTGACAGTTGACATTTGACATGGTCAACTCTTTAAATGATCCGTATAAATCAACCATATTGTTCTTGTAAGCACCTTGTTGAAGTTGTGAATTTTTTGTGATTTTTGCCCAATTTGTACTCAAAAAGTCTTAAAATGACCAAAATGCCCCTCGTTGACCCGAAACAGTCAACGACTGAGTTGACCAGAAAAGTCACTTCCAAACGGTCACTCATACTTGGCAAACAATTTTCATTTAGAACACACGGTCAAAAAGACTACGGATAAGCGAGTATACACTCATTTCTTCATCTTGGCCCGTTTGACTTTGAAAGTCAACTGCATCAATATCCAAAAATTTCTTCCAAAAAATTAAAATATTTCACAAACACAAACTTTCTGGTCACTAGCACACAACATGCTAGTGATTTCATGAAGGTTTTCATTACTAGCACAAAGCATGCTAGTGAGCAAAAAGTATGCTCGAGCCTCCATACTTTGAAGATTTTCCATCAAAACTCATGATATGCTCGTACACACAAGATGTGCTCGAGATGAATATTGATATGCTCAATAGAACACAATGTGCTCGAGACTTAAAACATCACATGCTCGACAAACACTTATGTACTCGAAATAAAAATTAAGTGCTTGTGGTCAAAGTTATGTGCTCGAAACCTTAAGCTAAGCTTCACCATAAAAATATTCTTATAACTCCGAGACTATGTCTCACTCTCAAAATATTTTTATGACTCCTCTAAAAATATTTTCATTCAAAGTTAGTTGATTGCTTTTATTGTTGGAAAATTCCTTGAGAATTTCTTAACTTCGTTTCTGCTCTTTTTCACTTAAAGCTAAGGGGTGTGACAAGATTCCCCGCGAAAGTGGAAATTGTCATACAACCACACTTTAAGCCTTTAACGTTATCGGCTAAATGGTTACATTCTTTATTGTGTTTATCACTTTAAAATGTCTAGTCGGGTGGAAAACCATGGGACGCCATGGACTCGCCAACTATTCATTTTCACAATTCGTTTTATTTGTGAAATTTTCTTGCAGTATTATCATCTGTGGTGACACGAGATGTTTCAACTACTCATGTTTACATTCATTTATTCGTTATTTAGTTTGGTCGGCTAAAACGCTATGTAATGCTCATGGGCCGAAAAACTCAATTATATTGTTGATAAGTTATTTAGTTGGGCCCGGTTGCTTACCTGGAGAGTTCGGAAAGGGAATGAAACTTATTAGGCCAAAACATACCACCCCAATGCCGTATGAATCACAACTTTGAAGCTTTCAGCGAGACCATCTCCTCTTTGTGAAAAGGAAAATGGTTGCACTCCTAAGGATGTCATACAAGTCATTGTGCTTCATGCGACGTGCCACTCTGACCCTAAATATTTTACAATGTGTTTTAACTAGATATCTGGCAAGTCGTGGTGATACACGAACACACAGCTTTTGGTTCGATTTGATTACGCATTTTGATTTTTGTGTTGAAATACGAGAACAATTGAGTTTCAACTAGTTTTCTTTATTTAAATATTCCTTTACTATTATGGTTTATAATTGAAAAATTGAAAAGTCATAGGGATACATGAATAGTCGATTTTCAATTCGTTTTCTTTATTTGTATATATTTGTTTATTTTTATGATTTGAATTTGGTATACGAAGAGTCAAGGTGGTACATGAACACTAGATATTTTTTTTTAATTCGATTTCACTACTTATATTAAGTTTGATATATTTTTTTCACATTGTTATTCAAAATTTATGAGGTTTTTATTGAAATACTAAAACTCGTGATGGTTCATGGACATTTCAATTTTCTTTTTAAAGTTTGTTTCATTCAATTTTATTTCATTGCATATTTCTATGATTTATATAGAATGATTTTGATGTTTATTTTGGTTGTTAATACGAAATTTCATATTTACGCCCCATGTCATGCGAATAATTCACATTTCACCGCATGTCTTCTTGTTTTCCTCGGCCTCGTCCTCGAAACTCAACCCGCAAAAGACAACTCAGATTACCACGTTTTTGACCGTAGTAGTCCCGACTATGATAACCCAAAATCCATCAACAGTAAATTCAAAAAATATGCATGAACCATTCCAAACCGAACACAACTCCTAAACACTCAAACTTACCTCAACAAAAAGTCTTGCACGGGAACACACCCTTGGTGTAACATATGTATATCACACCACTATATTACGATACCATATCGAAATGATCCAAATTGTGGTAGTTTCAGCCATCACCGCTTGCCAAGAACCTATGCAACACCACTCATTTATCCCCACGACCTGTTACTCAACCATGTATCCCAACCATATGCTTTACCATATGCTCGCGCTTCAAGCCTTCTACCATTATAGTGACCCAAACACCCCAACTATGCTTCGAAAGGCCTAACTTGTTTCAGCCATGCAATATCTTAAACTACATCCTCTGACCATGATGTGCACAGAGTGGTATATAAAATTTATCAAATAATGACCAAGCACAACGAGTAATAAAAACCTAGAATACCCTAAACCAAACCACTAGCAACTAGTAAGTGAACCTATCGGGTGTAATATAGCTGTGTGAAGACTGGGAATATCTAAACCAAACCACTAGCAACTTGTAAGTTAACAACTAGTTTTTAGATTTTATTTATTTATTTTATTTTAAAGCTTGTTAGTGCACGGTTTTGTCATCTCGAGTCTTTGTAATTATCATTTGTAATTTATTAATATTTTAATGTTAAAATTTATTAATAATTTAATGTTAAGGGCGTTTATGTACTTTTTGTTAGTTTATGTTAGTTCGTTAATGTAAAGGCTAATTCGTTAAGGTTGTTTAACGAATTAGCCAGTTCGTTATGTATGTTCCTATTCTTCATGGAATGTTGACGAATGGGGGCATAACGAATCAAAGATTCGTTATGCTTTCCTTTTGAGTCATGTAAGATAACGAACTGAATCCAATTCGTCACGGGATGTGTAACGAATTGGTATCCTTCATCTATATATAGGGCGTTCATACCCTTATTAATTTAAGTTTTGAGTTATTTAGTAACGAACCTCTGTCCAGATTATCTCTCGCTCAATTCTTCAATTAATATACTACTAATACACATATATAATCACTAATATTATACATATATATACATATAGATAATCAATTAAGAGTATATCATAAACTAGATTCGTTAAGGTATTAGATCTAATACGTATAATCGGTATAGATTAGATCTGAGGTATTTACGAAGCTAATAAATAATTAAACTAATTAATGAAATTTAATTAAACTAGGAAAAACAAATTAAAACTCTAACACTTTGATGAAAAAAAATAAGGAGAATGGCGTTACCTAGACTTGAAATCCTATTTGTGAATGTTGGACGCTTATCGTCAATGGGAACTGTGATGGAACAGGGATCTAATGATACAACACCTATAGGAAACCTAGTGGATCCCTGATCATTCTCTGAGTGTGACCTAAAAGGAAACACTAAGGGACGTGTGACGCAAACCGGTTAGTTGAATTACCTCTCAGTCTCTCCAACAATATTAAAGTACTCTAATGACTAGGTTACTTCTTAGTATCACTGATCACAATACATCGGGGTGTGTAAGGGGTGTACGGAGTAACCTAAAGATGCTCAAAAAGACTCGGGATAGCAAAAATCAAAAGACATTAAGGGGAAATTCACTCTCGTGAAATCTATACCCAAACCACCTAATGAAAAGACACCCCAACTATTTATTACCTCTCAGTCTCAAGATAGGTAGATCACTTAAAATCTCTAAACCATCAAACAATTGTTCCAATGGATTATGTCGACTATAATCCATAAACTGGTTACGAATACACAGTAGGTAACCTAATATGCATCTACACATGAGAGACTTTCACAAAGACATATATGGAACGATTGAATAAAAATAAATTAATATTAAGCATGCATGTTCATCTTATTAAACACCAAAAAGTTGATTACAATAATATTAGTCCATAACAAGTCACCAATAAACCGACAAGAAATCCAAAACTCACCAAATACTCATTCAAAAACCTAGGCAACTAGAAAGGTTTTAGCCAATAATCATGTTCAAAGCAAAAAATAAATAAGCTCAACAACCATGTTCATAATAAAAAAATAATAAATTTAAATCAAAGGAACTGTATATAGGTGAGTAGAGGTGAAACACAAACACTCACTATACTCGAACCAAACTGTGCTTGCTTTCTCCTTCTTGAAGTTGCATTCTTCTGCGTCCAAGTAATAATAACAATAATAATAATAATAATAATAATAATGTTGCGGTTGTGTGAATTTTCCTTCTTGCGGCCGTATCCTTTTTGTCTCCAAAAAATATATTAATATACTCCTCTCTGCCGTCAAAACAAAAGTCTTTTTTTGATAATTCCCTAAACTCCACTAACTATTTGTTATTTCTTGGCCCACGCGTTCTTTTCCAATTTTCTTATATGCAGTAGCCCACAATTCCTTTCTTTCTTTACGTGACCAAAGTTAGTTGGCTTGAATTTAATCACTCCAAGATGTTCATAATTTAGCTCGTTGCCTCTTGAAACCTTTAAACTTTAAATATAAACCAGATATGAGTAATATTCAATAAAAGCTTAACTCAAAATAGTATGAAATATATATAATAATATGTATATTTTTGACCACATCAGACCACTTGGAGCTCACTCGTAACCTTACACCCCTACTTAGCTCCTTCATACTCGTCAAACATACTTGTTTCTATTATTATTATTATTATTATTATTATTATTATTATTATTTTTTACGAATGTTTCTCCGCTTCAATTTAATTTTTTTACCAACACCTTATACTTATAATTTCAAATCCTCAAATTATTTTAAAATAGTTAATTAACAAGTACTTAATCAAGTTGATGTTCTTAAAAAAACTTTAGTCAAACATATAGTTATTAGTACTACTACTACTACTATTACTACTGCTACTGCTACCGCCACCGCCACACCACTATGACCGCCACTACCACTACCACTACAAGTATTAGTATCACTATTATCATTATGATTTCATTACTACTATTATGGTCACTATTATTATTATTACCACTATACTTTTTATTATATAATATTTTCATGAAAACATTAAATAAAGTAAAATTGTTGTTTCAAACAAGTCCTAAGCCCTCGAGGCTATTATATTATCATCATAAGTTTTCATACAGCAACGCCATAAGGAAAACCTTTATTTTACAAACAATATTAAATAAAGAAACTGTCGTAAACTTTAAGACTAGCTAAGAAATTATTATTATTATTATTATTATTATTATTATTATTTTTATTATTTTCAAAAGTTATTATTATAAAAGCATTGTATTATTTTTTTCTATTTTCATAAACTTAAGCGAATTTTAAAGAGAGCATTTTTCTCTTCCCCTTTGTCAACGCTAACAAATTCAGTTGAAAAATCACGGCACCACCCTCACCATAACAAATTCAAACGTTTCCTTTCCTTATTATATAATTACTAATCTTTAGCTCATATTTCATATAAGTCCAAATCTATCATTTACCTACGTATACGTTGTTTATCTTTCGTTTACTTGAAAAATCATTCAAGCCCGTATAAGTTTTAGAGCATGTTAGTCATTCTAGCGTATAAGTCATACATATACGACATACATACATATACGTTATACGTACATCTACGGCATACATATACATACACATTACATACGTACATATACACTTCATACTTACACGTTACATACATACATACACACTTATTACATATACGGGTATACATACACGACATTGCATATACATATACACTATATAAATATATGTTTTATATATACATATACGGCTTACACATACATATAGGAACACATACATATACGCCCATACATGTATTAATACGGCCTATTCATCTTATACGGCGCATATACTTATGCGTTGCTCTTACTTATATGGTATATATACTTATACACCCGTATAAGTCTAGTTCATCTTCTTTATTCGCGTTTTTGGAGTTTTTCTACTATTCTGGCGCCATCAGCCGTCGTTAACCACCATGGTTGGTCCAAGTTTGATCATTTTTGACCTAGGTAGATTCGGGGTGTCCAGGTCTGAGCTAAGGTGGCCCTTAAGCTCATTTTTGCTTGATTAAACACTCAAATAAAGCCAGATCTAGATTCAAACGGCTCATTCGTTATCCCGGGGTTGCGGTGTCGGGTTCTAATATGTTGGGTCAGCTGAGATAAATGCTTTCTTACCTTCGGTTGGTCTTGGATTGCTGAATAGAATAGAGTAGAGAGTGTTTGGCTTAAGTTTAAGTTTTTGATGGTGTAAGCTAAGGTGTAGAATGATGGAGATTGAAAGGATTTAGGGTTTAAGGGGTAGTTATACTCCTTAATCTCATGGACCTTAGGCCCATCTTCATCTTATGTCATATTTAATTCTATATATTTAGCCTACCATCATTCTATCTTTGTTATTATTATTATTATATTATTATTATTATTATTATTATTCTACTAACTCAAATTAATACTTCCAACGAAAATAATATTTTATTATTATTCATGGAACTGCGGTATGTTACAAGTCTACCCTCCTTAGAAGAGTCTGGGTAAAACTTGTGCATCTCTTTTTCAACTTCCCAAGTAGCATCTGATCCTTTATGATGCTTTCATATCACGATGTCTACTAATGGCACGTGAGAACTGTCATCGACTAAGCATTTTCTCAAGTGAGAAACATGAAAAGTAGAGGGAATTCCTTCTAACTCTTCAGGCAAATCAAGCTTCTAAGCCACTTCTCCCACACGATCAACGATCAAAATTGGTCCAATGTACCTTGGAATTAACTTTCCTTTCTTCCTGAAACGGATAATCCCCTTCCATGGAAAGAACTTGAGCATCACATTGTCACCAATGTTAAACTCGATTGGTCGTCGCCGCTTATCAGCATACGACTTCTGATGGTCTTGAGCAGCTTTCATTCTTGCCTTTATCTGATCAAACCTTGAAGAGGTTTCTTGTACAACTTATTGACTTTCAATCTCTTTCAGACCAATATCTCCCCAACTTACAGGATGTCTACAACGTCTTCCATACAACATCTCGAACGGTGGCATACCAATACTCGAATGGTGGCTGTTGTTAAAAGAGAACTCTGCCAGATGCAGATGATCATCCCAACTTCCTCCAAAATCTAAAACACAAGCACGAAGCATATCCTCAAGGGTTTGGATAGCCCATTCAGACTGCCCATCTGTTTGAGGGTCATACGCCGTACTGTTGTTCAGTCTTGTTCCCATAGCTTCATGGAACGCCTTCCAAAATCTAGAAGTAAAGCAAGTATCTCTATCAGACACGATTGATAATGGCACTCCATGTTTAGCCACAACCTCCTTATGATCACATTTGCTAACGTGTCTGACGAGATGGCCTCTCGTATAGGCAGAAAGTGAGCACTTTTCGTTAGACGGTCCACAATCACCCAAATGGTATCATGATGTTTAGCTGTACGAGGTAACTTATCTATGAAACCATGGTGATGTGTTCCCATTTTCATTTCGGTATCTCTAATGGTTGTATATTCCCATAATATCATCAACAACTTGTTCTAGACCATCTGTTAATTCATCATCCCGCCCATGTAATATAATTTTTTGTAGCAACATATTCAATTAAAATTACCAAACAACCCTTGATGCAGCATCATTTTACCCATTAATATTGCAACATTGCAGCTATGAGTGTGTGAACAAACAGATCAGTAGCGACAAATTAACTTGCATTAGCTGGAATGATCCAAAATACCGTTGCTTCAGCAACAACTCGGCATCTGCTGATATATACCATGTCCTTGAAACTAAACAAGTACCACAACAACAAATTACTCATTACAAATCATCATATCAAAACCAGTAATGACTTAAATGTCAATGCAGCCCATGTTAATTACCATTTTCCTGCAACAGCAACTGTTAATTTTTGTATTGAGTTTATATTTGTTCATGGCTGAAAAATTACCAAAAATACCCTTATAAAATTCGTGCAGCAGCTGCAGCTAAGTACTCAGACACATATATTTGTAACCACTCGTGAATCACCAATACATCAAAAGAAGTTGTACGATCGATATCTACAACTGTTTATGTCTTATATGTATCCCTAATAGTTCGAGACCTAAGCCATCAAAAAATTGCTTGTGTATAACTTTTCCTGATTAACTGTTTGTGTACACAAATATTACATCAGCAGCTGTTTCAACTCGAAAGAGTCGTAACAGATCATGGAGATTATTAACTGCTCATGAACAATCTCTTTCTCAACAAGATTACAGCAGCAACTGCAACTATCTATTTGCTCGGGGATTCATTCTACAACTCCTCGAATAGTAGACAATATCAATTCAAAATCTGCTCGGGAACAACAACTTCCCCAATTGTTTGTGAACAAATCTCAGGGGTACATCACATATGCTCTAACACATAATGAAATCAACAACCAAAAACTTCTTTGAACACACTATTTATTCGTGACCAACACGCAATTAGGGCTCAAAATATAATTTTACCAAATTATCCTTCAAAGTCAAGAAATTAATCATCCAAATTATCTCCAAACACAGCATAATCATAATATAAACAAGAATTCGTCACCAATTTGCCCTAAGAAACATCGATTTTATTTTCCCCCAAAATTTGTGCATATGAACCCTTATTTCACGAATTTGAAATTAAACTTGAAATTAACCTCCAAATCAGTCCATATCATCTGGACGGGTGAGTTGTATTGGGAGAGAGCCTAATTCGATTAACAATAATCAATAAAGTAGGATGAACACATATATGTAATCAAAACAAACACAAGATAGAAATTGTAGTGTATTGGGAGGGAGCCTAATTCAAAACAAACATATATGTGATATCATTAGTCGAATGATTCTCATAAAGATGAACCACTCATACATGCGTTCATACATACACAAGAAATATCATCCGACCCGAGAGAGCTCACCTCGGGGAGGAGATTTTCTCATAGGGATAAAACCCTATATCTGAATCAATACACAATACACTCAATCATACTAGACAAATGGATAAAGCATCTATTTATACTAGTCTAGCATGACTTGGTCTTCAAGCCATCCACCCTTGGTTGAGAACAAACAATATATTTTTCACCCACATATTAATTCGATGCATCGGTCTAAAATATAATACCCAACACAAGTTAAGCACTTATTGACATAATCTACTACATCATTCTTCATACCCGGCCACTAGTAGTCCCTCTTCAGATATTGATACATCTTAGTGGATCCTAGATGAATCGAGTTTCTAGACTTGTTAGCTTGATCTAAGATTCGACCTCTAAGAGTTCCATGGCGTGGAATCCACATACGGTCAAACCTAATTTCACATCATGAGTGTTATCCATCAGCTCGTCTTGTTGTCCAAAAATTCTCTATTTCTTCATTAGACCTTCATCTATAAGCTCATCCGACTACATCTTGATGATCTCTTCAAAGAGATCTTAGTTAATGATCAACTTATACGACTTCACGGTTGCAATGACTTCTTCATTCTTACAGCTTAGAGTGTCGGCAACCACACTAGCTTTACCAGGATAGTATTTGATATCACAGTCATAGTCCTTTGCCAACTCTAACCATCTCCTCTGTCTCATGTTCAACTATTTCTGCTCGAAGAACTACTTTAAACTCTTATGATCTGTATAAATGGTACACTTAGTACCATACATATAATGTCTCCATATCTTTAGAGCATGCACTACTACTGCTAGCTCTAAATCATGCGTCGGGTAGGCACTCTCATGAACCTTCAACTGTCTGGATGCATAAGCTATAACCTTACCTCGTTGCATTAACACGCAACCTAACCCACGATGCGAGGCTTCAGTATAAACAACCAAATCCTCGTCGTCATCGGGTAGAGTAAGGATTAGAGCTTACGTGAGTCTTTTCTTTAATTTCTTAAAGGCCTCCTCCTGAAACTTACCCCAATTGAATACTATAGACTATCGGGTCATTCCGGTTAGCGGTGCGACTATCTTGGAGAAGCCTTCGATGAATCTCCTATAATAGCCAACCAACCCTAAGAAGCTGCGTATATCAGTCGGGTTTTGCCGAGTCTTCCAATTCGTTATCACCTAAGTCATAGCTGGGTCAACAGTAATCCCTTCAGGATTGATTACGTGACCTAGAAACTGTACCTCACGCAACCAGAACGCGCACTGCAAAAACTTAGTATACAGTTTGTCTCTCTTCAAGATCTCCAATAATTCCTTTCGATGCTCAACGTGCTCAGATTCACTCTTTGAATAAATCAATATATCATCAATGAAACCGTCAACTGACTTATCCAACACCGACTAACATACCCTATTCATCATGTCCATGAATGCCGCGGGAGAATTCGTTAGACCGAACAGCATCACGAGGAACTCATAGTGTCCATACCGTGTCCAAAACGTTGTCTTACGGATGTCTGTCTATTTCTCCTTCAGCTGATGATAGCCTGATCTAAGATCTGTTCGTGAGAACCAACTCGAACCTTGTAGTCGGTCAAACAAATCATCAATTCGTGGCAACGGATATCTGTTCTTCACCGTAAGCTTGTTCAAGTCACGATAGTCTATACACTTTCTCATACATCCATCCTTCTTCTTAACAAACAACATCGGTGCGACCCATGGGGAAACACTCGCCCTAATAAAACCTTTGTCGAGGAGTTCTTGTAGTTGGGACATCAATTCTTTCATCTCGGACAGTGCTAGGCGGTAAGATGCTTCCGCGACGGGCTGTGCTCCTAGTATACAAGTCTATTTGAAATTCTATCTCACGCTCCGGTGGCAACTCCGGAAGATCCTCAGGGAACGCTTCTGGGTAGTCACGCACAACAGGAACATCTTTCGGCTCGGCTGTGGCTTTGACCACATACGCCAGGTAGGCACCGCACCCTCGCCTTAATAAACCTTCAGCTTTTATCATCGAAATGACAATAAGCCCTGAACTTTCTTTATCATCATAAATCGTCACCATACTACCATCCAGGGATTTTAACCTTATTAACCTACTCTTACACACTATCTGAGCTTCAAATCAGATAGCCAGTCGATTCCTAAAATCACATCGAACCCTCCTAAGGTCATAACATACAACGTAACAGGGAACTCGCGTCCCTCTAACTCTATCTTACAATCTTTAACCATTCTTATTGTCCTAACCGAGGTCTCACTAGCGGTTTCTACTTTAAAAGTTTCAAGCACACGGCAACATTTCATTTTGGCTTACTCACTAGATGTGGTAGCTACAAAACTTCTATTGCACTTTAATCAAACAACATAAAACGGAAATAGCGTTTACTAGAAACGTACCTGTCACAACGTTAGGGATCTGCTTGGCCTGCTCCTGAGTTAGCATGTAGGCCATTAGGGATGGCATGAAACCCGAACCCGATGGGAAAACCCAAAACCCGACATAAATGGGACGGGTAATACCCAACCCATTAGGGTTTGGGACGGGTTTGGGATTAATTTTATAATTTTCGCGGGTTTGGGCCGGGTTTGGGATTTCTAATATACCCTATTACCCGACCCAATTACCCGATAACATAAACCCATTTACCTGATTATATACCTGATATAACTTACTATATATATATACACTATATTCCAAATATATTATTTTTCGAAACTTATTTATGTTAACTATTTGAGACATTTTATCTTTATGGTTACAATCTTTGTAATCAATTAGTTATATTTTGTCAAAACCCGGTAGAAACCTAGTAGGTTTTGAGCAAGGTATAGACGATGGTTATTTTATCAAAACTCGATAAGAAACCCGAAACCCGATGGAAAAACCCGAAACCCGACGGGTAATTACCCGATTAAAACCCGACGGGTTTGGGACGGACTTTCATAACCGGGTATAGGTTTGGGAATACCTAAACCCAACCCAAACCCGACCCATTTCCATCCCTATAGGCCGTAGTCCTTGGCCTTGGTTGGTCAGCATCCTTCTTTCTACTTCCTCTAGCTTCCCCATCAGTGCACTGCCTTGCCATATGGCCCGTCTTATCACATTTTTAACGCTTGGGCTTTGCACTGCATTCATTAGCATAATGCCCCACCCTTCCACACCTATAACTAGCATTCGATCCAACTGTACACTCTCCACCACGATCCCTTCCACATTTGTGAAAAACATCCATTCCAGCACCCCACTTCTCCCACACCTTCTGTTTCTTGTCTCTAGGGTTTCACATCTGAGTACCGGGTCGTTTGACATGAGCAACCCATTTCTTCTCTTTCTTCTCTTCTACCACCACATCCTCCATAGCCGGATCGTCATAAACCACCTCTGCGAGTTCAACAGCAAAGTCAAAGGTAGCATGTTTACTAATCTTGACTAAGGTGCGGACATTCTGTGGTAGTCCTCTTATGTAACACTTGATTCGCTTGGCCTCAGTGTTCACCATGTCAGGCACCAACCTTGACATGTGGTTAAATTCAGTGGTGTACCCGCGGTGTGTCATCTTTCCCGCCTTCAGATTTAGAAACTTCGTCTTAGCTCTCCCAACCTCGGCATCAGCACAAAACCGCTTAATCACCAACTCCTTCAGGTTATCCCACCTTATAGCCTTAATATTTTCTCTAGTCTTTCTTTCTTCCACATTCTCCCACCAGTACATAGCCTCATCAACAAACAACTGAGTAGCAAAACCTAATGCCTGGTCGGGACGGCACTCACTGATTTGGATAACCTTGTCCATTGTGGTTACCCACTGGAGAGTAGCGATTGCGTCTCTTTAACCAGTTAGCTTTGGCGGGTCACAAACTTTGAATGACTTGTAGTTACACCCACCTCGGCCTCTATTTCTTTCATCAACGTTCACATATCAAACTTTACTAGAGTCACATTCCTCGATCTCATCGACATTCTTACCATCCTTCCATGTCCTCTCAGCGGTCATTGCATGGCTTTCAGCAGACTTTCCAGGTTGTAAATTCTTCACTACAGCAGCTACAACTTGAGCAATGGCGGCTTGAACAACAATATCAAGTTGATTCCCTTCGTTGTTGCTTCAAATTCTCACAGTTGCGCTTCCCTCCTCTCTTTTGTTAGTAACTGATTCTTCAGAAGGTCCTCGGTCTATAGGTGTCCTACCACGACGTTTTGTACAACCTCCTTGACCGACAACATTTCTTTCCCCATCCATTCGTATTCTATAAGGAAACACAAACGTCATCACTCAAGGAACTATTTAGTACAAGGATAGTTAGGCTAAAGTTAATAACATTGGCCAGTTGTGATTAGCTGATCACATTACTCTTCATGTCCTATACACTTCTCTTTGTGAGTCCACCTATGCTACTTCTACTTCAAACAGTTCAAGTAATCATATACTCCTATCCCTAGTAATTAAGCTAACTTCCTTACACGTCCTTACCTTAGACATGAAATTAATCATACATTTTACCTTTACTTAACTTGCTTGAGTGACACATGGCTTTCTTGAACTAGCATCTTCTTTATTTTCTTTCTAAAGTCCCATTCTTTGTTTAAGTCTAAGCATGTAGGATGCTTAATTCTCTCGAACTTATGCTCTGATACCAACTTGTAAGAACTCGCTCCCAGTGCCCTTATTTGGTGTTGGATTTACTCATAAACACAGTTCTAAATATCAGAGTTAATTAAAACATTCACAGAATAATAAAACTCAACCATTCATTACAAAACATTCAAATCTTGACTTTAAATCATAACATAAAACATCAGGAAAATTATTCTTCAGATGCCAGCCTCTTCAGATCATGCCATGTGTCTCCCTCAAGCCAGCTGCTTTAATCTATTCACCTGCTTTCATACTAAAAGTCAGCTATGCTGACTGATTTCTAGTTAGTCAAATAACATACAATACATACACTTACTTATACATACGCATCCTAAGATACATATTATATACTTAACCTGTTCATCTTTCTTTCGTACATACATAAGAATATACCTTTCATTTTTTCTTTTGTACTTTTTTTCTTTCTTTGATTTTTTAATCTTACTTTACATACTAATACGTTTTAAATTGCCTTTCGGCCTATAACCCATTAGATATTATAAGGGTCTTGTCCCTATCCTCTCAGATGTTATAAGGGTCTGGTCCCTATCCTCTCAGATATTATAAGGGTCTGGTCCCTCCTTTCCGTTTACTCGTACCTTCATTTCTTCATACTATCATTCATACAATTCCATGCATACTCCTCTATATCATTCATACATACTTTATAAAACATTCACATAACATACACATATCATACACTTACCACTAAAGGTAAGTTTATTAACTAATCACATCGAGTATGAGCATCGCCCCGAAAACATAACAAAGAAATGGGGCTAGAAACTCACCTGTAATCGATTGCTTTATGAATTTATGATAATATCCTTCTTCAACTGTGCATGGCTAACAGTGTATCAATTAACAAGCATCACTTAACTACTCCTAATTATATCTTATTTCTAGGTCATTTCCCGTTTTTAACGTTTCTCTTCCTTATTAATTAATTACTTATCTTTAGCTCATATATCATATAAGTCCAAATCTATCATTTACGTACGTATACGTTGTTTATCTTTCGTTTATTTGGAAAATCATTCAAGCCCGTATAAGTTTTAGAGCGTGTAAGTCATTCTAGCGTATAAGTCCTAGCGTATGTCATACATGTACCACATACACGGCACGTTACATACTTACATATGCATTTCATACTTAAACCTTACATACATACATACACGCTTATATACATATACGGGTATACATACACGACATTACATATACATATACATTATATAAATATATGTATTATATATACATATACGGCTTACACATACATATACGCCCATACAAGTACTTATACGGCCTATTTATCTTATACGGCGCATATACTTATGTGCTGCTCTTACTTATACGGTGTATATACTTATATGCCAGTATAAGTCCAGTTCAGCTTCTTTATTCGCGTTTTTGGGGTTTTTCTACTATTCTTGCGCCGTCAGCCGCCGTTAACCACCATGGTTGGTCCGAGTTTAATCGTTTATGACCTAGGTAGCTTCGAGGTGTCCATATCTGATCTAAGGTGGCCCTTAAGCTCGTTTTTGGTTGTATAAACACCCTAATAAAGCTAGATCTAGATTCAAATGGCTCATTCAGCATCCCGGGGCTGTGGTGTAGGGTTTTAATATGTTAGGTCAGCTGAGATAAATAATTTCTTACCTTCGGTTGGTCTTGGGTTGTTGAATAGAATAGAGAAGAGAGTGTTTTGCTTAAGTGTGTGTTTTTGATGGTGTAGTCTAAGGTGTAGAATGATGGAGATAGAAAGGATTTAGTGTTTGAGGGTTATTTATACTTCTTAAGCCCATAGACCTTAAGCCCATCTTCAAGCCTAATTGCATTTTTCTAACTCGCAAAAATTGATTGCGAGAACCGGGATTCAAACTCGGATCTCTCTATCACACAACACCACCTTTATCACTCCACCAATCCATCTCGATGTTTAAATATCCCTCCTTATTAATTCTATGCTCATTTTCTCATCTTCCACTCCTTCCTAATTCTGTTCTCTTTTTCTTTCCATTCTTTCTTTACTTTTTCTTTTTCTTTTTCTTTCTTTTCTTTCTTTTCATTTTCTCTCGCTGATGCCCATCCTAACTTATTATTATTATTATTATTATTATTATTATTATTATTATTATTATTATTATTATTATTATTATTATTATTATTGTTATTGTTATTATTATCATTTTCATAAGCTGCAGCGGCAGTTTATTATTATTGCTATTATACTATTTATTTATTATTACAATTCAACATTTTACCATTTCCATCATTACACTTATTCAAGATCTAGCACTTTTATAATACGGTTCAAACCTTTATTGATTTTAAAGCCTAGTTTAACAAGATCTAGAAGGCTAAACGAGCTGAACTTAACTAATGAGTCGAATGAATCTGACCCATTAATTTCACATTTTAACATCAAGTTTATTTTTTTATTAACTCTTAGACCCCGATCTAAGGTTCTACAAATTTTCATAGAAAACCAATATCAAATGAACGATCTTTTGGATAACATGTACCTTAAACGGACCGATTTTTAGGCTTAACTTTTGTCTGAGTTAAGCTTTGATGATCTCATGTTATTCTAGTGATAATAAACAAGCCTGATTTTTCTTTGTTATGGTCCGAAATCTCAAAGAGATTTGGAGTGTGTGTGTTGGTAATAATGGAAAATGGATAGGATTTAAGGGTTTAAGTGGTATATATATACTCCTTAAGTATGAACCTTAGGCCCATTAGCACACTAGTCCATGATTTATTTTTTCCCAACACCATTAAAGCCTACCATCCTTTATATTATTTTATTATCTATATAACGACAAATTAAGTAAGCATAAATTAAATAGCAATATTTCTTTGTCTACTATTTAAGAAACGTCGGATGTTACAAGTCTACACTCCATAAAAGAGGTTTCATCCCCAAAAGATAACTATTACTTAAACAAATCTAGGTGAAACATGCACATTTCTTATTCAACTTCCCTTACAATGCCTTACGATTCATTTGATCCCTTACGATACTTTCATATCACTTTCATCAATGGGATAACTTTACAACGAAGCTGTTTTTCCTTGTGGTCGACTATCTCTACGGGTTTCAATGTAGTTCAACTGTTCATCAACCTCTATGTCTACTAATGGCACATAAGACATGGAATCAGCTTAGCATTTTCTAGGGTGAGACACATGAAAAGTAGGGTGAATTCCTTCTAACTCCTCGGGTAAATCTAGCTTGTAAGCCACTTCACCCACATGGTCTACAATCTTAAACGGTCCAATGTACCTTGGACTCAGTTTTCCTCTCTTCCTGAAACGAATAATTCCTTTCCAAGGCAAGGCCTTGAGAATCACCCTATCATCAACGTTAAACTCAATTGGCTATCGCAGCTTATCGGCATATGAATTCTGTCGGTCTTGTGCAGCTTTCATTCTTTCCTTGATATGATCAAACCTTGAAGAAGTTTCTTGCACAACTTCTAAACTTCCAATTTCTATCTGACCAATCTCTCCCTAACATGCAGGAGTTCTACAACGTTTACCATACAACATCTCAAACGGCGGCATACCATTACCATAGTGGTAGCTGTTGTTATAAGAGAATTCTACCAGATGCAAATGATCATCCCAACTTCCTCCATAGTCCAAAACACAAGAACGTAGAATATCCTCAAGGGTTTGGTTAGTTATTTTAGACTTCCCATCTCTGTGGGGATGATATGTCGTACTGATGTTCAATCTCGTTCCCATAGCTTCATGGAAATTTTCAAGAATCTGGAAGTAAAGCGAGTATCTCTATCAGACACAATTGATAACGGCACTCCATGCTTAGCTACAACCTCTTTTATGAACACATTTTCTAATGTTTCTGATAGGATCGCCTCACGTATAGGCATAAAGTAAGCACTTTTTGTTAAATGGTCCACTATCACCCAAATGGTATCATGTTGTTTAGCTGTATGATGTAGCTTAATTATGAAATCCATGGTGATGTATTCCCATTTACATTCTGGTATCTCTAAAATTTGCATCTTCCCATATGGTTTCAGGTGCTCTGCTTTAACTTGAAAGCAAGTTAAATACTTACTGGCATAATCTACCACATCATTCTTCATACCCAGCCTCCAGTAGTCCCTCTTTAGATCTTGTTACATCTTAATGGATACTTGATGAATCAAGTATCTCGACTTGTGAGCTTCATCTAAGATTCGAGCTCTAAGAGTTCCATGGCGTGAAATCCACATACGGTCAAACCTAATCTTCACACCATGATTTTTATCAATCAACTCGTCTTGTTGTTCAAAAATTATCTCTTTCTTCATTAGCCCTTCTTCTATAGGCACCTCCTACTGCACCTTGATGATCTCTTTCAGGAGATCTGAGTTAATGATCAACTTATACGACTTCACGGTTGCAATGACTTCTTCATTCTTACGACTTAACGTGTCGGAAACCACATTAGCCTTACTAGGATAGTATTTGATATCACAGTCATAGTCCTTTATCAACTCTAACCATCTCCTTTGTTTCTTGTTCAACTATTTCTGGTCAAAGAAGTACTTCAAACTCTTACGGTCGGTGTAAATAGTACACTTATTACCATATGATATTGTCTCCATATCTTAAGAGAATGCACTAACGCTGCTAGCTCCAAATCATGCGTCGGGTAAGTACTTTCATGAATTTTCAACTGTCTGGACGCATAAGCTATCACTTTTCCTCGTTTCATTAACACGCAACCTAACCCACGATGCGAGGCATTATTACAAACAACCAAATCCTCATCACCATCGGGTAAAGCAAGGATTGGAGCATATGTGTGTCTTTTCCTTTATTCCTCAAAAGTTTCCTCCTTGTACTTACCCCAATTGAATACTACAGACTTTCGGGTCATTCCGGTCAGCGGTGCGGCTATCTTGGAGAAGCCTTCAATGAATCTTCCATAATAGCCAGTCAACCCTAAGAAGGTTCGTATATCAGTCGGGTTTTGCGGAGCCTTCCAATTAATTATCGCCTCAATATTAGCTGGTTCCACAGTAATCCCTTCAGGATTGATTACGTGGCCTAGAAATTATACCTCATGCAACCAGAATGCGCACTTTGAAAACTTAGCGTACAATTTATCTTCCTTTAAAATCTCCAATACTTCTCTTAGATGTTCAGCATGGTCAGACTCGCTCTTCGAATAAGTCAATATATTGTCACTGAAAAACGATAACTGACTTTTCCATCATCGGGCGACATACCCTATTCATCATGTCCATAAATGCTACTAGAGCATCTCCAGACAAAATGACATAAGGAGGAACTCGTAGTGTCCGTATAATGTCTAAAACGTTGTCCTAGGGATATCTGCCTCTTTCACCTTCAGGTGATGAGAACCAACTCGCACCTTGTAGTTGATCAAACAAATCATCAATCCTCGGTAACGGATATCTGCTCTTCATCGTCAGCTTATTCAACTCACGATAATCTATACATATTCTCATACTTCCATCCTTCTTCTTAACGAACAACACTGGTGCACGTCATGGGGAAACACTCGGCCTTATGAAATTTCATCGAGGAGTTCTTGCAGTTGGGACATCAATTCTTTCATCTCGGATGACACCAGGCGGTAAGCTGCTTTCACGATGAGCTATGCTCAGGTATTAAGTGTATATGAAATTCTACCTCATGCTCCGGTGGTAATGTCGGAAGGTCCTCAAGGAACACTTCTGGATAGTCGCGCACAACAGGAATATCTTTCACTTCTTTCGTCTCTGCCGTAGCTTTGACAACATAAGTCAAGTCGGCACCGCACCCTCGCCTTACAAACCTTCGGCTTTTGTCATCAAAATGACATTAAGCCCTGAACTTTCTTTATCACCATAAACCGTCACCGTACCACCATCCAAGAACTTTAACCATATCAACCTACTCTTACACACTATTTGAGCCTCAAACTCAGATAGCCAACCCATTCCCAAGACCACATCGAATTCTCATAAGGTTATAACATACAGGGTAACAGGGAACTCACGTCCTTCTAACTCTTTCTTAAAATCCTTAACCATTCTCATTATCCTAACCGAGGTATCACTAGCAGTTTCTACTATAAAAGTTTCAGGCACACAACAATATTTCATTTTAGCTAACTTACTAAATTTTGTAGCTACAAAACTTCTATTCGCACCTGAATCAAACAATACTGAAACCGAAATACCGTTTACTAGAAACGTACTTATGACAACATCTGGGATTTGCTTGGCTTGCTCCTGAGTCAACATGTAAGCTCTGGTCCTTGGCTTATTATGGTCATCATCCTTCTTTCCACTTCCTCTAGCTTCAAAATCAGTGCATATGACCCGTTTTACCACATTTGTAACACGCGGGATTTTCACTGCACTCATTTGCATAATGTCCTGCCTTTCCGCACATATAACACACATTAGACCCAAGCCTGCACAACCTACCTTGATCTTTCCCACATTTGTGACATAAATCCAAACTCCCATCCCACTTGCACTCCCCAACGTGCATTTTACCACAAGTCTTGCACGACTTCTTTTCCCACACTTTCTATCTCTTATCCGTAGAGTTCCACAACTGAGTACCAAGTTTTTTAGCTGGATTTACCCATTTCTTATTTTCTTCTCTTCCACCACCACATCGTACACAGTTAGGTCATCATAGAATGTCTCTGCGTGTTCAAAAGGTAGCAGGTTTACTATGCCTGACTAAGGTGCAAACATTTTATGGAAGACCTCTAATGAAGCGCTTGATCATTTTCGCTTCAGTGTTCACCATATGAGGACCCAAGATCGTTCTCTGTCCACACCTGTTCTATGTTAATTGGGCCTGACTTTTTTGGGCTTTAACAATACATGGAATTAAATTATTGGACCAATATCACTTTTATTGTTACTGTTAAGATGGGCCAAATAACAAATGGTAATGGACTCCATAATGGGAACTGCTACTTGCATACCTCGTCTGTTGTCTCATGAGGGGTTTAGCAAGTGGAAGTTCAGATTTGAGAAATACGTGAAAATGAAATATGCCAATGTTTGGAGAAGTATTATTAGGGGTCCTTAAGTTATCACATACCAACGTGACAATTCTCAAGAGGTTGTTGTGAAACCCATTACTCTGTATGATGATGCTGATTTTGAGAAGGTCGAAGAGGATGACAAGGCGCTTTCCACTTTAACCATGGCACTCTCACCGGAGATTGCCTTGGGATTTAGAGAACTACAGTCTGCTTAAGCTCCATGGGAAGTGTTAATTAAGGTGTATGAGGATAATGAAGATATGAGAAGTAGTCTTCAAGATCTCCTGCGTCCGAAATTCAACATGTTTAATCATGTTCTGGGAGAGTCGTTGGAAACTCAGCTGCAGAGGTTCATATCTCTTGTGACTGAGATGAGATCGGCTAATATTGGTTTAACTGCTGCTGAAACTAACAATAAACTGATCAGTTCACTATCTCAAAGCTAGAATATGAATGTTGCTGTGATTAAGAAGACAAAGGATCTCAACAAGTTGACTCTGTCAGAAGTGATGGCAATTGCCATGGTTGTGTTTCGTTCAAATAAATTCACTAAGAGAACAGGCAGAAACAACTGGAACGTGCCATCTAATTAGAAGGTAGAATTTAACAAGGATACCTTGAGGTGCTACAATTGTCATGAGTCAGGTGGTCATTTTACTCGTGAATGCACTAACCCGGCGACAAAAGAAAACAAAGAAAGGGCGCTGGTCCCGGTGGGAAGTGCTAGAGGAGAAAGTGGGACATGTTCGGGTGAAGGTCAACGGGGTTTGGTAGCTCAACAATTCTCGTGGACTGACCAGATGGCTGCTCTCAACATAAGTAATCAGACAGCTAATTTTGCTCATGTTGAAGATGCTGAAGAAGAGAATGCTGTTGAGGAACAAGTTAAGGAGCTTCAATTTGCTTTCATTACTTTCACTCCTTCCAGCCCATCTAAGGTAAGTTCCAACTATGTTCTCAAGCCTGTATTGATAAAGTAGATCTATATAAGCTCCACAATAGCAACTTGCTTAGGGAAATGGAAGTAGTAAAATCTGAAAACTATAAGCTTAAGAAAAATGGAAATGACTTCTTAGATAAAATAGAAGCACAGAAAAAGGATTTTCTATATTACCATCAAATTTTAGTATAAAATGTTGTCACCACCAAGATGCTAAACACGAAATCGCTTAATTAACTGCTGAACTTAAAGCCTACAAGCTAGAGATTTCAAATCTGACTAATAAATTTTAAAAGGCTAAACTGGATTTTAAAAATTTCGATGGTTCCAGTAAAGTAGACAATTCAATGATTGAAAATCAATTGTGGTGGAAAGAAAACGAAGGTGAGGGTATAGGATATAGTCATGTACCCCCACCATACAATGACAATTATACTGGTCTTCCTCTTACCAAGGAGAAGGAAGAGAAGGTAAAAGACATGAAGTATGGTAAACCAGCTAAAAATGATAAATATGATTCAGTAATGCCACCGCGTACACTTCAGGAGTGAACGATTATAATGTGTTTGCCTCATGTGCAGAGAAAGTAGTCGTTGAGGATTAGACTGATGAGGATAATGATTGTGTTTCATTTAATAAAGACATTAATTCTGATGTTTCTTTAAAGTTACCTGTTTTGAATTCTGTTATTCCGAATGTTTGTGTGGGCTCTGGTTTTAAAAAGGAAAGACAATTGCGTGGTTGATTCCGTTAAAACTTTGAATTCTGGGGATGTAGTTTTTAATAAGTTTAAAAAATCAAAAAATTCTAATAAATACTCATTGCCTAATTTTGTTAAAGAGGGATGCTCTAATGACAAACAGGGTGATAAACCAAACAATGTGTCAAGCAATAAACACCAGGCTAGGAAAACCGGTCCACACAATATGTCCAGACAGGGAGTTGACCACAATAAATTTCAAATAAAACGTCAAACATGTTTCAATTGTGGCATTCCTGGTCATATTGTTAGAAACAGTCCACACCGTCCATATGTACCATATTATGGATTCTATCAGAGGAATATGCCTCATAATACCTATTAACGAGATTTCAGGTATCACCAGGCTAATCCCTCTGACGGTGATTGGAACAAAAACAAATCTGGTAGGTTTAGTCATCATCAGACTAAGCCTTACATGTTTTGTAAAGGTGATAGAAACGGTGTTTCAGCCTAAAAAACGAACTTGGTTGTTAAACCGAAACAAGTAAGGAAGAAAATTCATCTATGTCTCCCACTTGCAAACCAGAGATCAAGTCATCCATTCGTACAAAGAATAGTAAATCTTATAATGGTAGACATGAATGGTTGCCTAAGTCTCCGGTGAAAGAATCATCAAATTCTATATTATATGATCGCAAAGACATGTCATGGCAACCCGTAACAACTTTAGATGAATCAGGTTCACCCAGTGTTACTACGGACTGGGTACAAAGTCTAACTAGTCTCGCACATCGTGCAGGAACAGCTATGGAGGAATATCATCAGGCCTTGGTATGTTGATAGTGGATATTCCAGGCACATGACAGGAGACATTTTCCAGCTACACGACATTCAGATTTTTAACGGTGGGTATGTTTCCTTTGCGGGATGAGAGAAAGGGAAGATTACGCAGAAGGGTATTGTAAGTAATGATGTTCTAAAATTTGAGAACGTTAATTTTGTTCCTGAGTTGAAACACAGTCTGCTAAGTGTTTTGCAGATCTGTGATAAAGGTTTCTCAACTCATTTTACTAATAAAGAGTGTCTGATTTTAAAACCTGGTATCATTATACTAGAAGACTGGATTCTTGTTCGATCACAAAGAAAATATAATGCTTATGTGATCGACATAAACAAAAATGTTCCTGACGAAATAACCTGCTTATTTTCAAAAGTGTCAGAACATAATGTCATGCTTTGGCATCGTCGTTTTGGTCATGCAAATGTTAAAAATTTAAATAGTCTTGCTAAAAATGACTTGTTTTGTGGTTCACCCGTCAAAGATTGTGTTACTATTGAAAAGTGTGTGGCTTTTGCTTTGGGCAAACACAATCGCATATCTCATAAGCCAAAACTGGTTAATACTATTTCATCAGTTTTTCAGTTATTGCATATGGACCTGTTCGGTCCAGTTCAAGTCTTGAGTCTTTCTCGCAGCTCTTACTGCCTTGTTATTACTGATGATTACTCATGTTTTACTTGGGTGTTTTTCTTTTCAAATAAGAGTGAGACTACAGAATTGATCAAGCGATTCGTCGTGCTTATGGAGAATTAGCTCAACCTAAAGCTAAAGGGTATTCGATGTGACAATTGCACAAAATTCAAGAATTCTACATTGAACTACTTTTGTGTCGAAAATGGGGTGCTTCGACAGTACAGTTTAGCTAGGACACCGCAACAGAACGGTGTTGCTAAACGGAGGAACAGAACTCTTATAGAGGTGGCAAGAACCACGTTATCTAATTAAAAGTTTCCATTGTTCTTCTGGGCAGAGGCTGTTAACACGGCATATTATGTTCAAAATCGAGTGCTGATCAACAAGTATCAAATGAAAACTCCATATGAGATCAACAAGCCCACAGTTGCACACTTTCGGGCATTTGGTTGTCCATGTACTCTGCTGAATCTCGAATCGACTCCAAAGTTTTGGGGCCAAAGCTGATGATTGTTATTTTGTTGGGTATGTTGGTCACATTGCTTCAGAGTCTACGAAAAATCAACCAAGCAGATACTAGAATCGTATGATGTACTTTGGTTGGAAGAAAATGAGACCGATGTCCGTGTTGGTCCCGACATGTTGTTCGATTATAATGAACTCTTCAAACCCTTCAATGTGTTTCCCGTCATCGATACATAAATTTCGGTGCTGACGTCTTACATTCTGAGAAAGAAGATTTACCTCATAATCACCCAATTCCACTAAGCCATTGTCAGACAATCAATAAGAAAAGGTTACCGAAACCGTGTCTTCACCAACATCAGCATAAAACACTCCAATAGTTGAGGGGAGAGTCTTATTCGTCAAATTTTTTAAAGTACTTTATTCCCAGATGTCATTCACAATGAATACATTTCCAGCACCTCGTACTCACACAGTACGATGACATCTTGATGGAAGAACCATCTCACTGAAATCCTTGAAGTTCTATCAAACTTACCTTCCACCAGTTCTATTCCTAAGCAATCAATTCCGTCCAGAATTCAGCGAGATCATCGAGTTGAAAATGTCATACGTCTTATTGAAGCAGGTGTGTCCACCAGTAGTCAGACCAGGCACATCAACAGTTGTTTGTTTTCTTGTTTCAACTCTTAGATTGAGTCGAAGTCAGTGGAAATGGCACTTCAAGAACCAAGCTGGGTGGATGTTATGCTTGAGGAACTGAATCAGTTCGATAAGCTCAAAGTTAGGAGATTGGTTGAGCTACCCGTTGGACAGAAAGTGTTAGATGCAAGATGGGTTTTTCAAAACAAGCAAGATGACACGGGGGTTATTGTTCGAAACAAGGCACGGCTCATTGTTCGCGGTTTTCATCAGGTTGAAGGTTTAGACTACGCTGAAGTGTATGCTTCTGTGGCTAGACTTAAGGACATTCGAATTTTTCTGGCATATGCTTCATTCATGGGGTTTACGGTCTATCAGATGGATGTTAAAACCGCATTTTTGTATGGCGAAGTTAAAGAGGAGATTTATGTGGATCAGCCACCGGGGTTCATGGACTCAAAGAATCCTACTCATTTATACAAGTTAGATAAGGCACTGTATGGTCTTCATCAAGCTCCTCGGGCATGGTATGCAACCTTAACTTCTCATCTTCTAGGTCACGGTTACAAGAGAGGAACCATTGATCAAACTTTGTTCCTTAAAATCGTTGGGAAAGATTTGATTCTTGTTAAAATTAGGTGGATGACATTATTTTTGGGTCTACTAGAACTGAGTTGTGATCTGAATTTGAAGAGGTGATGAAGAAGAGATTTGAAATGAGTTCGTTGGGGGAATTGGCAACATTTCTAGGGTTGCAAGTTTGTCATAGTTTGACGGGGATTTTGTTGCATCAAGGAAAGTATGTTGAAGATATGCTTGCGAAATTTGAATTTCAAGACTCCAAGAGTGCGACA
Source organism: Bidens hawaiensis (assembly GCF_021521415.1). Taxonomy (NCBI): domain Eukaryota; kingdom Viridiplantae; phylum Streptophyta; class Magnoliopsida; order Asterales; family Asteraceae; genus Bidens; species Bidens hawaiensis. The sequence continues at coordinate 455,252 of NW_027492172.1, forward strand.
ACTCCTATGGCGGAAAGACCTCTACTGTCCTCTGATCCTGAAGTATGTCTCGTAGATCAAATGTACTATCGATCGATGATCGGGTCCCTGATGTATCTCACCGCAAGTCGCCCTGACATCATTTTCGCTGTTTGTCAATGCGCCCGTTTCCAGGCGAACCCTAAATTCTCTCATTTAATTGTTCTTAAACGTATTTTTAGATATTTGAAAGGGAAACCAAAGCTAGGTCTGTGGTATCCCAAAAACCGAAGCTAGGTCTTTGAAATCCACATCTGCTGGCTGTCAGTTTTTGAGCGATCGTCTTGTTTCATGACAATGCAAGAAACATCAAACGGTTTCCACATCAATTGCTGCTCACAGGTTATATGGGTGAAACATCAATTGCTGGACTACGGTTTAGAATTTCTTGACACCCCTATCTTTTGCGATAATGATGCTGCTATTTCCATTGTTAAAAATTATGTTCAGCATTCATGAAACAAAGCACGTCGATATTAAAATTCATTTTATTCGTGAATGTTACAATCGTAAATTGATTCATCTTGAGCATGTTCACCCTGATAATAATGTGGCGGACTTATTTACAAAACCGATCGGAACAGCCAGATTTAATGTGCTTGTTGGGTTTCTTAAAATGCTTTTTTTGAGGACTGAGTCTTTTTTAGGTTATATTTGTGCATATTTTCTAAATTTGCATAAATTTATGGGGGGGGGGGGGGAATTAAAATATCAAAAAGAGTGTGTGCATGTGTGTGTGTGTTTATATTAAAAATTAAGAAAAATTAATTAAAAGTATATTTATTCACTTTTGCTTAAAATTATGTCGGTTTCTCAAGTTTGAATGACATATACTAGTATATGTTTGGTCCTGTCATCTACTTGTAGACTCACAGGATAGCCATTCACCTAAATACCGAAAGCATCTGGGGCGATTGTGATGTGTTTTGTTTTTAGTTCTCCTGCTTAAAATTATGTCGGTTATTCTAAGTTTGAGGGACACATATTTATATCTGTGTTTGGTCCTGTTAACCAACTATGGACATCCGGGATTGACATTCACCTGAGAACTAAGAGTGACCGGGGTGACTGAATTTTAAATGTCTTATGTAATTCTCTGGGAAGTGATATGATTATTCAATTAATAGCTTTTTAGAAGCTTCAGAATATTCTCAAATGAAATCGATCCAACATTTGGAAAATGATGGGTAAATTGATTTTGTGTGCCTAATGGGTGAAGTTATTAAGCTTAAAAGGCTCTAGAACAGTTATTGATTTGCATGGTAGCTTTCGATGATGTGTAAAAGTTGAAGTGATATAAACTAAATATGTTAAAATTATTGTGGAGAGTCATTTTGAATAATTGTGCATGTCTTCATATACATCTCTCCGAATGATAGGCAGAATAGTAATTACCTAGTCATACACGAGCCCGTTAGTGTCTTGATCTCCAAACATGTTATGTCCTTGTTCTTTTATTAAAAAAAATCTTATTGTAAGTAGTATATATATATTATAGTATTAATAAATGTTGGTTTTAAAGCTTAAATGGTCAAATTAGAACTACAAGGGTGAGGCTTTAAAATCTGTTTTGAACACCCTGAATGAAAGGCATGTAAGTCCGGATGGCTTGTAAGTCCAACGTTCAACCTTAAGGCTTAAAAATTCTCTTGTTATCTACAAAATTTTGATCAAGAACTAGGGGGTTGGAGTCAAATTGGGGTGATCTTGGGAAAGCCAAATACGATTTGAGAATATATAGGAGGCATCACAAGTCCATGAGTGATGTCCATCTAAGATTTATGCCAAACTGAACCTAACTCGTATCATTAACACAATGAAAATCATGCTAAGTCTATTATACCAGCTATCAACATGTCTCTTTGTGTCATCATAACGTTGAACATGAATCTTTGTGAAAAGATCTTAATCAATATGATTCCATGTTTGGATCTTTACATAAAGGCAGCGTTTTTATCAAAACTTAAGTTTGATCCCAAATTGTTTCCAATTTACAAGAAAACTAGGTGATTCATCTTGTTTTGATTGTTATTATGATTTCATTTTATTCCATTCATTTTATTTTATTTTCACTTCTTAATTACTCTCTTCGAAACAGATGTTATAAGAAATAGGTTTTAAAACCATGGATCAAGCTTATGATAGTCTTAAAACCTTTCAACCCATGTATCCTTAAGACTGATTTAATCAAATTATGTTGGGCTTGGCTCACATCTATGTTTTTGGCCCATCGAGGTTCTCAGCCCAGTTGAAATTCTTTTGAGATATAAATGGCCGATATTTGCATTATTGGTCCTAGTCTTCCAAAATATCTTGCTCATCAACTCCAGCCGAAAACTAATTAATATTCCTTCCTCACTAATCAAGATTAACCAGTTTTTGTGTTTCTCATTATTTTGTGATCTTCGTTCATTAACAGGTAAAGGAACAACAAGGACAACATGTTCGGTTTATTGGTGTTTGATTGAGACTTGATATTGGTGTTTGGTTCAGACTTTCTTGGTGTTAATATGATTGACTTTAATTAGGATGATGTGGTTAAGATCTATGTTGGAACGAATGTACTAAGGGTACTTGCAGGTTTTGGTCGTCTATGGTGATTTCGGCCTTTCAGAGAAGATGACACAAATTTCAAAGTGCTCAAAGGGTTCTCTCTTCCAAAAGGTTTGACCGTAAACCCGTGGTCAAACCAAGAGTTCTCGGTTGACTTGTTGATCGATAACTCCTTCAAAGTGCTCAAAGAACATTATTTCAGACTACAACAACTAGCCAACAACCAGAGCTTGAGTCGGCTACTGCTGAGACTCACGTTGATACAAGCTCAGCTACTGCTGAACCTCAAACTCAAGAAAAGATATTTGATGACATTACTCATGAGTTTGACATTGAAGCTGACATTCCAATCTTTGACGAGCCATTGGGATCATCTAACCCGATAGGTCAGTTGAGTTCCAGTGCTACTGAGAAGATCACTCATATTCTTGCTTGCAAGATAATTTTTTGCAGGATAAGGGAAAGGGAATTACTCTTGAAGCTGCACCTGTGGATGTGCAGGCTTTGCAACGTCGAGTCTTTGAACTCGAACAAGATTCAGTTGTGAAAGATGTGCGTATTCAAGAACTTGAAGCCAGCAAATCAGATAAAGATTCTAAGATTATAGCTTCAGTCTAATATGGGTGGTCATACTGCTACGAACCTGGACCTCCAACAGAAACTCATTTGAAAGTTTGGAGATGAATTTAAGAGTAGTAAAGATGTTGCATCAAATACCCTCATTGTTGATCAAGGTGGTAGTTCCAGTCGTCATCCAACCACAAATATAGATGAATCTGAACCACGGAAACATTATTTCTCTACACCTCTAAAACAGATGAGCAATCTGACCGACTCCAAAAGAAGATTCTTATTATGAAGAACTTTAACCAGAACGTTGAATCCTCTGATCATCCAGATTAGTTTATTCTAGTTCTACAACATGGTGTTTCTGAAAAATATAGTGATAGGTCCGGGATCATGTCATGGGGATTCAATATTGATAAGTCGATGTGGTGGGTGAAACAAAAGTCCGGGACCACCAAGTACTATAAGAAAACGAAGGATTTTGGATCATGGACAAACGTAGACCTCAGCGACCTTATCAATGCTCCGTTCCATAATCCAAATCACGACAAGAGAGCTACAAACTTCTGGAACTTCTTAAGAGACAAGTCGATCAGGGATTCCCAAATATGACTTCCGCTGAGTCATTTTTGAAGAAAGCTAAGGGTGTTCGGGATCCAAAGACTGGAAAGACAATGGTGAATGTGATGTGGCCCGCTACCAACAAGGCTACTCATGTTCCTCTATCCACTTCCATTACAGAAGGATCACTCGATGAAATGCAAATCTGGACATAAGAAAGTAAAACTGTTACTGTTGCTCATCTGAAAAAGGAGCAGTATCGGTTTGTTGACCGCGTGATCTACTGAAGTTTCATGAGCGAGACATCAAGACGTTGGGTAATTTTCAGATTATTGTCGAACCATTATTTGAGGTTGCTGCCAAAGAATATACAGGAATGGTGGCCTCAATAATCAGAACGGGATTGTGGAATGGAGGATATAGAGAAGCTGATGCTAATGTTTGGGAGCACGACTAAAGACGAAGTTACAAACCATGGGGAGATTGTTGGGTCAATGTTTTGTTTGGTTTGTACATAGTTTGTGTCTTGTATGTATGTGTAAACCGAGATCATGGTGATCTCGGTGAGCTTTGGCCTGTTAAGGGCTAGGTTGTAATTCCCCTATATATATAGACATGCTATGTATAGGGTTGAGGTTGGCCGTTCACTTAGAGTTGTTGAACGAGGGTTTGTGTACCATGTGCTTAAACATTAGACGTTAAATATACGTATGTTTTGAAGCTTCTCTTGTGTTCTTTACATGTTATACACGTTTGTCTTGAATCGTCTCTTGTTATATTCCGCAATAACATAGAGATCATATTGAAAGATCTGTCTTAAGGACTTACACTTCCCTTTGTGAGTCCACGTATGCTATGTTCTATTTTAAAATGGTTAAACAAGCAATCAAAGAATAAACAATCAAATACTCCTATCTCTAGCAATTAAGATAACTTGCTTACACATTCTTACATTACAGGTGAAATAAATCATGAACTTTACCTTTACTTAGCTTTCTTGGGTGACACATGGCCTTCTTAAACTGACATCTTCTTTCCTTTCTTACATAATTCCCATTTTCATTTCGAGTCTAAGCATGTAGCATGCTTATTTCTCTCAAACTTATGCTCTGATACCAACTTGTAAGGTCCCGATCCCGGCGTCCTACTTTAGCGTTGGATTTACTCATAAACAGAGTTCTAAATATCAAAGTTAATCAAAACATTTCGCATAATAGATAAATTAAAACCATTCATTACATAAGTCATAAAAATTAAACCATATAAAACATGTATTCAGTTCAAACATCATTAATTAAGTCTTCAGATTCCAGCTTCTGTGACATTTGTCATTTTCGATTTAACTTGTATTTGTTTTTGTATCGACAACCCGACCCGTTTCAGGTCTTTCGGATTCGTCGTTATAAATAAAATGTTGGGTTTTATGTTCATTTATTTTACACAAATGTCGGATCAAGAAAACATCCTTTTCGGTACCTTAAAACACCTCTTTATAGCGAAAAACGACTTAAAACAAACTTAAAAGGATTAATTGTTTCAAACACCTCTTGTTGTTTGTGCATTGTTTGACCATTTTTAACCAATGAAATGCATGTATACCCCTTATGACTAAACTATAATTTTTCCACTATAAAAACAAGTCCCGTGCAGCCATTTTGGTTTGTTCTTTCTTCTCCAAACTCTCTCAATCTAAGATCCAAGTATCCATTCTTCGAGTTCTTGATAGTTTGACTCTTCAAGGCCAAACTAATACTAAACATTATTACTAACTAATTCTTGGTAATTAAAGTTTGTTACTATAACTTGTATATTACATACTCCCCTTGTTCCTTGGCTATCCCTTCTCCAGCCATGTCGGTTTAGGTGTATTGCTAGGCAAGGCTTCATGGAGGACTATTATAATCCTTGTTAAACACTTTAATTTATGTTTTAATTTATGCAAGCTTAATAATGTTTTTTAGTTTCTAATTACTTTAGTTCCAAATCATTTAAACGAGTTCTATGGTAATGGGTACGTGGCCACCATTCTCGGTTTCATCCCGAGTCAAAAGTCGAAGCAAAACCGAACTTTTGTTTAAATACTTTATTTTTAACATATTGTATGTAAGACTTGAGTATTATCATTTCTAAGTTTGTTCTAATGAGTTCTATGGTATTGGGTATGTGGTAACCATCCCCATTCTTTGTAAGGCTCTGGTCCCAGTGCCTCACTTTGGACGTTGGATTTACTTATAAACACTGTTCTAAATATCAGAGTTAATTAAAAATTTTGCGGAATATAAATCTTTTATTAAACATTACATATTAGTTCATAAACATGTCTTAAACGAACATCCTTGTCTTTCAAAATGAAACATTAATTATAAAAATATCATGAGTCTACGTGTAACAACTCGGACTTTTCGAATTAATACTTTTATTAACACACCCGACTCGGTTCAATGTTCGGGTTATTTTATTTAAATATTTCGTTATCGAGTTTAAATTGACTAATTATTAATATATTATCGTTTAAATTAGTTATATAAAACATATTTATTATCCTTTTCTTGTCTTGGCAATTTTAACCCAAAATGTAAACTTTATCCATTTAGGTGTCATCTTTAAACCTAAGGGACTGAATTGAAACTTGTGTTATAACCCATAATCCTTACCCATATGTTATACCCGGTTTCAATTTGGGAAATCTTGGACCATAATTTACGTAATATTGTTGGTAATCGAATCTTTCAACATCGTGTATGCTCTATAACCGGTCTAATCGTCAACCTAAATATGTTAATCAAAAAGTTTTTGATATTCTTTTCCTTATTAGCGAAGCCGACCCTAATCCGGACTTATTACACAAGCAATCGTTCATAATAAATCAATTAAACTCGTATGCACAATCACCTAACCCTAGCCGTCCATAAACCCCTAATTAATTGTACTATGATCAGCCGCTACCTGTTTGTTCATTACCTCTAATTGCCGACCATTGTTGCGACCAGTTCACCCACGGCTGATCATCATCTACGGTAATTGATTTATGTTTTGAGTTCGTGCTTGGCTAATGATCAATAACCCTATCATTCGATCAATAAACAACAATTGATTTACGTGATTGTTTAATCTAGGGTTTTGTTCAAACCTGTTTATCATCGCGTCTGGTTATATGTATAGGTTTCTGAGTTTTAAACATCTGGCACACCAGCCCAGTTGGTGTGTGTGTGTGTGGGTTATGTATCAGTGGCCAGTGGCGCGGGTTCGAGTCCCGGCCACGGCACTTTTTGCTTTTTATTTTGTTTTTAATGGTTAAACTTGTTTAAACGAATTTTGGTTAATACTAAAAGATAAATGTACACTTATTTACTTAACCGACATCGTTAAATTGTCGTTCTTCGGTCTTTTCATATAATCATATATGTATTTATAATTTGTGTAAACATATATATATATTAGATTTAATAATGATTTTAACAAGTAAAAATATATATATAAACCTATTAAATTTAGTTTTAATTTAAAATAGATCTTTAAAAACCAATCTCGTTATATAAACTATAAAATTTTTATAAATATTATTTAAGTATTTTTTAAGCATTTTATAAAACTTTGAGATTAAAATTAATAATAAATTTTTGTAATATATAACTTTCGCAAGAACGCACCCGATCATCAAATCCGAACGTCTGTCTAGTTTAAGCATTTCATCGTTTTCTCGTCTGTTAAGGTGAGTACCACATTCACCTCTTTTTACTCGTTTTCATACTGTTTTGGGGACATATGCATAAATAATATTTCTAATATATACTTATACTCAAAAACTGCAACTTTGTCTTATGTGTTAACAATTTATAACATACATGTTTATGTGCTTATTTGCTTTCTATGCTTTCGCATTCGGAGAGGTCCAACATAATCTCAGTCTAGTATGATCATACGCCAGTCGTTAGCCTTTGTGCTTCTCGACATCTCAGTTATACTTGATCATTTAGTTATTTTGTTATTCTCATATGACTTGTTGCAGCTATGTATTTTGTTATATATACTATATGTACAACTAACCTGGTGTGTTGCTCACTCAACATGTGTTGTTGACAAAACTTTATTTTATACGCATATGCAGGTTGGTGAAGACTTAGTGAAGAATTTAGCTAGAAGAATTATTTAATCAAGAAGTATAAAATTTGTATTGTTGTATGAATTATGTACTTGTTTGTATTTGATTTATTGGATAATTGAATTCAATTAATAGATAGTGTCATTTAAATATTGTGCATGATAGTAACCTTAAGAGTTGTGACAATCAGTTCGCGCTCCGGCATTTCCGCCGTAGGTTGGGGTGTGACAGATTGGTTTCAGAGCTGAAGGTTTAAGATAGGTCGCTAGAAATTGCCTTAGACACATGTTTAGGAACCCTATACCTGCCTATCTGTTTACCTTTATATGTTCAAATTAAATTGTTTAAAGCTTTCTTAGATAATTATTTATTATCTATTATATTGTTATGCACACACACAAAAACTCCGAGGCTATGCCTCAACATTCAAAGAAAACTTTTCGAAATTACATTGCTTTTATTTACGAGAAATTCCTTAAGAATTCCCACATGTTGTTTTCACTCGTACACCTTAAGGCTAGGTTATGTGGCATGTCCCTATGATAAATGAAAAGGGAAGAGAAACTGTGAGTTGAGCCCTGGCAAAACGGTTCCAAGAACCAAAGATAAGACGCTATTCCTTACCTGGGTGATAACCTGACCACAGTACTCAACCCTATAGACCCGAGCGAGACCCATAAATGCCATATGATCGATACTTAGGTTGATTTTAACCTAATTCACGGTGATTTGGTGGCTAAACTCGGTTTTCCCGATTATTGTGTTCCGTAATTTAAATGGTTAGTTGGGTGAAAAATCCATGGAACCCATGGGCACTCCTACTATTCATTTCTTAACTTGATTTCGTATTTTTGTTGGAGTAATCAACATGGTGATTTCACAAGAATCTCCGGCTACCCATATTGATTTCGATAGTTCGTTATTTAGTTTGGTCGGTTAAAACGTCGTGTAACGCTCATTGGTCCGACAAACTTTATTGCATTGTTAATTCGTTAATTAGTTGAGACGCTCATGGGCTGTCCAACTCAGTTGTTTTTCGTTAGTTCGTTGGGCCATTCAAATTGCCATGGAAAGCTTATGGGAGGCCAACACCCACAATTTATATTTCGTTGGTTTATTGTAAACTTAATAATCTAAATTTTAAACTGAGTTAACTCCTCATGTAGTCATCACACATTAATCTTATTAACTACATCATTTAACAACTATTTACGCTATGTACCGCCCCCCCCCCCTCATCTTATAGACTTTTACTTTTAATCCTTGTGACGCAATTCCCTAACTTCTTAACGCAACATTATTATAAGTTATCTTCATATATAAACATTTCACTATTCTTATAATTTCCTTAATTTATCCTTCATCTTACAAAACCTCATATTTTTGCCCCTATAGAATGTCTCATTCAATAAACCATTGTCATCCTCGACATCAATCGTTTGATTCTCACAACCACCGTATGGCTTCCTGTATCGCCAAAGAAATAGCTGCTGTGATCCCTAGGATAGTGACGCAAATTCAAAACATCAATGCAACCGATTCAACTTTTCCCACTAATTCCCCTGCTGGTGACTACAAACCAATTACCTCCATTCACCCTCACAACAAGAATTGTAAGAACCTTGCTGCATCAAATCCTACCCACCCGCAAGTCTCCTCGAATAAGAAACCTTACCTCAGTCCTTTCCCGTTATGCTCCATTTGTAACCGTCATCACTCAGTTAAATCCCTATGTCGTCACTGCATCCAATGTAACCGTTACGGCCATCTTGCAAACATTTGCCGTGTCCCGCCTACTGCACAAGCTGTTCCGCAACAACTTACCCCTCATGCTCAACCTGATGTTCCTAATACCCGTGCATGCTACCATTGTAAAGACCAAAATCACCTCCATAATGTGTGCCCTCAACTTACCCGAACTCATCAAGCCCAATCTACGACTACACCATATTACTTAACCCAACGCTACCAAACCCTACAATCGCAAGCTCAAGTTTACCCGACATATTTCTACCAAGCAACTCTCTTGCAAACCGTTCAAGCTCCAGTTTTCCAAGCAATGCCGAATCAATCTACCTCAACTTCTCCAACTCCTATGAATGCAACTCTTCATGGCGCCTCAAGTCACGCCAATTAAGTTACTCAACGATCATGAAAACTTTTGCCGTTCCCTTAACTATCGTAATTTATTTTGTCTTTTTCTTAATTACATATTGTAATGCCTCTTTATGGCTTTGAATTATTTTCCGTATTTGAACTACATCTTCTATCTTGTTTCCTTACCTTCATTTATCACAACCCAATCACCTCAACTATTAATAACTTATCTCCTTTTCAACTTTGAATACTCATACTTTTATGATTAAAAGATTTCTGAGAAATTTCCTTACTTTATTAAAACCCACTACAACTTTTGAAATTGTTTTACACATTTGGTGATTTTATAGTGTTATAATTAAAACTCCTTAAAACTTTTGTTTTCTTAAAGTCATGTTATTAATCAAACGTTTTGTAAATCCACACGATGAGACGAATCATGTGGACCATCCGACGATAACAATAATTATGGTCCGGAACATAATTATCGAATTCCTCTCATGGAAATCATGATGCGTATGATTGTGTGTCATAATATAGAATTGAAAGCGGTTGGAATAACGGTACAAATGTAAAGATGATAAGGACATGGTGGATACGCTGCTGGTACATCCTATATATAAGTGTCCTTATCGGATTTGCATTTGGAGCGTTATTTTAACTATTAAAAGTTTGGTGTTATGATAATTTTTTTTAATTTAAAATTTTATTTTCCTCAAAGTTTAATAGTTTTATTATAGTATTCTGTAATTTCAGGACGAAATTCCCTAAAGTTGGGGAGACTGTAACAACTCGGACTTTTCGAATTAATACTTTTAATAACATACCCGACTCGATTCAATGTTCGGGTTATTTTATTTAAATATTTCGTTATCGAGTTTAAATTGACTAATTATTAATATATTATCGTTTAAATTAGTTATATAAAACATATTTATTATCCTTTTCTTGTCTTGGCAATTTTAACCCAAAATGTAAACTTTTATCCATTTAGGTGCCATTTTTATACCTAAGGGACTGAATTGAAACTTGTGTTATAACCCATATTCTTCAAGTGGGTTACCTGAATCCAAACCCAAATCCTAACCCATATGTTATACCCGGTTTCAATTTGGGATATCTTGGACCATAATTTACGTAATATTGTTGGCAATCGAATCTTTCAACATCGTGTATGCTCTATAACCGGTCTAATCGTCAACCTAAATATGTTAAACAAATCGTTTTTGATATTCTTTTCCTTATTAGGGAAGCCGACCCTAATCCGGACTTATTACACAAGCAATCGTTCATAATAAATCAATTAAACTCGTATGCACAATCACCTAACCCTAGCCGTCCATAAACCCCTAATTAATTGTACTATGATCAGCCGCTACCTGTTCGTTCATTACCTCTAATTGCCGACCATTGTTGCGACCAGTTCATCCACGGCCGATCATCATCTACGTTAATTGATTTATGTTTTGAGTTCGCGCTTGGCTAATGATCAATAACCCTATCATTCGATCAATAAACAACAATTGATTTACGTGATTGTTTAATCTAGGGTTTTGTTCAAACCTGTTTATCATCGCGTCTGGTTATATGCATAGGTTTCTGAGTTTTAAACATCTGGCACACCAGCCCAGTTGGCTGGTGTGTGTGTGGGTGGGTTACGTATCAGTGGTCAGTGGCGCGGGTTCTAGTCTGGGCCATGGCAGTTTTTGCTTTTTATTTTGTTTTTAATGGTTAAACTTGTTTAAACGAATTTTGGTTAATACTAAAAGATAAATGTACACTTATTTACTTAACCGACATCGTTAAATTGTCGTTCTTCGGTCTTTTCATATAATCATATATGTATTTATAATTTGTGTAAACATATATATATTAGATTTAATAATGATTTTAACAAGTAAAAATGTATATAAACCTATTAAATTTAGTTTTAATTTAAAATAGATCTTTAAAAACAAATCTCATTATATAAACTATAAAATTTTTATAAATATTTATTTAAGTATTTTTTTAAGCATTTTATAAAACTTTGAGATTAAAATTAATAATATATTTTTGTAATATATAACTTTCGCAAGAACGCACCCGATCATCAAATCCGAACGTCTATCTAGTTTAAGATTCATTGTTGAAATCATAAGTTATTTATATTCGTTTCTGTAATTATTCATTAATAGGACATCTCATCAGTATTACTTGAAGAGGTTGATCTATCATCCATATTCTTATTATATTATTTTCATCGTTTGCTCGTCTGTTAAGGTGAGTACCACATTCCTCTCTTTTTACTCGTTTTCGTACTGTTTTGGGGACATATGCGTAAATAATATTTCTCATATATACTTATACTCAAAAACTGCAACTTTGTCTTATGTGTTAACAATTTATAACTTACTTTTTTATGTGCTGATTTGCTTTGTATGCTTCCGCATTCGGAGAGGTCCAACAGAATCTCAGTCTAGTATGATCATACGCCAGTCGTTAGCCTTTGTGCTTCTCGACATCTCAGTTATACTTGCTCATTTGGTTATTTTGTTATTCTCATATGACTTGTTGCAGCTACGTATTTTGTTATATATACTATACGTACAACTAACCTGGTGTGTTGCTCACTCAACATGTGTTGTTGACAAAACTATATTTTATACGCATATGCAGGCTGGTGAAGACTTAGTATAGAATTTAGCTAGAAAAATTATTTAATCAAGAAATATATAATTTATATTGTTGTATGAATTATGTACTTGTTTGTATTTGATTTATTGGATAATTGAATTCAATTAATAGATAGTGTCATTTAAATATTATGCATGATAGGAACTTTGAGAGCTGTGACAATCAGTTCAAGCCCCGGTATTTCCGCCGTAGGTTGGGGTGTGACACTACAGATGCCAGTCTCTTATTCTTCTGCCATGTGCCCCGCTCAAGCTAGCTGCCTCATTCTACTCACCTGCGTGCATACTAAAAGTCAGCTACACCGAGTGAGTTCTAGTTAATACAAGTAACATACAATACATCCATACACTTACTTATATACGCACCCGAATGTACATATACATACAAAGCTTTTTACCTTTCTTCATACATTCATACAGTCATACTTTCATTCTTTCTTTTAATGCATACATATATACATACATCTCGTCCTATAACCTTCGCAGATATTATTAGGGTCTGTTCCCTACATTCGCGGATATTATTAAGGTCTGTTCCCTACATTCGCGGATATTATTAGGGTCTGTTTCCTACATTCATGGATATTATTAGGGTCCATTCCCTACCTTCGCGGATATTATTAGGCTCCGTTCCCTACATTCGCGGATATTATTAGGGTCCGTTCCCTACATTCGCAGATATTTTTAGGGTATGTTCCCTTTCTATCCATACCTTCTATACATTCACAATTATAACTTCCATACGTACATACATCATTTATATATCAATTATATCTTTAAACTATCCCTTGACGGTACATGCAATATCCGAAGATCATTCATGCATCGTCAAGCATTCATTCATACATAAATTATATAAGACATAAACTTACCACTTATGGTAAGTGTATTAACTAATCACATTTCTAGTTTAATTATAACCCTCAAAGAACTGGGATCCGGGGGCAGGGCCCCTGGCAGTGGGGTTCTAGGAGCGGCAGCCCCTAGCGGGGTCCAAGGGGCAGAGCCCCTGGCTGGGAAAACATTTATTTTCATTAATTGTTCTTAACAAAATTTCCATTAGGATTATAAATTATTATCTAATTCGCTAACTCGTTTTCTATAACTAATGGCCTTTGATTAAGCCTAATTCGTTACCTTGATTTGTTTATTTACATGATCTGATTCGTTAGCCGATTCGTTATCTTAACATGGTCTGGTTCGTTATCCTAATTCGTTATCATATCCTAACGAATGAGCATATAACGAAAGACCTGATACGTTATCTTAATCTAACGAAGGGATAGATAACGAAGTAAGGGTTCATTCGTTATCAAGTCACACGAAAGAGTCCCATTCATTATAATCGCGTAACGAATGATCAATCATAATGAATTATCAACAGTGCTTATCCAGATTTGACTCAGGGGTCCAAGTCAAAATCGTCAAGAACACGAAATGGTCAACTTAAGCCGGATTTGCAATTAAACCTTCGATTCTTAACGAAACAACAATAATTTGGTACCATTGAACTCGTATTCACGACGCCAACAAACCCCAATCCATCAATCATCCAAATATTAGGTTTTACATGTTGCGGTTTACACCTCTATACATACGGCTCATAAATCAATCGATTAACCCCTCAAATATTATCAAATTACAGTGAGGTTTGTTGTGTTGGATTCGTTTTTACCATTTAAAAATGGATCTGAGATTGTTAAACGAAACCGAACTTAAATGAAAAAATTTCCATTATAAACGTACCTTAAACGAGTTGGTTTACGAACACGGTCTAGTCTTGATGTTGTTTTGGTTCGTCACAACGTCCTAGCAACAACGGGTTCGGGTTTTCACCTTCGGATCTTGGTTCGGGATATAGGATGGTGTTTGTGTGTGTTTTTCAAGGTGTAGACTATGGTATAGAGATGGATAAAAATGGAAAGGTTTAGGGTTTAAGAAGTATTTATACTCCCTTAAGCCCATGGACCTAAGAATCATTCCATCATTTATTCCCTCTTTTACAGTCCAAGCCCACCCTCATATAATTTATTATCTAAACTGATACACGGCACATTTTTGAAATAAACGAAATTCTCTTTTATTATTATAACCGGAAGTAGGATGTTATATTCTTATTCCAAGTCAAGGACCGAACCAAGACCGAACTCTCGTTTAGATGCTTTATATATAAATTGATTTAATAATATAGTACATGTAATATTTGTATATTATAAGTTCTAAGTTCATTTTTATAAGTTCTATGGTATTGGGTATGTGGTAACCACCCTCGGTCTTATTCCGATTCAAGGACCAAACCAAGACCGAACTAAACCGACTACACTCGCTTAAGACACACTAGTTGTGTTTTGGGCCACCGAATCTCATATTTTCTCTAAAACTATTTTATAAACTAATTTTAATTATTTTCTCAAAATACTTGGCATGTTGGATCCAACATGATCTCATAACAAGTTTGGACTGACAAAACCAAACACTCGCTTAACAGACGTCGAGGCTCTCCTTAATAGACCTACACAATTGGTTAAGTTATTTTTTTATTTTATTGAGTTCTTTCATAACATTTATTACATTGAAATCTTGGCTTCGATCTTGACCTATTATCAAGACTCGAACCGACAATTCCGAACACTCGTAAAATCTCATTTTGGTATATATCTAACAAAGGATCTTGCAATATTGCAACCCTACCCAAATATCTACCTAAAAAGGTTAAGTAAAACTAATGAATAGAATATTGAGACCCAATTTCGAGCAAACTTACTTTTCTAAACCATTTCCTTAATTCTTATGTATTTACACTTTGTAAGGCCCAGTTCCCGGTTTCCTTACTTTAGCGTCGGATTTACTCATAAACACAGTTCTATAAATCAGAGTTAACTAAAACTTTCGCGGAATATAAAACTTCAATAAACATTTAACATCATTTCAACAACTTGTCTTAAACAAACGTCTTTTGTCTTTCATAAATAAACAACATTCATAAATATTTCATAAATCTTCGGATGCCAGCTTCTTATTCTCCTGCCATGTGTCCTTCTCAAGCTAGCTACCTCATCCTACTCACCTGCGTGCATACTAAAAGTCATCTACGCTGAGTGAGTTCTAGTTAATTAGGCAACACACATTTCATTCACATGCTTATGTAATTATATATCCGAAGATACATAACTTCATCCTTACTTACATACATACATACATACATACATACATACATACATACAGACATACATACATTCATTATTTCTTTCAGTCTTACATATATACATTCTTTCATTCATTCATATATGTTTTAAAGAGCATTTTGCCCTATGACCTTCGCATATATTATTAGGGTATGTTCTCTACATTCGTCGATATTATTAGGGTCGGTTCCCTACATTCGCCGATATTATTAGGGTCGGTTCCCTACATTTGCCGATATTATTAGGGTTGGTTCCCTTTCTAACCATACCTTCTATTCTTCACCTAACCATACATACCTATCTTTATATAATCGTACTTTCGCACATACTCATTCCGTTACGTACTTTCATACATACGTATTTCATACTAGGCATACTACACATTCTTTCCCTGTCGATACATGCAATATCCGAAGATCATTCATGCAGCGACAAACATTCATTCATAACATTCATACATACTATCACCTCAATCATTATAGCATACACTCACCATTTAAGGTAAGTGTATTAACGTTCACATTGAGTATGCACACAGCCCCGAAAACATAACAAGGAAGTGGGGCTAGAAACTCACCAGAATCTGGTTACGTTCACTGTTAATGGTGATTCTTTTCTTTACCTGGGCCTGGCTAACTATACATTAATTATAAGTATCAATATTTGCCTGAATCATATTATTTAGGTTTCAGCAAAAATGGTCAAGTCCGGTCTATTCTAATGGCCTCGTAAGGCATTGTATTCGAATGGTCCTACTCATTTGAACACTCCTTGTATTCGAATACCCTTGTATTCGAATGGGCATGTTTTAGAACACAACTTGTATTCGAATACTCATGTATTCGAATGGACATGCTTTAGAATACATCTCATATATTCGAATACTCATGTATTCGAATGGGCATGTTTTAGTATACATTTCATGTATTCGTATGAACATGCTTTTAGAATACATTTCGTGCATTCGAATGGACATGTTTTATAATACATCTCATATATTTGAATACTCATGTATTCGAATGGGCATGTTTTAGAATACAACTCATGTATTCGAATGCTCATGTATTCGAATGGACATACCACCTTATTTGAACTATGTGAACACCCATGTATTCGAACTCAATTATATTCGAATACTCCTTGAGTTTCGAATGGAACAACTCTTGTAAAATCTTTCTGTCTTTCTTTCTTTTCTGTATTCAAAACACGCTGGTTTGGACTTGTATTCGAATAGAATACATGATGGGAACTTGTATTCAAATAGAGTACATGTTTTTGAATAGAACGCCTGTCGCGTTCGAATACACCCACTGATGGGTTACTCCTCATACCCTTATTATCATTATCATTATATTTTTATCATCTATATTCTCATTATAGCATCATATCATCCTCTAAAAGTTCCTGTTTCTTCCTTTGACTAAGATCTAGTCCAGGTATCCATAAAGCTTGAACCTTTATTGGTTCCAACCTGTTTAGGCTAGATCTAGGGTTTTTGCATGAACCATATATATATTAACAAGTCCACTAAGTCCATTTTTAACATCAAGATTGTATTTTTATGGTATAACTACCCCCGATTTGCCTTAGTACTAAGTTTTAGGGCAAACCGTTCTTAAAAACATAATTTTTATGTGTAAAGAACATGCCTTTTTACATTTTTAGACTACGGTTAGTTCGAAGTGAAACTATGGACTCTTATCTTGCTTGTATAGTCAAGATCTATTAAAATCCAAGCTTGGTTCTTGGTCTTGAACCTTGACCGAAATATTTGAGAGTGTTTGTTTGTGTTTTGGAGTGTGTAGGGAGGCTAGGAGATAAAATGAGGGTTTTTAGGGTTTTAGGGAAGTTTAAGGAATATTTATACTCCCTTAAGCTCATGGACCTAAGGCCCATCACCATCCCTTATTTAATCTTTCATTAACCAAGTCCGTAATCTTCCATTTATTTAACTTAATTAAATATTAACACATCTTTGAACAAATGAAATTCACTTATTTATTATTATTATAAGTAGGATGTTACAAGCCTTCCCTCCTTAAAGAGTTTTGTCCCCGAAACCTAACTATTACATAAACAAATATGGGTAAAACTTGCGCATTTCTTACTCAACTTCCCAGGTGGCATCTGATCCTTTGCGATGCTTCCATATCACTTTCACCAACGGAATAACTTAATGGCGAAGTTTCTTTTCCTTGCGGTCAACTATCTCTATAGGTTGCTCAATATAGTTCAGATGTTCATCAACCTCGATGTCTACTAATGGCACATGACACTTGTCATCATCTAGACATTTCTTTAGGTAAGAAACATAAAAGGTTGAATGAATTCCTTCTAACTCTTCGAAAAAATCTAATTTGTAGGCCACTTCGCCCACAATATCCACAATCTTAAACGGTCCGATGTACCTCGGACTCAACATTCCCCTTTTTCTAAAACGGATAATTACCTTCCAAGGCAAAACATTGAGCATCACATTTTCTCCAACGTTAAACTCTATTGGTCGTCGCCGCTTATTAGCATATACTTGTCTGTCTTGAGCAGCTTTCATTCTTGCCTTGATATAATCAAACTTTGAAGAGGTTTCTTGTACAACTTCTAGACTTCTAATCTCTTTCTGACCGATCCCTCCCCAACATATAGGAGTTCTACATCATCTTCCATACAACATCTCGAACGGTGGCATACTAATACTTGAATGGTAGTTGTTGTTAAAGGATAAATCTGCTGAATGCAGATGATCATCCCAACTTCCTCCAAAGTGTATAACATAAGCACATGGCATATCCTCAAGGGTTTGGATCGTCCTTTTGGACTGACCATCGGTTTGAGGATGATGCGCCATACTGATGTTCAATCTTGTTCCCATAGCTTCATGGAACTTCTTCCAACACTACAACAAAAAGGGCTTTTTAGTACGCACAAAGGCGTCCTAAAATGTTATTTTATAGGACATTTCATTTAATATGACCAACAAGAAAATCGTTTCATGTAAAGGGGTCGTAATAAGTCTTGGAACTCAAAAAGCGTCCTAATATCCCAAATAAGATTATGAAACTAATTTTATGGTCGCATAATATATCCATTAACAACCCAAAAAACGTCCCAATAAAACATATTAGGACACTTTTATAATGTTTTAACATGTACTTACATACCTTTAATCATTTGATACACATACAAGCGTCCTTAAAATTTAATTTATAGGACACCTATGATGTAACATCATAGGTACTTTAGTACCAAGAAAAAAGTCCTGATATCCCAAATAAGATTATTAAACCTATTTTATGGTCGCATATTATATCCATTAACAACTCAAAAAGCGTCCCAATAAAAAGACCATCAACATATATAATCCTAATAGTTATTGTGTATAACATCACTATTGAAAGAAATAAAACTTCGTTATATTAAATAAGCTTATTCATAACAAAAACACTAAACATAAATAAGTTACAACATTATCCAACATAAACTCTTGTAACATTCAACGAAAAAATTAAAAGAAATAAAAGAAACAAGCACCATAAAATCCTAATTCATCCAGCGTCCTCAATCCTCACGGACTACCTACAAATAAACCATTCATGTATAAGCATTAAGTTCCATGTTAATAAAATTACTCGTATCCCAAGTTTAACAAATACATACCAAGGTGAATAGATTAGGCCATGCGATGGATACACCAATACAATCTTGAATTGTGGAAAATAACACATATGGTCTCACAAAATTATCATATATTTTTATTGGTACTTGAACATTTACCGCACACCAGTTTGGTCTAATCTCTGTATCACCAACTAGCTCATTTGGGTCCAAGATATTCACCCATCCTCTGTGACACTCTAAAACTTTGAAAGACAAATTTAAGTTTAAAGGTTTTAATAATACTTTAAATCAAGCGGAATTTGGTCCCAAAAATTTTCTTTCGTTTAAACAGCCATAACTTGGTTAAATCCATTAACTACTATAATACACTTTGTTTAAACAGCCATAACTTGGTTAAATCCATTAACTACTATAATACACTTTGTATAAAAATATAAGTATTTACTGTAAAAGTAAATATATTGTAGCCTATTAATTATTTTTTTAACACTATTTGCAAATCATTTAAACAATCTTCGTGATGTGTGTCCAGATAACATCCCGAGCGCTTGATCATCATGAACATTACCTATGGAAAAACAACCCCACAAGTTAGTATTACATCATATAAGTATCCTAATATAAATTTACGCATAAAGATTAAACTAAAATATAACAAGACAAAACCAACCAGAAAATTTGAGCAGGCGTATGTCGTTACAACAATGTTGTTAACAACTATTTTTATTAATCAAACGCCATTGTAAACACATCAAACAAATCAACAAAAATCTATAACTTTTAATAACAATCCAATATGATGTTAACTAACCTCTGACCGAAAATCATGTAAAAAGAAAATGGTTAAGACCACTAAACAGCCTTCGCAAATGGTTGACGCGGTTGCTGTCAGCAACTCTATTATAGATAAATTAATCGCAAGAACACATAAAAGCATTTCAGAAAAATCTATAACAAAAATCAAAAATATATTGTGATGTTAGCAAGGTTCTTATCAAAAATCATGTAAATTAAATTGGTTAATACCTTCAAACAGCCTCTGCGAGTGGCTGACCTGATTGCTGTGAATCCTTATTTTATGGGCGAACCAATCGAAACAACACATAAAATCATTTCAGAAAAATCTATAAAAATATACCAGCAATCCATTATGATCTTTACTAACTTCTGAACAAAATCCATGTAAAATTAAATTGGTTAAGACCTCGAAACAACCTCCACGAGTGGGCTGACCTGTTGATGGCAGCTTATGTAAATCAGTTTTGAAAGCAAGATACGACCTCTTAAACAACTCATTTTGACTTGAAATCTTTTGTGGGCATAAAAAATGTGTCGGGAAGGATGGTGCTCAATTTTTGCATACATTCATAACTGTTTATTGCCCAAAATACCCCCTTGGCCCATTATTGCACACTTTGGACAACAACATAAATTATTTGGCATTCATTACATTTCACATATGTTGGATGTAAGAAATCACTTACTAAACTAGAGTACGTGAGGTATTTTCCTTCACCCGTAGGATGAAATAGATCATAAAGTTTCTCTCTGGCCCGTTAGCTTCCATGCTTCAACTACAAAGCTATATTGAAAGCCAATACACGACATTAAGCTCAACAAGGTTTATGAACTTGTTATTTATATTCACCAAATAAATCATAAATCATATAAATATCTTGCTTATCATTTCAAATCTAAATGAACAAATCTCAATTCAAGTTAAATATAATCTTGATTTCGTATACTAAATTCGTAATTAGAATCCAATTTTTTTACTAGCCTTAGTTCCTTTAATCTCACCAATTTCTTTCATTGGGGCATTTCATCAAACACTTGGTATGCATTCACATAATTTACCAATATTTGGTCATCTTACTTATTCCAACTACTTCCAACTTTATTAAAATAGAATTCAATTGAACATTTTCCACATACTGGAGATGATTAAAACTATTATTAGTCAAAAAGCCCCAAATCCATAAAATACTAAAAAACTCTTACACATTCAAACATGGTTATACATCTACACACAAATTTATAGACTTAATCAATATCATAATCGATCATAGAATCAAAAACAACCAAAAAACCCTAAGTTAATTCAATATTTCATCAATTTCAATAAAACCCAAATCTAGGGCTTGTAGGATGAAAACACATACCTCCGAAGCACTTCTTTCAACAAGGGATGATGTATATATATTGCAAGTTCTTGATTATAACTTGAATTAGGGTAAGAAATAAACTCCATTCTTCCTTCTATTTTGTTCCCGTTGCTACACACTCCTCACACACCAACACATTTTTATTTTTTGACCAAAATGAAGATACAAGTTCCCTTGACTCTTTTGAAACAACTTTATTAATGTGGCAGAACTAGTCCCTCCAGATTTACATAACATTATATGACCATTGTGTAAAATGTCCTATTAAGTTATGTTCTTATATGACTTCGACTAGAAAGGGTCCTATAACACCGAATATTTATGACTTAACCACAAAGTGTACTATTAAGTTATATTATAATAAGACCTCCAGTGATAAGAGTCCTATTACAATACCACATAATGGGACACCAACTGCTACATGTCTTATAGATTACTTTATAAGGATTTACATTTTAAGTGTCTTATTAAGTTATATGATAATACGACCCCAAAGAATCATCCATCCTATTAAATAACTTTTTAGGACACCAGTTCCGTAGCGTATATTGTAAAAGGACCCCAAATGTTCATTTGTCCTATTAAATAAATTTTAGGACCCTATTTTACAAGCGTCCCACACAGAAGATCCTAAAAATCCCTTTTTGTTGTAGTGCAAAATCTTGAAGTGAAACGATTATCCCTATCAGATACTATTGATAACGGCATTCCATGCTTAGCCACAACTTCCTTTATGAACACATTTGCTAAAGTTTCTGACGAGATGACTTCTCGTATAGGCAGAAAGTGAGCACTTTTTGTCAAACGGCCCACAATCACCCAAATGGTATCATGATGTTTAGTTGTACAAGATAGCTTAGTAATGAAATCCATGGTGATGTGTTCACATTTCAATTCTGGTATCTCTAACGGCTGTATTTTACCATAAGGCTTCTAATGCTCTGCTTTGACTTGTAAGCAAGTTAAGCACTTACTGACGTAATCTACCACATCATTCTTCATTCCCAGCCACCAATAGTCTCTCTTCAAATCCTGATACATCTTAGTGGATCCTGAATGAATCAAGTATCTCGACTTGCGAGCTTCATCTAATATTCGGCCTCTGAGATTCCCATGGCGTGGAATACACATACGGTCAAACCTAATCTTAACACCATGAGTGTTTACCATCAGCTCGTGTTGTTGTCCGGCAATTCTTTCCTTCTTCATTAGCCCTTCATCTGCAAGCACCTCAGACTGCGCCTTGATGATTTCTTCGAAGAGATTTGAGTTAAAAATCAACTTATACGACTTCACTGTTGCAATGACTTATTCACTCTTACGGCTTAGCGCGTCGGCAACCAAGTTGGCCTTACAAGGATGGTATTTGATATCACAGTCATAGTTCTTTATCAACTCTAACCATCTTCTATGTCTTATGTTCAGCTCCTTCTGCTCGAAGAAGTATTTCAAACTTTTATGATCGGTGTAGATAGTACACTTGGTA
This sequence comes from Bidens hawaiensis, assembly GCF_021521415.1. NCBI lineage: Eukaryota > Viridiplantae > Streptophyta > Magnoliopsida > Asterales > Asteraceae > Bidens > Bidens hawaiensis. The sequence goes on from NW_027492172.1 coordinate 478,276, forward strand.
ACATATAAGTAATGCCTCCAAATCTTGAGAGCATGTACTACTGAAGCTAGCTCTATATCAGGCGTCGGTAAGTACATTCGTGAACCTTCAACTGTCTGGATGCATAAGCTATAATCTTTCCTCGTTGCATTAACACGCAACCTAACCCACGATGCGAGATATCAGTACAAACGAAAAAGTCCTCATCACTATCGGGTAAAGCAAGGATTGGATCTTGTGTGAGTTTTCTCTTTAATTCCTCAAAAGCCTCCTCTAGAAACTTTACCTAGCTACTGTATTTCGAGTCATTCCAGTTAATGGTGTGGCTATCTTGGAGAAGCCTTCGATGAATCTCCTATAATAGCCAGCCAACCCTAAGAAGCTTCGTACATTAGTCAGGTTCTGCAGAGTTATCCAATTCGTTATAGCCTTAATCACGTGACCTAAAAACTGCACTTCACGCAACCAGAATGCACATTTTGAAAACTTAGCGTACAACTTGTTAGAGCACGATTTTGCGTCTAGAGTCTTTGTATTTATCGTTAATCTTTATTTATCAATTAATGTAATATTTAATGTTTATATTTATCTAATTCGTTAAAGTTATGTCTAGTTCGCTAGAAATGTTAGCGAACTAAGACTAGTTCGTTAAGGAGAAGTCTAGTTCGCTAGGGATGTTAGCGAACTAAGACATTATAATGTATCCCCTCCTGATTCATTAGGGGATGTTAACGAATCAGGGGGTGGTTCGTTAAGTTAAGTTATGTAATGAAGGGGAAGCTGGTTCGCTAGGGGATGTTAGCGAACCAGATCGCCTTCTATATATATTGAACTACTGTTCACTTTAATGTAAGCTTTTTCAATTATAAGATTTCAGAGTCCAGATCTCTCTCAAGCTTCACCTAATATTATACAAACACTATTGATAACTTAATGATAATATATATACAACACTGAATCTATGTTAATTATGAGCTAGATCCTTAGTCGTATTAATCTTATATACAGATCTGTGATCTGTGTTTATTGTTATTGATTGCTGTATACGGGAAGATCAAACACAACTTCTCATTCTTCAAAATCTCCAATACTTCTCTTAGATGGTCTGCATGGTCAGACTCGCTTTTTGAATAAATCAATATATCTTCGATGAAAACGATAACAGACTTATCTAACATCGGCTGACATACCCTATAATCATGTCCATAAATGTTGCAGGAGCATTCGTTAGACCGAATGACATAACGAGGAACTCGTAGTGTCCATACCGCGTCTGAAACGTTGTTTTAGGGATGTCTGCCTCTTTCACCTTTAGCTGATGATAGCCTAATCTAAGGTCTATGCACGAGAACCAGCTCGAACTTTGTAGTTGATCAAACAAATCATCAATCCGCGGCATCGGATACCTGTTCTTCACCGTAAACGTGTTCAACGCTCGATAGTCTATACACATGCTTCCATCATTCTTCTTAACGAACAACACTGGTGCGCCCCACGGGGAAACACTCGGTCTTACAAAACCTTTGTCAATGAGTTCTTGCAGTTGGGACATCAATTATTTCATCTCGGATGGCGCCAGACAGTATGGTGCTTTCGCGACGTGTTGGGCACCTGGTATTAAGTCTATCTGGAATTCTCTCTCACGCTCCGGTGGCAACCTCGGAAGATTCTCAGGGAACACCTCTAGAAAGTCACACACAACAGGAACATATGCCAGGTAAGCACCGCATCCTCGTCGTATCAAACCTTCGGCTTTTATCATCGAAATGACGTTAAGCCCTGAACTTTCTTTATCACCATAAACCATCACTGTACTACTATCCAAGGACTATAACCTTATCAGCCTACTCTTACACACTATTTGAGCCTCAAACTCATATAGCTAATCCATTCCCAACACCACATTGAACCCTCCTAAGGTCATAACATACAGGGTCACAGGGAACTCACGTCCCTTAACTCTATCTTACAATCCTTAACCATCCTCATTATCCTAACCGAGGTTTCACTAGCGGTTTCTACTATAAAAGTTTCAGGCACACGAAAACATTTCATATTTGCTAACATACTAAATGTCGTAGCTACAAAACTTCTATTGGCACCTGAATCAAATAATACGGAAGCAGAAATACCGTTTACTAGATACGTACCTGTATCAGGAATCTCTCTAGCTTGTTCTTTAGTCAACATGTAAGCTCTGGTTTTAGGCCTGGATGGTTCAGCATCTTTTTCTCTTTTCCTCCAGTTTCACCACTCGTACAAGCCCTCGCTGAGTGACCTGTCTGTCCGCACTTATAACACGTGGGCTTTGCATGGCAATCCTGAGCAAAGTGCCCCATCTTACCACATTTGTAACAAGCATTTGACCCTAATCTACATTCCTCACAACGGGTCTTCCCAAAATTATGCCACACATCAGAACCAGTGCCCCACTTGCACTCTCCAGCGTGCACCTTCCCGCAAGTCCTACATGACCTCTTCTCCCACATTTTCTTTAGCTTATCTCTAGGGTTCCATGTTTGAGTACCGGGTCTCTTGGCAGGAAAAACCCATTTCTTCTCCTTCTTCTCCTCCACCACCCCGACATCATCCGCAGTCATATCATCATAAACCATCTCTGCAAGTTCCACAACAAAGTCGAACGTATCTGGTTTATTTGCGCTAACTAATGTGCGGACATTCTGGGGCAGTCCCCTTATGTAGCACTTGATTCTCTTGGCTTCGGTATTCACCATGTCGGGCACCAACCTAGACATGCAGTTGAATTCGGTAGTGTACTCGCGAAATGTCATCTTACCCGCCTTCAAGTTCAAAAACTTCATCTCAGCCCTTTCTACCTCAGCATCGGCACAAAAACGCTTCATGACCATCTCCTTCAAGTCATCCCACCTCATCACTTTGATCTCATCTCAACTCTTCCTCTGCTCTACAGACTCCCACCAATACATGGCCTCGTCACCGAACGATTGGGAAGCATGCCCCACAGGTTGATCAAGTCAGCACTAGCTAATTCGGATAACCTTGTCCATGGGGGTTATCCATTGGAGAGTAGCGATTGCGTCCCCCAAACCGGTCAGCTTCGGTAGGTCGCAACCTTTGAACGACTTGTAGTTACACCCACCATGGCCTCTCTTTCTCTCATTAACCTTTACCGATCGAACTTCACTCGAATCGCCTTCCCCATCGTCAGCTTTCTTACCTTCATCACTTGCCCTCGCAGCGGTCCCTACATGGCTTGCAGTAGACCTTTCAGGTTGCAAGTTCTTCACTGCAGCTGCTACATCTTGAACAATGGCATCTTGAACAGCAGGGTCAAGTTGATATCCTTCGTTGTTGCTCGGATTTCGTCCAGCTGCACTTCCTTCTTCCCTGGTGTTAGTGGCTGATTCTATAGAAGGTTCTTGGACAATGTGTGGCATGCCACGACTTCCGGTTCGACCTCCTTGTCCCGCAACATTCCAAGCTCCATCCATCGGTATTCTATAAGGAAACACAAACGTCATCACTCAAGGAACTATTTAGTAAAATGATAGTAAGGCTAACAGGTAATAACATTGGCCAGCTGTGATTGGCTGATCATGTTATTCTCCGTGTCATATACACTTCCCTTTGTGAGTCTATTTGTGTTGGATTCTACTCTTAATAGTTAGACAATCAAACATTTCACATAATCAACTACACATATCTCTAGCAATATAAGCTAACTTTCTCACACATCCTTACATTACACATGATATTAATCATGTACTTTACATTTACTTAGCTTGATTGAGTGACACATGGCTTTCTTCAACTGACATATTCTTTCTTTTCACACTTACGTCCCAATCTTTGTTTGAGTCTAAGCATGTACGATGTTTAATTCTCTCGAACTTATGTTCTGATGCCAACTTGTGATAGCCCAGCTGCCACCGCACCATAATATTGTCCGATTTGGCCGGAGCGTACCACCATCGCCTCACGGATTTGCTTTTGGTTGCCCAGGTGGTCACGCATCCCCAATACTACTCCCACCTGAGCACGCTAAACAGTGGAATTCTCCCCTCATCCATTACCATTATGCGGCCAAAACGTGTTATGATGGGGAAGGTATCCACCTCCTTTATAAAGAAGGCTTGCTTCTCCTGCCCAACCGATGTGGGATGTCACAATCCATCCCCCTTACAGTTAAAGTTGTTGAAATGATATGATATGCTTATTGAAGTTTTATATTCCGCGAAAGTTTTATTTAACTCTGATTTGTAGAACTATGTTTATGAGTAAATCCGACACTAAAGTAAGGCTACCGGGAACGGGGCCTTACAAGTTGATATCAAAGCCAGGTCCGGACCAGTGATGCCAGGTCCCCCGAGGACGCAAGACTCCTAAGGGGGGTGGATTGTGACATCCCACATCGGTTGGGCAGGAGAACCAAACCTTCTTTATAAAGGAGGTGGATACCTTCCCCATCATAACGTTTTTTGGCCGCTTAATGGTAATGGATGAGAGGAGAATTACGCAGTTAAGCTTGCTCAGGTGGGAGTAGTATGAGGATGGGTGACCACCTGGGCAAACAAAAGCAAATCCGTGAGGCGATGGTGGTACCTCCCGGCCAAAGAGGACAATATTACGGTGTGGTGATAGCTGGGCTGTTACACAGATATTATTATTGTTTGGTCCCTATCCTCACAGATATTATTAGGGTTTGGTCCCTATCCTCAGAGATATTATTAGGGTCTGGTCTCTTTATTCCGTGCAACCGTACCATAAATTTCTTTATATTTATATGTATAAACTTTCATACATACTCTTAATCTTTTCAATAGCATTCATATATCATTCATACATCATACATAAGACAATCACATATCATACATCATTCATGAACACAACCCCGAAAACATAAAAAGGAAATGGGGCTAGAAACTCACATGGATCCGGTTACGTTCGGAGTTAACTGTAATCCTTTTCCTTAGTTGTGCATGGCTAACTGTTAAACATATATATTTGTTAAGTAACCGTGTCACTAATTAAGTTGGTATTTTAGTTAACTAACGTACTTGCTAAGTTAGGCTCGCTTGTTTAGTTAAACGGATCTGTCGGGGTTACCTTGTTTAACAAAGGTATGTTTCTCTTAAATTTAATAAGCGTGCTCATCTTTATTATATCTATAATATATATAAATGAAAGCTCAAAAATCCTGCGTGTCGCGATATGGTCGCTTCCACTTTTTTTGAAGTCACCAGATTTGCTTGAAATTAAAATGGTGACTTCTCATGGATTTAACCCAGTTTTGACCCGTTTAAGGTTTAAATTTTATGGGTTATGATTCTTACCAAACCCAGATACAATTAAATGGGTCGGAAAACCTCCTTAATCATTTTCCTTTCTCAGTTCTCTGTTCTCTCAAGTACGAACCCTCCCTCTCAGCCACCCTCGTGTCCACTTCTTTCTTAATCGAAGCCTCCACCACCCATCACCTCAAATTCACAAAACCCTAGACCTCAATTACGGCCAAAACTACTACTCTCATCAATTTGGCAATAATCGAAACTGTGATACGGATCTGATGGCCACCAGATTGCTCGATTTTTGAATGACGAACTCTCTAATTTCTACTCTTTCTCTCTCCCTCTGTCAAACCCTATAACTTGGAGGAGGTTAAAATATTTATAATGCAATAAAGTGTTAGGCAGCGGCAACGGCTCCCTTTGTTGGCAGGAAGATCTATGGATGTCTTGAACTTGTATTTAGATGAAATTCATGTTCAATTATTGTTAAGTTTTTCAGTTTGTGTTTGATTTTAAATCAATTGGTGGTTGAATTGATTGATTTATGGACGAATTGGATTGAATTCGTGTTGGTTAAAGTATTGTAGAGGTTTGGATAGGACGAATTGAAATTTGATTTGGATTTGAGTTATTTGGTTTTGATTTTGGTTTAAGTCCGAAACAAGGGTGTGATTTTTGGTTAATTTGGATTAGTTAAGGTGTTAATCGGTTACGAGGTTTTGTGTATTGGATTCGGAATTGGTTTACGAGTATTTTGGTAGTTTACTTGTGCAATTTGATTGAGTAACGAAGGTGTATTACAGATTTGGTATTATTGAGTTTCTGGGTTTAATCTTCATAATTTCTGGAATTTCGTTTGAGGGTTTGAAGATTTGAAGATGAATGTGATTAGTTATCTTCTTCCTGGTGATTCGCTATATTTTGATCTGTGATTCGTTATCAACAGTGCTAATTCGCTACCTTGTTCGTTAGCCAGTTCGTGTGAGTTATTGATTCGTGTTATCTAGTTTGTTAACTAGATTAACCGATTCGTGTGACACGTGTTCTTCTTGGGATTTGTGTCATAACAACCTTTGCCACATGGCATAAGGTGTCAGAGTTTGTTATAAACGGTTGTAACAACCTGATTCGTTATAGTATAATTCGCTACAGTGTTGATTCGCTATCAACTGTAACTGATTCGTTATCTTAATTCGCTAAGTTTATTTTGCGATTCGTTATTAATTAATATCTGATTCGCTAAACTAATCTTGATCAATTCGTTTGGTCAATTCGTTAAGTTGACTTGGTCAATTCGTTTGGTCAATTCGCTAAGTTGACTTGTGATTCGTTAAATCTTCATCACATTCGTTATCTGTTTCACCATTTGGGTGATTCGTTAACCTTATTTGTGATTCGTTAAGTTGACTCGTTATGTTGACTTTTGATTCGTTAAGATACTTCGTTATTGATCAGTCTTAATTTTATTAAGGATTAATTCGCTACAACAGTTCACAGTTCACTACAACTGTTCACAGTTCGCTATAGCTATTCACTAATTCGTTAAGATATTTCATTATTTGATTCGATTTTCAAAGATGGCTGGTATGTATGCATTAGCGTCTCAAAATATGTTGATGCAACAGATGTTACAACTTGATACCGAGATAGGTTCACATTCTAAATGTCCGAGATTGATGAAGTTCAGTGACTTTGCCAATTGGGAACCTCGGTTTCGTGCACATTTGGGATCTGTTCATCCTGACTGCTCATACTGTCTTTATGAAATTTATGTTTCACCATTGATTGGTGATGATACTATTGGGTATACTCCTAAAACTGTTTCTCAATACTCACAAGAAGAGAAGAAAGCTTTAGAAATCGAGATAAAAGCATATTCTACTTTGACTATGGCATTACCAGAAAATATCTTTCATCAAGTTGGTAGTATCAAGAAATGTGCATCTTTATTTCAACATCTACGTATGAGAAGCATGGGAAACACAGCTGAGAGTAAGAAAGTGATGCTCAAGTTTCAATTTCGAAACTTTAATTTATTGAAAGGAGAAACAGTTGAAGAGATGACTACAAGATTTAGTCATTTAATTGCTGAAATGGACAAGATGAAAATGGAAATTTCTGAAAGAGATAAAATTGACACTATCAAGAGTGTTCTTCCAAGTTCCTACTCAACATTTCTAATGGTTTTGAAAGAGAATGATTATTTTCTGAATGAAGACTTGACGTCACTTGAATTTCTACAAAAGATCGAAGCTAGAGAATATGATCTTAAGTGTCCAAAATCTTCCAAAGAAAATCAAGATCCAGCTTTCTATGGTGGAAGTATGCCTCTCAGTTCAACAATTTCTCCAATCACTGCTTTTCTTACTCATGCTACAAGTGAAAAAGAATCAGCTATGTTTAATGATCCAAAAGTTTGTTTCTACTCTGCTGGTAATTTGGGTGGTTCTGGAAGTTCAACCAATGCCAATCCATTTGCTTCACCACCTAGTGTTAATATGAAGGAAGCTGAGCAAAACTTTGCTTTTCTGACAACTTTTATGTCTTCATATGAAAACTTAGTGAATAGTAAAATTGCCACAAGTGATTTAACAGATGAGGACTATGATCAGATAGATCCAGATGATCTAGAAATCATGGATTTAAAATGGAACATGGCTATGATTGTTCGTAAAGTTAAAAGATTCATGCAGAGAACTGGAAAAGATCTTCCAGCTTTAAACAAGAAGTTGGGTTTTGACAAATTAAAAGTAAAGTGTTACAATTGTCAAGAATTCAGACATTTCGCGAAGGAGTGTGACAAACCAAGGAAAGAATACACTGGACTTCGTGGTCAAAGTCAAAATACTTCTTCACCACGAGGAAGTGATGCTGAAAAGAAACCATCTTCTTCTACAACACAAGCAATGTTAGCAGACGAAACTGATTGGTCACAACGGTTACTATGCAATGATGTTCAAGCAAATTTGGTTATGTTTGGGTTACATGAAGATTTTCAAGATGCTACTGGTAGTGTAATGTCTTCCGATAATGATTCTGGATCTGATTCTGACGACTCTTACGACAAGCCTTCTGAATCAATGTTTGCTTGCATGGCCAAGATCAATGAGGTTAGTAATTCTATTTCTACTACTTCATTTGTTAAAGCATCATGTGTTGACTGTGAATCTAACAACACTAAGTTAGAAGCTTTGAAAAATCAAAATGATAATCTTATAAGAGAAATTACTTCTCTTAAGGATACTTATCGACAATCTCTTGAGTCTCAAATGAGATCTCGAGAAAAGATTGAAACATTGTCGACATGTAATCACGATCTCAAAGCCGAGTTATCTGTGAAAATGACCATTAATGACCAAAATTTTCAGGAAATCTTGAAACATCGTTCTAAGATAACTAAGCTTGAGAATGAGGTTCTTGAGTTGAAGAACAAATTGGGGAAATTTAGGAATTCATCTTTTCTATTGAATGAAATTATTGAAGTATCTGGAAAACAAAAAGATTCTAAGAAAGGTATTGGTTTTGTAGAAATTCCACCACCTTTTCATAATGATTATAAAATTAATCCTTTTGCAAGACTAGAAGAGGATTTGATTCAAAAGGAATCTGTGATTTCTGAAAAACCTTAGATGGTTAAACCTGAAATTGTCAAACCCCAAGTTGCTCCTCAAAAACCTCATGTGGAAAGTAAAAAGGTCTTTGTTGAAAATGTTGACAAGGTGATTATTGAAGATGTGTTTGAACCTGAGATTATACACAAGAATAAGAACATTCCTAGTTCTAATCATATTCTTTGCGAACCTCAAGAGTTTGAGGAAGCTGTGTATGGTTCATTCAAGTCTCAGATAAACAAGGAAGAAACTGTGAAAACTAAACCAGTGAGGACAAAGAAGTCAGTTAAACCAAAGATTTCTGACGAGGACTTAATGCATTTCATTAATCCTCCAAGTTCTAAGTCTTCTTCGGCTAGAGGTTTTAAGTTAAAAGGAATGGACACAATGTTCACTGAAAAAGACATTCCAATCAGTATCATTAAACCTGAACTTATTGAGAGTGTTTTTGTCAATGAAATTTCAAAAATTCAAGAACTTGAACGTGTGTATGCTCAAACAAAAACTTTAGTTCAATCTGATCCATTGACTAAGGCAAAACAATTTTTAAAACAAGATAAAAAGATCAATTTTGTGAAATCAACTGGAACAGATACACTAAAAAGTTTTTCGAACAGTTCTAATTTGGATTTTTACTTAAAGAAGAAATCTGAATTATCTGATGAGTTTGCTAAGAGCATGACTAAAAATGTGAGCCATCATCAATCATCTGCTTCATTTATTCCAATTACTTCTAAACATCATCATGTAGACATGCGAATTTGTTTTTTATGCGGTCAACAAGGTCATGTTGTGAAGAATTGTAGTCAACAAAACTATCAGACTCTTCATCCATTTATCAAGGACAAATCCAAGCCAATTCCAGTGGTCAAGGAGATTCTGAAATGACCTGTGTCGTATGCTGATGATACTCATATTTTGTTCTCTGATGTGAATCCTCGGAAGGTTCTTCATGTCAATGAGACACGCGGTCAAGTAAAACCAAAATTCATTCCAACTGAACCTATATGTCAAAACAAGAATTCATATATTGTTCAGGCAGCTTATTTAAGACGAAAGTCTAGGAAGCTGGTAACTTATTCACAAGTGGTTGAACAACAATTGAAATCTGTTAAAGTTAATGATCAAAGAGAAAACCAAAAGGTGCCCAAGACTGAGGCCTGGGCTGCCTTTTTGAACTAATCACTTTTGTTTGTGTGTAGGGTTCATCCAAGACCATTTCTGGTGAAAACTGGATCATGGATAGCGGATGTTCTCGTCATATCACTGGGAATCTCAACCTATTAACCAACGTAAGAAATATTCAAGGGGGTTATGTAGCGTTTGCTGAGAATTCTGGGGGCATGATCACACAAGAGGGTGAAGTTTCAAATGGTCACATTACGTTTGAGAAAGTGAATTATTGCGACAAGGTTGATCATAACTTATTGAGTGTATCGCAGATTTGTGATAAAAAGTACACTACGATATTTACTGACAAAGAGTGTCTTATCTTGAAACCGGGTTATGTTATTCCCGAGGACATGGTTGTCATGCGATCACCACGATCAAATGATATTTATGTCTTAAATATGAGTTCTAAGATATCAACATCAATTGAAACATGTTTTGTCTCGAAAGCAACCGAGAAAGACTCGATTCTATGGCATCGTAGAATGGGTCACATACATGTCAGAAAGATGAATTATTTAATGGAAGATGACTTAGTTGAGGGTGTCTCGTTAAAGAATTTTAAGTTATCTGATCACTGCGTTGCATGCAAAAAGGGCAAGCAGAAGAAGAAGATACATCCCTCTAAGTTATTGAATTCCATTGAAACTCCTCTTGAACGACTTCATATGGATTTGTTTGGTCCAGTGAATCGTGCGAGTATTTCTGGAGACTGGTATTGTCTGGTAGTGACAGATGATTATTCAAGATATTCATGGGTGTTATTTATGAGTTCAAAAGATCAAACACCGGTTTTGGTACAAAACCTTATTACTAAGATCGAATCACTGTATAAACAAAAGGTGAGGAGAATCCGAAGTGATAATGGTACTGAATTCAAAAACACTATATTGGATTTCTTTTGTATTCAAAGGAAAGGTCCAGACTGGATGTTTGACTGCGATAGTTTATTTAATTCTTTTACTCCATCGACTGAAAACATCGATGACGATCTGGTTAAAGCATACTTTGAAGAACATTTGAATATTCCAGGATCTTCAAGTTCTAATACAGTTGAAGCTCAACCAGATGCTCTAACTGAAGACTCTCCAGTTATTTCTCCAGTTGCTATTGATACTGTTTCTACTTCTTCTGATGATGATCAAGTTGAAATTCAAGTTATTGATATTGACAGTGATAATGTTTCATCTTCCGAGTTGGTTGAACATTACACTAATTTATTTGATAATGTTGTTGTTCCTGAGAATCCCACTCTTCGGATTCATGGATATCATCCACAGGAAAACATCATCGGAGAACTTGATGTGGGTGTTCGTACACGTCATCAAGTTGCTTCGTCACATGACAATAACACGTTGTGTGCTTACACTAACTTACATTATTCGAGAATTGTGAATCTTGCTAAGTTCAATTGCTTTCTATCTCAAGTTGAGTCAACGACAGCTCGTAAGGCACTTGAAGATTCTACTTGGTTAGAAGCTATGCAAGAGGAATTACAGCGGTTTGCACGTTTGGGTGTTTGGGACTTAATAGACAAACCTGCTAGAGCTAAGAAAGCCATTCCGACTAAGTGGGTATTTAAGTATAAGAAGGACGATCGAGGGGTGATTGTCAGAAACAAAGCACGTCTAGTGGTGCAGGGTTTTCATCAGCAAGAGTTATTGATTACACAGAGGTATATGCTCCAGTTGCAAGATTAGAGTCGATTCGAATCTTTCTGGCTTATGCAGCTTATAAGAATATCAAGGTTTATCAAATGGATGTTAGGAGTGCTTTTCTCAATGGTGAATTACACGAGGAAGTGTTTGTCCAACAACCACCTGGTTTTGAAGATCCTGATTATCCAGACCGTGTTTACCGTTTAAACAAGGCTCTGTATGGTCTACATCAAGCCCCGAGAGCTTGGTATGGCACGCTCGCCGACCATCTGACTGATAATGGCTTCAAACGAGGAACTGTTGACTGCACTTTATTTCATAAGACTGTTGGTGATGATCTTCTTCTAGTCCAGATTTATGTTAACGATATTATTTTTGGGTCTACAAACGACACATTGTGTAAGGAGTTCGAGAAGTCCATGCAAACAAAGTTCGAGATGAGCTCGATGGGAGAGATGAATTTCTTTTTAGGGTTGCAGGTTCACCAGTCTATTCACGGAATTTTTATTCATCAGACTAAGTATGTGAATGACGTCTTGAGCCGATTCAAGATTTCTGCTGGAAAAATCCCTTCAACTCCTCCTCCAGTGGGTCACAATACCGGAGGAATTGGAGGATTCCGTTGATCCAACTCTTTATCGTGCTATGATTGGTTCTCTAATGTATTTAACGGCTTCTCGCCCTGATATTATGTTTGCTGTTTGTCTTTGTGCTAGGTATCAAGCAAGTCCACGAGTGACTCACCTAGCTGCAGTCAAGAGAATTCTTCAGTATTTGAGGGGAAATCAAGAATCGGGTTGTGGTACCCAAGGATGATACGTTCATTCTTACTGCCTACTTCGACTCAAATTATGGAGGATGCAAGATCAACTTCAAATCAACGACTGCGGGATGTCAATTTTTAGGAAACCGACTTGTTTCCTGGCAGTGTAAGAAGCAGACAACGGTCTCCACTCCAACCGCTGAAGCTGAGTATGTTGTAGCATCGAGTTGCTGTTCCCAGGTTTTGTGGATACAACAACATCTTCGCGACTACGGTTTGAAGTTTCTTACTACTCCCATCTTGATTGATAATTCTGCTGCTATTGGTATCACCAAGAATCCCGTACAACATTCTAAAACGAAACATATCGAAATTCGATATCATTTTATACGGGACTGCTATGAAAAGAAATTAATTGATCTTGAGAAAGTACATACTGATTTTTAAAAAGCCGATCTGTTTACTAAAGCTTTTGACAAAACGCGTTTTAAATTTTTGCTTGATTTAAATGGATTGAAGACCCTCGCTGATATCCTTAAACAAGGATGACTATCTTTATTTTCTGTCATTTCTTTCATTTAAAATTTATTTTGGTTTTAGGGGGTGAAAATCTAGAAAAATACAAAAAGAGTGTGGTTTCGTTTGTATAGATAAAATTCAAAAACATTAAATTTTTCAAAATTCAAAAATATTGTGATTTCTGTTCTTTAATGTTTTTCCTTTAAATATTTAGAAAAACCAAAAAGATTGTGAAGTTTATTTTGTTTATAAGAAAATTGAAAAAGACAAAAATATTGTGTTTTTAAATTTGTATAGAGAAAAACCAAAAAGATTTTTGCAGACGTTTTTAGATTATTTTCTCGTTGAAAATTATGTCAGTTGTTTAAGTTTGTGAAGCATGCTTGCATGTCTTGGTCATATGATTCACTTGTGAATTGAAGGTTAGCCATTTATTTATTAACTTAAGTTAACTGTGGCGATTAAATTTATCTTTATTTTGTTTTTATGCTCCTCAAAATTTTGAGTTTTTGAAGCAAAAAGAGAAAATGATAGTACATTGATTATCTTGACCCAAGTTCAGCAAAAAGTAAGCTTAAAAGACTGTGTGCTTAATTGCATTGGTGCATTGGTAGGTCTTAAAACAACCCAGTAGAGTAAAGTATGTGATATAAACATAACGAAACGCCAAATTGAAAGGGGTGTTAGTCTCTAGCAAAAGTCTCGGTGAGGATGGCAGAAATGTAATAACCGGTCATACTCAAGCCTTATATTTGTTGATCACCCGAAAACAAAATAAAGCAAATAACAAGCGTTAAGATTCTGGACACTGTGAGTCTTAATGCAGCTTAACCATCTGGGTACTCATAAGCATGAATATTTCACTTGCTTTCTAAAGCAAACCCCAAAGTCATTAAACTTGATCACCGCTGTACTTCGTACAATTTAAATTACAGACTTGATCAAAATCCGCTGTTAGTCATACAATTGTTCCTCCCTTGCGTGCGTCTTAATACCATTAAGAAACGGACCCCAGGGGATACAATGTATGTAAGCCGACAGATGGACTCGTGCATACTCACTCACAGTAAAGGAAACTTGATGCATTGCTCAAAATTTCTACATTTGGTATCAAAATTTTTGATCAACAATATAATGGTTTAAGTCAAGTTGGGGTGATTTGGCAAAAATCAAATTAAGCTTGAACTGAGATTAGAAGCTGATAGTTTCTGATATTCTGTGCTTTAATTAAACTATTTAATCATATCACAAAAATACTTGAATGTGTGTTAGTAGATTTATGTGGACAACAATACCAATGACCGACTTATCGCCGGTCATAATATCGCTGAAATATAAAACTGTGATGGAAGGGCAATTTGGTCAATATGATTCTCTGCTCAAATTCAACAAAAATACAAAAATATGTACTGCTTTTGATAAAATCATTGAAAAACACAAAAAGATGGTCTATTTTAGAGGATTGGATATTCTTCTGTAAATACATTCTTTAATTCTTTAAATTTTTTACAAAATACCAAAACTATTTTCTTCTTCTTTAAACAATATACTTAAATAATTTTTAAGTTATGTTTCGGAAATCTGAAACATTTTTAACATAATTGGTTGTCGGGATAAAAGGGTTTCTCGATAACCTAATTTCTTAATTTATTTAATTCTTTATTTAATTCATTAATTTATTTTATTTATTTAATTTAAAATTAAATAATTAAATAAAATTGTTTAATTCGCTAAAATCCCATTCGTTATGTATGGATAACGAACTAGGTGATTCATAGCGAACTACCTTCTGGTTCGCTAACCTAATTCGCTTTCGGACTCTGTAACGAATCATCCCTTCGTTATGCATATTTAACGAATCATGACACGAATCGTGTCTTGATTCGCTACCTTTAATTTAACGAATCAAATTGCGATTCACCCACTTAAGGTAACGAATTGAATTAGCGAATGGGCTAATTCGCTAATTTTAAGTTAAACGAATCGTCTGATTCACGCAAGTTGTGCCTAGGGTTTCGTGCACTGATATATAAGACAAGAAAACGAATAGTATTCCACTGTTCGTCTTCTTTCTTCATCTTTAAGAAACCTATTCAAATTCTCTCTGAAAATTCGACCTTTTCGTTTGAATACTTCAAAGATCGATTTGAGTTTCTAAGGTATAACTGTTCTTGGCGATATCAATTTCTTCAAAAATGGCCATGTATTGACTGCTAAATTATGAAATTTTAGGGGTTTAAGGGTTTTGAACTTTTGAAACTCTTTTGTGTATAATTTATGTTCATAATTGTATGATTTTGATATCATTATGATCGGAATCACTTTCCGATACCCTTGGTGGACTCTAATCAACATTTGGTTATTGTTTGATGGGTTAATTATTGTTTTTGTTATTGATGTTTACTATTGGTTCGTTTAATCCTTAGTACATTTATGTATTGAGTCTCAATATCATTCACCTACATTCACTAATGTGTTTCAGAGCTCAACGAGCTGATTATCTTGATGGTTCAACGATGGTTATGGCCTACTTGAATCTGGATTTAAGTTGTTGACTATTGTTGTTCATGTTAATTTTGACCTTGACTTTGTGAAGTCAAAGAAAAAGTCTTAATTCTGACCATTCGTTAGTCTTAGCGAATTGGAACTGTTTCGTGTCCAATTCGTTAAGATTTTACACAAATTAGCTTAGCGAATAAGATGTTACACGAATCAGAGTTTGATTCGCTTAAAATATAACGAACTAAAGTTTAGTTCGTTAAAATTAATTAGTGATTCACTAAATTTAGTTCGTTAAGGTATTTACTTGATAGCGAATCGCTTGATTCGTTATCTTTGTATAACAAATCAGTGTGATTCTTAACGAATGACATTTAAAAAAAATATAAAAAAATGGTGATATCTTTTAATTAATTAATTAACTAAATTTAATATTCATTTAATTTAATTTAAAGGATTTAAATCGTCCAATACGCGTAACTAGATTAATTACACATATCTTTTGATTATATATGGTGATATCTATTCTCATATTCGGTTTTATTTATATAGTAAAACATGGCTGATCAAGAACAACAAAATCAACCACCACAGGAACAACCTTGTCAAGAACAACCACAACAACAAGATCAACATGCTGAAATGATTTTATTATCATTTGATAAGAAGCACAACATCTGTGCTTATGTTGATCAAGACGTGACTGACTTGAGAACGTTCGGAGCTATGTTGACCTTCTTACGACGTTCGAAGATACATTATGCAGTCACTGCTAAACCTAAAGTGTATCTTAGTTTAATCAGGCAGTTTTGGAACACGGCAAAATTCGTTGAGGAAAATAATTGGGTTCGAGCTACAATTAATCTGAACCCTATTACGATTGATGTTGAGGTCATTCGTCGGGTACTTCAATTTGACGATAGTGATGATTACCCGAGTGAATTTGACATGACGTTCGTTAGGGGTCTATTCACACGATTAAATTATGGGGGTGATATTCGTCAGTCTATGTTGAACAAGAATGGGTTGTGTCCACCATACAAGTATCTGCTACATGTTTTATTGTATTGTATGAGTGGACGTCGAGGTGGTTTTGATGAATGTAGACTAAGTTTACAATCGGCGTTTGTTGCCCTAATCCTGAACAAGCCATTCAATACTCAGAACTTATCTTTGATCATCTGAAAGAGCAAGTTCAGCAAACTCTACTGTCGAAGAAGTTCTTAATGTATCCACGCTTTTTACAGCTAATTATTCAGGATCTGATACCGAATTTGGTGATTGATCGATCATTGGTGAACGATGTTCTTGATATGGAACATATGAAAGCTGAAACGGTGCATCATATGTTAATATATAGAAAAAACAAGCCACAGGACAAACGAATGATTGGTCATGTAATCAATCCGGATTACGTATGTCCTCCTAATGAGCGCTGGAAACATGATGATTCGGATTCCGAGCGTGAAGGGGGACAAGGTGGGAACAATGATGGTGGAGATGATGATGGTGACAATGATGATAATAATGGTGATGGTGGATCTAGTGAACATGATCTGAAAGAACAACAAGATGCAGTCGATGCTGCCCTAGCTGCCACCATGAAAGCTCAGCTAGAACGAAAACGAAAGGGCAAAGATGTAGCTACTGGTGAACCATCGAAGAAGCCCCGTGTGTCTGCTGGGGCTGGGGTAATTATTGGAACTCCACCACCACGTCAATCAACTCCTCAAAGCTCGGTGGTGCCGCTAACTACTAGCACTCTGATGCTCACCTTGACAACGACGATGGTGTCACATGAGAGGCTCGGTCTAATCCCTCAAATGACGTTGACCGAGATACCGAGGCCTCCTGTTGTGTACCCGGACTTGTATCAACACGTAAACGTTGATCAAGGTGCTCCGGTATTTCATGAAGACGTAATTAAAGAGACTGAAGATGAACTGGAGAAGACTGTGCAGCGAACTGTTCCCTCACTCAAAGAAGTGACTGATGATGACATAGAAAGATGGTTCAAACGTTAGAAAGTGGGAAAGATCATCAGTGCTTATCGGTATGTAGATCAAGAAAGAAAAGATGCTGCTACTTGGATTGAGGCTAATCAGGTGACTACCTTCAAGACTGTTTCTAAGGTACATGGTGATATTGTCTCCTGGCTCTATGATTCAGACCTTAAGGTATGTATAGTCAAGTAGGAAAAGGGTGTCCAGTATTACGAGAGGATAATTGATGTTTTAACTCTACCGCGTTGGGATGTACGTACCCTCACGAGACGTCTATTTATCAATCGTGGGGGTCACCGAACGGCTGAGTGGTTTCATCAACACTTACTGTTCGAGGTCAATCAGGGCTTCAAATTCTTCAAGCCTCAGGTCCCAAGACGTAAGCGCACTGATGAGATTAATCCAAGGACCGGCTGGAAGAAACTTGTCTTGAAAGTGAAGCCGCCAAAGACAATGAAAAGGGTTCCTGTGAAGACAATGCCTCAAGATATTTATCTGTCTTTCAACCGTTGGTACTATGACAATCGTACTGGTGAGGCCGTTATTGTTCGTGGTCGAGGACTGCAAACCGAGCTCATCAAGATAATCGACCCGATGTGGTTGGTTAATTTATCAGAGACAGACAACGATGTGCTATACAGGAAGCAGATTTTGTTTGAACGCCAAGAAGATTACGACCTGGCTATGCAATTCCAATGAGTCCTTCGTGTGTGTCACGAACATGGAATTCATAGTTGCAGAGACTGGCAGTCCAAGTGCTTCAAATAAGTTAAAGACCAAGAGCTCAAGAAGAATGGGTGTCTGTTAGTGCACGGTTTTGCGTCTAGAGTCTTTGTATTTATCGTTAATCTTTATTTATCAATTAATGTAATATTTAATGTTTATATTTATCTAATTCGTTAAAGTTATGTCTAGTTCGCTAGGAATGTTAGCGAACTAAGACTAGTTCGTTAAGGAGAAGTCTAGTTCGCTAGGGATGTTAGCGAACTAAGACATTATAGTGTATCCCCTCCTGATTCGTTAGGGGATGTTAACGAATCAGGGGATGGTTCGTTAAGTTAAGTTAAGTAACGAAGGGGAAGCTGGTTCGCTAGGGGATGTTAGCGAACCAGATCGCCTTCTATATATAGTGAACTACTGTTCACTTTAATGTAAGCTTTTTCAATTATAAGATTTCAGAGTCCAGATCTCTCTCAAGCTTCACCTAATATTATACAAACACTATTGATAACTTAATGATAATATATATACAACACTGAATCTATGTTAATTATGAGCTAGATCCTTACTCGTATTAATCTTATATACAGATCTGTGATCTGTGTTTATTGTTATTGATTGCTGTATACGGGAAGATCAAACACAACTTCTCATTCTTCAAAATCTCCAATACTTCTCTTAGATGGTCTGCATGGTCAGACTCGCTCTTTGAATAAATCAATATATCTTCGATGAAAATGATAACAGACTTATCTAACATCGGCTGACATACCCTATCATCATGTCCATAAATGTTGCAGGAGCATTTGTTAGACCGAATGACATAACGAGGAACTCGTAGTGTCCATACCGCGTCTGAAACGTTGTTTTAGGGATGTCTGCCTCTTTCATCTTTAGCTGATGATAGCCTAATCTAAGGTCTATGCACGAGAACCAGCTCGAACTTTGTAGTTGATCAAACAAATCATCAATCCGCGGCAACGGATACCTGTTCTTCACCGTAAACGTGTTCAACGCTCGATAGTCTATACACATGCTTCCATCATTCTTCTTAACGAACAACACTGGTGCGCCCCACGGGGAAACACTCGGTCTTACAAAACCTTTGTCAATGAGTTCTTGCAGTTGGGACATCAATTATTTCATCTCGGATGGCGCCAGACAGTATGGTGCTTTCGCGACGTGTTGGGCACCTGGTATTAAGTCTATCTGGAATTCTCTCTCACGCTCCGGTGGCAACCTCGGAAGATTCTCAGGGAACACCTCTAGAAAGTCACACACAACAGGAACATATGCCAGGTAAGCACCGCATCCTCGTCGTATCAAACCTTCGGCTTTTATCATCGAAATGACGTTAAGCCCTGAACTTTCTTTATCACCATAAACCATCACTGTACTACTATCCAAGGACTATAACCTTATCAGCCTACTCTTACACACTATTTGAGCCTCAAACTCATATAGCTAATCCATTCCCAACACCACATTGAACCCTCCTAAGGTCATAACATACAGGGTCACAGGGAACTCACGTCCCTTAACTCTATCTTACAATCCTTAACCATCCTCATTATCCTAACCGAGGTTTCACTAGCGGTTTCTACTATAAAAGTTTCAGGCACACGAAAACATTTCATATTTGCTAACATACTAAATGTCGTAGCTACAAAACTTCTATTGGCACCTGAATCAAATAATACGGAAGCAGAAATACCGTTTACTAGAAACGTACCTGTATCAGGAATCTCTCTAGCTTTTTCTTTAGTCAACATGTAAGCTCTGGTCTTAGGCCTGGATGGTTCAGCATCTTTTTTCTCTTTTCCTCCAGTTTCACCACTCGTACAAGCCTTCGCTGAGTGACCTGTCTGTCCGCACTTATAACACGTGGGCTTTGCATGGCAATCCTGAGCAAAGTGCCCCATCTTACCACATTTGTAACAAGCATTTGACCCTAATCTACATTCCTCACAACGGGTCTTCCCAAAATTATGCCACACATTAGAACCAGTGCCCCACTTGCACTCCCCAGCGTGCACCTTCTCGCAAGTCCTACATGACCTCTTCTCCCACATTTTCTTTAGCTTATCTCTAGGGTTCCATGTTTGAGTACCGGGTCTCTTGGCAGGAAAAACCCATTTCTTC
Organism: Bidens hawaiensis; assembly: GCF_021521415.1. NCBI lineage: Eukaryota > Viridiplantae > Streptophyta > Magnoliopsida > Asterales > Asteraceae > Bidens > Bidens hawaiensis. The sequence goes on from NW_027492172.1 coordinate 498,610, forward strand.
TCCTTCTTCTCCTCCACCACCCCGACATCATCCGCAGTCATATCATCATAAACCATCTCTGCGAGTTCCACAACAAAGTCGAACGTATCTGGTTTATTTGCGCTAACTAATGTGCGGACATTCTGGGGCAGTCCCCTTATGTCGCACTTGATTCTCTTGGCTTCGGTATTCACCATGTCGGGCACCAACCTAGACATGCAGTTGAATTCGGTAGTGTACTCGCGAAATGTCATCTTACCCGCATTCAAGTTAAGAAACTTCATCTCAGCCCTTTCTACCTCAGCATCGGCACAAAAACGCTTCATGACCATCTCCTTCAAGTCATCCCACCTCATCACTTTGATCTCATCTCAACTCTTCCTCTGCTCTACAGACTCCCACCAATACATGGCCTCGTCACCGAACGATTGGGAAGCATACCCCACAGGTTGATCAAGACAGCACTAGCTAATTCGGATAACCTTGTCCATGGGGGTTATCCATTGGAGAGTAGCGATTGCGTCCCCCAAACCGGTCAGCTTCGGTAGGTCGCAACCTTTGAACGCTTGTAGTTACACCTACCATGGCCTCTCTTTCTCTCATTAACCTTTACCGATCGAACTTCACTCGAATCGCCTTCCCCATCGTCAGCTTTCTTACCTTCATCACTTGCCCTCGCAGCGGTCCCTACATGGCTTGCAGTAGACCTTTCAGGTTGCAAGTTCTTCACTGCAGCTGCTACATCTTGAACAATGGCATCTTGAACAGCAGGGTCAAGTTGATATCCTTCGTTGTTGCTCGGATTTCGTCCAGCTGCACTTCCTTCTTCCCTGGTGTTAGTGGCTGATTCTATAGAAGGTTCTTGGACAATGTGTGGCATGCCACGACTTCCAGTTCGACCTCCTTGTCCCGCAACATTCCAAGCTCCATCCATCGGTATTCTATAAGGAAACACAAACGTCATCACTCAAGGAACTATTTAGTAAAATGATAGTAAGGCTAACAGGTAATAACAGTGGCCAGCTGTGATTGGCTGATCATGTTATTCTCCGTGTCATATACACTTCCCTTTGTGAGTCTATTTGTGTTGGATTCTACTCTTAATAGTTAGACAATCAAACATTTCACATAATCAACTACACATATCTCTAGCAATATAAGCTAACTTTCTCACACATCCTTACATTACACATGATATTAATCATGTACTTTAAATTTACTTAGCTTGATTGAGTGACACATGGCTTTCTTCAACTGACATATTCTTTCTTTTCACACTTACGTCCCAATCTTTGTTTGAGTCTAAGCATGTACGATGTTTAATTCTCTCGAACTTATGTTCTGATGCCAACTTGTGATAGCCCAGCTGCCACCGCACCATAATATTGTCCGATTTGGCCGGAGCGTACCACCATCGCCTCACGGATTTGCTTTTGGTTGCCCTGGTGGTCACGCATCCTCAATACTACTCCCACCTGAGCACGCTAAACAGTGGAATTCTCCCCTCATCCATTACCATTATGCGGCCAAAACGTGTTATGATGGGGAAGGTATCCACCTCCTTTATAAAGAAGGCTTGCTTCTCCTGCCCAACCGATGTGGGATGTCACAATCCATCCCCCTTACAGTTAAAGTTGTTGAAATGATATGATATGCTTATTGAAGTTTTATATTCCGCGAAAGTTTTAATTAACTCTGATTTGTAGAACTATGTTTATGAGTAAATCCGACACTAAAGTAAGGCTACCGGGAACGGGGCCTTACAAGTTGATATCAGAGCCAGGTCCGGACCAGTGATGCCAGGTCCCCCGAGGACGCAGGACTCCTAAGGGGGGTGGATTGTGACATCCCACATCGGTTGGGTAGGAGAACCAAACCTTCTTTATAAAGGAGGTGGATACCTTCCCCATCATAACGTGTTTTGGCCGCTTAATGGTAATGGATGAGAGGAGAATTACGCAGTTAAGCGTGCTCAGGTGGGAATAGTATGAGGATGGGTGACCACCTGGGCAAACAAAAGCAAATCCGTGAGGCGATGGTGGTACCTCCCGGCCAAAGAGGACAATATTACGGTGTGGTGATAGCTGGGCTGTTACACAGATATTATTATGGTTTGGTCCCTATCCTCACAGATATTATTAGGGTTTGGTCCCTATCCTCAGAGATATTATTAGGGTCTGATCTCTTTATTCCGTGCAACCGTACCATAAATTTCTTTATATTTATATGTATAAACTTTCATACATACTCTTAATCTTTTCAATAGCATTCATATATCATTCATACATCATACATAAGACAATTACATATCATACATCATTCATGAACACAACCCCGAAAACATAACAAGGAAATGGGGCTAGAAACTCACATGGATCCGGTTACGTTCGGAGTTAACTGTAATCCTTTTCCTTAGTTGTGCATGGCTAACTGTTAAACATATATATTTGTTAAGTAACCGTGTCACTAATTAAGTTGGTATTTTAGTTAACTAACGTACTTGCTAAGTTAGGCTCGCTTGTTTAGTTAAACGGATCTGTCGGGGTTACCTTGTTTAACAAAGGTATGTTTCTCTTAAATTTAATAAGCGTGCTCATCTTTATTATATCTATAATATATATAAATGAAAGCTCAAAAATCCTGCGTGTCGCGATATGGTCGCTTCCACTTTTTTTGAAGTCACCAGATTTGCTTGAAATTAAAATGGTGACTTCTCATTGATTTAACCCAGTTTTGACCCGTTTAAGGTTTAAATTTTATGGGTCATGATTCTTACCAAACCCAGATACAATTAAATGGGTCGGAAAACCTCCTTAATCATTTTCCTTTCTCAGTTCTCTGTTCTCTCTAGTACGAACCCTCCCTCTCAGCCACCCTCGTGTCCACTTCTTTCTTAATCGAAGCCTCCACCACCCATCACCTCAAATTCACAAAACCCTAGACCTCAATTCCGGCCAAAACTACTACTCTCATCAATTTGGCAATAATCGAAACTGTAATACGGATCTGATGGCCACCAGATTGCTCGATTTTTGAATGACGAACTCTCTAATTTCTACTCTTTCTCTCACCCTCTGTCAAACCCTAAAACTTGGAGGAGGTTAAAATATTTATAATGCAATAAAGTGTTAGGCAGCGGCAACGGCTCCCTTTGTTAGCACGAAGATCTATGGATGTCTTGAACTTGTATTTAGATGAAATTCATGTTCAATTTTTGTAAATTAGTGATAATTAGTCGAATAGTCAATAGTCAAAGAGTCAATTATACAGTTTTTAATCAGTTTTGTGAAGTTAGTTGTTTATATGTTGGTGAATTGTCATTATTATGATTTTAGGTTTAACTTATCTCAGATCTTATATATGTGACGTTATTTATTAATCGATAATATATATAAACGAAAGCTCAAAAATCATGCGTGTCGCGATATGGTCGTTTCCCCTTTTTTTGAAGTCACCATATTTGCTTGATTTTAAAATGGTGACTTCTCATTGATTTAACCCGGTTTTGACCCGTTTAAGGTTTAATTTTTTGCGGGTCATGATTCTTACCAAACCCATATACAATTAAATGGGTCAGAAAACCTCCTTAATCCTTTCTCCTTTCTCAGTTCTCTTATAAGTTTTTTCATATATGCATTTTAAGTATTACTTTTTGGCGTGCAGGTCAACAACAACAATAGAAGCATGATGCCCAAGGTTGATACCCCGGATGTATCTTTAGCTTCCGGAGACAAGTTTCTCACTATATCGGTCCTCATGAAAGTTGGTCATATTCATAAACATGATGATGTTGTGTCTATGGATCGCGCCCCTGATTCCACTGCAACCCATCAGTATGTTCGTTGGTGTTAAGAATATGTATTTGTTACGTACACTGCTATAAAACTATCTTTCACCGGTGAGAAAATCATCAACTGGTGCGTCGTGTCAACAATCATTTACGGATATGTCAAAATCCATAAAGACTGTAGTTTATGTAAAAGGCGTTTTATGTTGACGGTCATGAGCACTCACGGTCAAACACTAAAGAAGATATAAAAAAACATATTTGATAAAACTCATTTTTCTGGTTGTTTTTGTTTCATTTAGAAAGCATCATTTATTTTGTCTTTGCTCTGTTATAAACTTATAATGATTAATAAACATTAAGTTATGTTTTGGAAACAAACACGAAGCTTTTTATTTATGGGGCATAACTGCAGTGGCGTTAGAGGTGGTGGTAGTAATGGAATTGAGAAAAGGAGTTATTTCAAGGAACTCGTCCAACCCAATCGACTCGAACCAGTTTGACCTGTTTTTAAAGTTTATGTCACTCATATATGTAAGCAATTATCTTTTCTCCATGACTTAGTTTTGAAAGGATGCGCTGGTTTTGATAATCAACAATTTCAAGCATACAAAAGTTAAAAACTACGAGGCATTTAATAATGAAAGTAGGAGATTACTAATCATTATATCAGCAAGCATATATAGATTAATACACATGCATAAAAGGCTATAATTTGTTTAGTGTTATAAGTAGCTCTTAACATTCTATAAATAACTTTCCCTATGATTTTGCAGGTTTATTGAAACAATTGAGTTCAATATAAGTGGTGATGGATTTTCTCAACTTATGCAAGCTGCTGCAACAGCTAACCAGGCTCAAGCCATTATTATCACCCTACTATAGGGGAATATGACAACATATTTGGGGTGAAACTTCCTTAGTTCTAACATTTTGTTTATATATTTTAATGAAATCTGTTCGTACTACAAAAACTTTATTAAAGAAAAGACATAAAGGATCCCCGTGAGGCACATTTAAGCAATTTAAGATAATCTTATCATCGGATGTGTTTCTTTTAATAAACTGAGTAATCGTTTTATGTTTTTTTCAGTAAGGAGACATGCTATATGATTTATATACTCTTTCATATATGAGTAAAAGTGTATTTTTAACCTTTTTTATATAAAATATAAACCGTTTAAAGAAACTTCAAATGGGAGGTTTTTTCAAAATACGTGCAGATACAAAAAGGATTTACTTATGAGAAAATTACCTAAATAGCTCTTTTGATGAGAGAGAAAAGGCAATATAGCACGTAAGATTTCAAATTCCAAAAATAGCCCATCAAATCTAACGTCCTCGTGAGTTTTTGAGATTCCCCGTGAGTTTTCGTGGACAAATAAAAAACTGCCATGTGTTTTCCATTCCTACCTACCACGCTATTTTTCATCCTAAATCTGTCTGAAGCGTGATTTTTGTCATCAAATATAACATGAAGAAAATCAACTGTAACGTGATGTTTCAAGTTGTTTTCATCGGCAACGTGACTTTTCAAAATTATGTTTTTTAAAGCTATTTTGAAATTCATCTCCAAAGATGAATTTCAAATGAATTTTGTAAATTTCAAAAAACCTTAAACATCTTCATCTTCTTCATCATATTTATCACCTTTATCATCTTCCGGCCACTGGCACCATCACCATATGAATCTATCTAAAACCGCCAACCGCCACCACATCCACCACAACCACGGACAACACACAACCTACATATCACCTCCTCATCCATCGCCGCCGCCACATGCCCTTTAAACATCTCATCCTCCATAACATCCACCCATACATCCACCACATCATCATACTTCCTCAACACACCTTTTAACTCATCCACCATATATATCACCTCCTCATCTATCGCCGCAGCCGGATCTCTCCAACTACCCACCATCCCCTCCGACATCGGCAACCACTCATCGGAATTCACATCATAAACAACACCTTCTTTACCACCATCAATTATATAAAGCTTCTCTTTTCATCCCACAGCATCAATGGCTTCACGGCTAAACTTCACATCTATCAAAGAACTCATTTTCTTCAAAACCCCATTTGATATTTCACTCTTTTCATCAAAAAGATTCGATTCCCGAAACACCCATTTCTCCACGGACCTTGCAATGGTCTGTGTGAAGTGTGAGCCTGTCTCACTCGCGACGACCACAGCGGCGCTTGAGACTCCGGCGGCGCACCACCGTCGTGGTTTTGAAGTGGGGGTCCAGTAGACCAAGTGTTGGTAACTGGGTTGAAGATTAATGGGTGTGAAAGATGATTAAGTTGATGAAGATGAAGAAGAAGATGTAGAAGATTATGAATATGACTTTTTAAAGACGAAATTCAAATGAAATTCATATTTGGAGATGAATTTTTAAAAAAACATAAAGACCATCTTTTTTGAAAACTCACGTTGGAGACGGAAACAGCTTGAAACATCACGTTAAAATTGGTTTTTATCAGGTTAGATTTGATGTGAAAAGTAACGTTTAAGAAGGATTTAGGATGAAAAATAGCGTGGTAGGTGGGAATGGAAAACACATGGCAGTTTTTTATTCGTCCACGAAAACTCACGGGGAATCTCAAAAACTCACGAGGACGTTAGATTTTGTGGACTATTTTTGGAATTTGAAATCTCACGTGCTATATTACCTTTTCTCTTTCATCAAAAGGGCTATTTAGGTAATTTTCTCTTTACTTATTTGGTGTAATTTGAAAAATATTTACCTATTTTGGTACTTTTTAATTACTTTTATTGTTGTTAATAAAAAACAAATCTGGTTTTACTAACCTACTCTTTAGTAACTGCGATTCAGCAACCATCCCTCCGCCATATCTCACAACAGCGATTCAGGCGACCAATATTTGCTTCGTTCAATTTGTTTTGTTTGATTTGGGTTCTGACTATTCATGAGACTATTTGCTTCTTTTGGTTTACTTTGCTTCGTTCAGGCGGCAATTTGGTACAGACGTTCCATTTTGGTTCGTTCGGTGTAGATGACGGTTTTTTGGTTTGTTCAGTGAACGAACGGCGGCACCTTGATTTTATTAAGGTGTTTTTATGTTAGTTTGTTATATTTGATTATAACCTGATGCGCAGTGATCGGTAATTTAAAGCTAGGGTATATGGTTCTTGCAGGTAGAATGAATGTTAATTTATTTATTTGAACCAAATTCTATGAAACTGTGAGTATATGATAACTTTGAGATGAACTCATAAATTGCAAAAATAGATAATATTGTATACCAATAGAACTAGATCAGTGAAAAAATGAATTGAAAGATTTTATATTCTGAATTTTAAAAACGAATTGAAAGTGTTAATATTTTGAATTTTGTTGCTGCGTGCTTTTGGTTATGTATATGTTGAATTTTGTTTCAATTATTTCTTTAAAAGTTTATGATATCATTTGTTTATAAGGTTTAATAATCTCTTTAATAGTTTATGATTTCTACAAACAGGATTATGATGTTAGCTTTTTTTTTTTATTTTGATTACAACAGGATGAATAGGGTTTATACAGTATGAGCCATGATTCAAAATGAAGATTTTAAGGCGATATGCCTCATATTGCTATTATAAACAATGATGAAACAGGATTAAAATGGCCGCCCTCGCTCAACCAAGACTAAGGAATGGAATGGACATTAAGTAAAGGAAAACGATTTACCTTTGTGGAATTTGTAAACCGAGTGGTCATAATTGAGCAACATTTCCCTTTGTGTCTAGAAGAATGGATGACTAGCGAGTTGCGGGTTGAGTCATTTTAACATTTAGCTGTAATTTGTATTTGATTCATACCACTAGCGATTGACTTTATTTAGTATTATTATTTGTATTTGGTTTTTGTGGTTGGGATATAGAGAGGATCTTCATATACTCCAAACGGGTTTCTTTGGGTTTTTAAGGTTGGTTTGTTATGAAAATAAGATATTGAAATAAAAAATAATTACAATAAAGCGGCAAGGAAACATGCAACAAGCTGTGCTGCAACCTCCTTTTAAAAAATTAATGTTTTCTAATGAACATTATTGCAAAATTTTCGCTATAAGTTTTGTAAAGTTGTAGCTATAATTTTACATAATATATATTTTTTTTTGCGATTTTTTTATTTAGTTTTTGCTGATTTTTGCATATTTTCCGTTCTTTCTAATAGAGTCATTAATTGTGAAAATGTTGTAGCTGTTTGGTTGTCAAGAATTCGGTACCCGATTTGTGTAAAGGATTTGAAATTGTCATTAAAGGGATTAAAATTAAGACTTTGTAAATTATTAACACAAGAAGTTATACCTTTAAAGTATCTCATATGACTTCATAAATAATGTCCGCTAGGAGAGTGATAATTTCATGTATTAACTTTTTAACATATTAAAAATGTAAGATTATGGATTTTTTAAGTTAACTTTTTTACTTCGAAAACCATTTTGACTTTTGCTTTGATTTAATTTTGAATTTTGTGTAGGAGAATATTGTGGAAGAAAGGATGCAACAAGATTAGGCGATGATTCAACGGGTGATGGCGGGAGCTCTAACCAATGGAGAAGTTAGGTTGAGTTGTCTTTAAGAACATAAGATGCTCTGTAGATCGATGATTAATGATTTCTTATTTTTTTAATGGAAAATATAAATACATTTGGTTTATGTTATGTTAATTTTGTTAACTTAGTGTTTTACATTTTTGTATATTATCTATTACACGGTGTTCATTATTCGACTAGACTCACCCCAACCTAACTATAAACATACGCATCTCAATTAGAAGAGCCCAAATATTTAAAAATATAATGAATTTAACAAAGTAATATATATATATAATAAATTAAAACAAAACTAGGCTAAAAAATAAAAAAAATCATTACAAAAAGTAAGATAAGAAAGAGACTAAACACAATAATCTAAATTAATCCCCGCAACACCAGGGGGCTAAAAGCTAGTTATATATATATATATCGAAACCACAATAGTAGACGTTTTGAAAGAAAAAAAAAGAAAGATAAGATAATTAAATTGCATGCAACTTCCTTGGAATACTATGTCTTACCATATACAAAAATATACATTTTACTATCATGTCGTTATGTATACCTTAAAATTAAATAAACAATAAAAAAAATATATTATTGGTTAGATTTATTTCTAGCACTTCTCGCTCTAAGAAACATTTATGAAATAAACCAAATCCTATATATATATATATATATATATATATATAGGATTTGGTTTATTTCATAAATGTTTCTTAGAGCGAGAAGTGCTAGAAATAAATCTAACCAATAATATATTTTTTTTATATATATATATATATATATATAGGATTTGGTTTATTTCATAAATGTTTCTTAGAGCGAGAAGTGCTAGAAATAAATCTAACCAATAATATATTTTTTTTATTGTTTATTTAATTTTAAGGTATACATAACGACATGATAGTAAATATATATATATATATATATATATATAGGATTTGGTTTATTTCATAAATGTTTCTTAGAGCGAGAAGTGCTAGAAATAAATCTAACCAATAATATATTTTTTTTATTGTTTATTTAATTTTAAGGTATACATAACGACATGATAGTAAAATGTATATTTTTGTATATGGTAAGACATAGTATTCCAAGGAAGTTGCATGCAATTTAATTATCTTATCTTTCTTTTTTTTTTCTTTCAAAACGTCTACTATTGTGGTTTCCTTTGATCACAATTTGATACAAAATTAATTTGTGTATTTTTTTTTATTTTTTTTCATTTCAAGAATTCGTAAAAAACTGTTTTTTGTTTTAAATAGTTTTTTAATATTTTTAATCTTTGATTAAATAGTTTGTTATAAATTTCCAACTTAACCAAATATAGAAAGATTTTCATCTTTATACTGAATTCATAACACCACCTACATACTACATAAATAGACCTACATATGATAACAATCCCTACACAACTGCACGCAAATGAACCTACACACGATAACAATCCCTACACACCATAACCATCCCTACATCACAAATGAGTTTCATACACAGTTTCATAGTTACCACCTACGCAACCAATAAAATCCATACACAACTACATAGTTACTACCTTACATGCAAATAATAATCCAACACAATACTTAATTAAAACGAATATATTTACTTCACAATAATCATGACATCCTACATAACGGGTAAGTTTAATACACATGTGTACTTATGTAGGTTTACATACACAAATATCTTGAATACCTACACTCTATTGTAGCATATACCCGCACACAGTTGTAGACTTGTAGAAATTCGTTTACGTGCACAAATAAACTAAAGCATGCATGTGTATACAAAAACATAAATCATACGTTGTATATCAAGTTTTTATGGATATAGCACAACGTAACAGTACTATATAATATAAATATAATCAAGCATAGTGTTAAGTAATGATGTATATACTAATAAAACAAAATGTTATAATACCAAACAGATGAAATTAAGTATATAAATTATAGTTCTATACAAAAAATAGTATGTGATCTTCAAACAAAAGCAAGACAACACTATAATATGATTTACTCCACAAATGTCCCAACTTTTGTTTTACCCAAATAAAGTAAGGACCATACTATTCACTCACTTATTCAACCTCAAAATACAAAAATAATCTAACCTAATTTTTGCAGCATGAAGATATACGAGATTGATTTATTTCAACTACAACACAATTTTAAACCCTTCATTATGATTGAGGCAATAATTAAGGGATTTAAATGTGATGTGCACGTTTTTTTTTAAATGCTGATAAACCAAATATACTAATATACCCTTTTTGATATTAAATTTCATTAAAATGGTGAAACTAATATTACAAAAATGTCATTTTGACTAAGAGTTAAGTGTCATTTTAAGACCTATGGTTTGATCAGCTACGCAACTTTAGTACTTTCTTTGAATTTTTGCAACTGGCTACTCCATGTTTTAAAAACTGACCATTTTAGTACTTTTTCGTAACCCCGTTAATTTTTTACGTTAAGTCAAGGGCATAATGGTAACTTTAGTTACTTTATTTATTTTCTTTTTTCTTTTAAGCCTTAATAATAGTGGTGGGAAAACTGAAACGAAAAAAACCGAAGTTTCGGCGGGTAGTGGTAATCGAAAAGTTAAGAAAGGTGGTGGCAGCAGCAGCCGTCGCGATGGGGGTGATAAAGTTAAGGAGGTAGCGTTGGCGAAGTCAAGGAATGCGGTGGTGGTGGCTGGAAAGTAATGAAGGTGGTGATGAAGTCAATGATGGTGTTGGCAGCAACGTTGTTCAAATTACTATTAGCCACCGCCTCCGCCGTTTATTTTCTGGCCAACACCATCGTTGACTTCATCACCACCTTCATATACTTTCCCACCACTACCACCGCATTCCTTGACTTCGCCACCGCCACATTCCTTAACTTTATCACCACCATCGCGACGGTTGCTGCCATCACCACCTTTCTTAACTTTCCGACCACCACTACCCGCCGGAACTCCGGGTTTTTTCGTTTCAGTTTTCCCGCCACTATTATTAGGGCTTAAAAGAAAAAAGAAAATAAATAAAATAGCTAAAGTTACCATTATGCCCTTGACTTAACGGAAAAATTAAACGGGGTCACGAAAAAGTACCAAAATGGCCAGTTTTTGAAACATGGAGTAGCCAGTTGCGAAAAATTCAAAAAAGGCACTAAGGTTGCGTAGTTGATCAAACCACATGTATTAAAATGGCACTTAACTCTTTTAACTAATGACCATTGATCAAACAAAATCAATGGATGCGATTCACTTCCCGCATGAACCATACCCTATATATATAGATATATATATATATATATATATATATATTGGATCATGTGAGAACTATTTTGAAATTGAGAACTTTGAGAACCATTTTAGACCACAAAAAACACTTTTCTTAACAAAAAAAATAAATTAAATTATTAAACAAAAAAAACTTTAAATAAAAAAACCAATTTTTTTTATTTTTCATCCCGGTTTTATAAAAAAAATGAAAAAAAATATCTGTTTAACAAAATTATACACATATGTATAATACTTGTTTTTTAAATTTTATACACGTTTTTTTTGTACACATATTTACAATTTAAGGTAAATGATAATGTACATATGTGTACATTACGTAGCTAGAGATTTTATGAAATTATACACATGTGTATAATATAAAATGTTTTTTATGAAACCTGAATAAAATATAAGAATTTTGTTTTTATTTTTTACTTTTTAAAATTTTTTGTTTTTTTTGTGTTATGATTTTTTTAAATATTTTTTTAGATGTTTTTTTTTGTTCCAAGTGGTTCTCAAAGTTCTCAATTTTCAATGAGACTTTACGGAGTTGATGAGGTTTATTAATTAAGTTGGATTAGCCTTGGTTTTATGGGCTAGGCCCAATCAACTTAGAACTTGCTAGGCTAGGCCCAAAAGCATCCTTAAAGCCCAATCGAATGATGAAGCCCATCTAAACAAATCGAATTGGAGCCCATCTTATCGAATTGAATGAGCCCCATGTAATTGAATCGAATGAAGCCCAATATAATCAAATCGGATGAAGCCCATCTAACTGAATCGAAGGAAGCTCAATATAATCGAATGGCCCAAACCTAAATGCAATTTTCTGACCCACAAAAATTGACTGCGAGAACCGGGATTCGAACCCGGGATCTCTCAATCACACAACACTACCTTTACCACTCCACCAATTCATCTGGATGTTTAAAGATCCCTCGTTAATTTTATACACATTTGCCCAGCCTCCACTCCTTTCATTTTCTTTTATCTTTTTCTTTCCATTCTTTCTATTTTTTTTTTCTTTTCTTTCTTTTCATTTTCTCTCACTGACGTACATCCTAACTTATTATTATTATTATTATTATTATTATTATTATTATTATTATTATTATCATCATCATCATCATCATCATCATCATCATCATCATCATCATCATCATCATCATCATTTTTATAAGCTGCTGCGGCGGCTTATTATTATTGTTATTATACTATTTATTTATTATTACTATTCAACATTTTACCATTTCCGTCACTACACTTATTCAAGATCTAGATCTTTTATGATAAGTTCAAACCTTTATCGATTTTAAAGCCTAGTTTAGCTAGATCTAGAATACTAAACGAGCCGAACTTAACTAATGAGTCGAATGAATCCAACCAATAAATTCACATTTTAATGTCAAGTTTATATATTATTAACCCTTAGACCCCGATCTAAGGTTCTAAAAATTTTCATAGAAAACCAATATCAAATGAACGATCTTTAGGATAATATGTACCTTTAACGTACCGATTTTAGGCTTAATTTTGTCTGAGTTAATCTTTGATGATCTCTTGTTATTCTAGTGATAATAAACAAGCTTGATCTTTATTTGATATGGTCCGAAACCTCTAAGAGATTTGGAGTGTGTGTTGGTCAAAATGGAAAGTGTTTAGGGTTTAAGGGTTTAAGGGGTATATATATACTCCTTAATTATGGACCTTAGGCCTATTAACACCCTAGTCCATGATTTAATTAAGCACAACACCATTAAAGCCTACCATCCTTTATATTCTTTTATTATTTATTTAATGTGTAACAACATACTTTCGGTTATTTTCGTTTATGCAATAATGTGCCGTGTATCGATTTAGATAATAAATTCTAAGAGGATGGTCGTGGACTTTAGAAGATGGAATAAGAAATGGACTGGGCCTTAGGTCCATGGGCTTAAGGGAGTATAAATACCCCTTAAACCCTAATCATTTCCATTTTATCCATCTCTACACCATAGCCTACACCATGAAAAACACACACAAACAACATCCGTGTAAAGGTTTAATTAACTCTGATTTATAAAACTGTGTTTATGAGTAAATCCCATGTCCAATGTAAGGAACCGGTAATAGGCCCCTACAAGTTGGTATCAGATCAAAGTTCGAGAGATTTAAGCATTATACATGCTTAGACTCGAACAGAGAATGGGATTTAAGTAGGAAAAGAAAGAAGATGCCAGTCCAAGAATGCCATGTGTCGCTCAAGCAAGCTCAATAAAGGTAATGTGTATGGTCAAATAATGAATGTTAATGTTAGCTTAACTGCTAAAGAAAGGATATGTGTATGTTAGGGATAGGAATTCTTAACTATTTGATTTATTAACTGTTTAATAGTAGACTTAGCGCAAATAGTCTTATAAAGGGAAGTGTATAGGACACGAAAAGTAATGTGATCAGCTAATCATAGCTGGCCATTGTTATTACCTGTTAGCCTTACGATCTTTGTACTTAATATTTCCTTGAGTGATGACGTTTTTGTTTTCCCTATTAGAATATGATGGTTGGATCTAGAGAAGTTGTGAGAGCAGGGGGTCGCATTGGACGTCGTGGCAGGCCACCTATTGTCCGACAACCTTCTGTAGAGATAGCTTCCAACACGAGACACGAAGGAAGCGCAGCTGGATGGAACCGAGCAACAACGAAGGGTGTAGTTCAAGCAGCCATAGTTCAAGATGTAGCCGCTGCTGTAAAGAACTTGACTCCTTAAGGGTCTGCTAGAAGCCTTGGAAGAGCTAAGAGGTATGGGGAGAAGAGTAAGAAGGATGATGAGAGGGAGAAGGAGGAATCAAATGTGGTTAAGTCAGTGAAAGTTGATGATAGGAAAAGAGGCCGAGGTGTGTGAAACTATATGTCTTTCAAAGGTTGTGACCCGCAGAAGCTAACTGGTTTGGGAGACGCAATCGCTACTCTCCAATGGATAACCGCGATGGACAAGGTTATCCGAATCAGAAAATGTCGTCCCGACCAAGCTGTGGGTTATACTACCCAGTCTTTTGGTGATGAAGCCATGTACTGGTGGGAATATGTTGAACAGAGGAAGACCCGGGAGGAGATCAAAGCTATGAGGTGGGATAATCTGAAGGAACTGGTGATGAAGAGGTTTTGTGCGTATGCAGAGGTTGAAAGGGTTGAAATGAAGTTCTTGAGTCTGAAGGCGGGTAAGATGACACACCGCGAATACACCACTGAATTCAACCGCATGTCAAGGTTGGAGCCATACATGGTGAACACTGAGGCCAAGAGGATCAAGTGTTACATTTGGGGACTGCCGCAGAATGTTCGCGTCTCGGTCAAGGCTAGTAGACCTGGTACTTTTGATTCTGCTGTAGGGCTCGCAGAAATGGTTTACGACGACTTGTCGGCAGATGATATTGTGACGGAAAAGAAGAAAGATAAGAAATGGGTCGCTCCTACTAAACGACCCGGTACTCAATTGTGGAACCCTAAGAACAAGCAGCCGAGAGTTTGGGAAAAGAGGCCATGTAAGACCTGTGGAAAGATGCATAGGGGTGAGTGCAAGTGGGGCAAAGGATCTAATGTTTGCTATAAGAGTGGTAAGGCTCATGGTGTAGAATGGAGGCTTGGATCGAATGCCTGTTATATGTGTGGAAAGGTGGGGCATTATGTTCCTGACTGTACTTCAAAACCTTCATGTTATAAGTGCGGTAAGCCGGGCCACTTTGCTAAGGAATGCACTGATGGTGGGACTGGAGGGAGTGGAAAGAATGATGCTGATCAGACTATGTCGAGGACTAAAGCTTACATGTTAACCCGGGAACAAGCCAAGCAGATTCCAGATGCTGTCACAGGTATGTTTCTAGTAAACGGTATATCCGCTTCAGTATTGTTTGATTCGGGTGTGAACAAAAGTTTCGTAGCCACCCCATTTGGTAAATTAGCTAAAATGAAATGTTTCCGAGTGTCTGAAACTTTTATAGTAGATACCGCTAATGACACCTCGGTTAAAATAATGAAAATGGTTAAGGACTGTAAGATAGAGTTAGAAGTACATGAGTTCCTTGTTACTTTATATGTTATGAACTTAGGAGGGTTCGATGTGGTTTTGGGAATGGAATGGTTGTCTAAGTATGAGGGTCAGATAGTGTGTCCGAGTAGGATAATAAGGTTAAAGTCCTTGGATGGTAGTGCAGTGACGGTCTATGGTGATAAGGAAAGTTCTGGGCTTAATGCCATTTCGATGATAAAAGTTGAGGGTTTGTTAAGGCGAGGGTGTGGTGCCTACCTGGCGTATGTTGTCAAGGCTACGACCGAGACAAAAGAAATGAAATATGTTCCTATCATGTGTGACTACCCAGAAGTATTCCACGAGGATCTTCCGGGGTTAACACCAGAGCGAGAGATAGAATTCCAGATACATTTAGTACCAGGAACCCAGCCCGTCGCGAAAGCGCCTTACCGTTTAGCGCTGTCTGAATTGAAAAAATTAATGTTCCAACTGTAGGAACTTCTCGAAAAGGGTTTTATTAGACCAAGTGTTTCCCCGTCGGGCGCATTGGTGTTATTTGTGAATAAGAAGGATGGAAGTATGAGAATGTGCATTGATTATCGTGAGTTGAACAAGCTTACGGTAAAGAATATATATCATTTGCCAAGGATTGATGATCTGTTCGACCAACTGCAAAGTTCAAGTTGGTTCTCACAAGTAGATCTCAGATCAGGTTATCATCAGCTGAAGGTGAAAGAGAGAGACATCCCTAAGACAGCGTTTCGGACGCGGCATGGACACTACGAGTTCCTCGTGATGTCATTTGGTCTAACGAATGCTCCCGCAACATTTATGGACATGAAGAATAGGGTGTATCGGCCGATGTTGGATAAGTCAGTTATCGTCTTCATTGATAATATACTGATTTATTCAAAGAACGAGTCTGACCATGCTGAGCATCTGAGAGAGGTATTGGAGACTCTGAAGAATGAGAAGTTGTATGCTAAGTTTTCAAAATGCGCGTTTTGGTTACGAGAAGTGCAATTCCTAGGTCACGTGATAAATTCTGAAGGGATTGCCGTGGACCTAGCTAAGATTGAGGCATAACAAATTGGAAGACTCCGCAGAATCCGACCGATATACGAAGCTTCTTAGGGTTAGCTGGCTACTATAGGAGATTCATCGAAGGTTTCTCCAAGATAGCCGCACAGTTGACCGGTATGACCCGAAAGTCTGTAGTATTAATTTGGCGTAAGTTTCAATAAGAAGCTTTTGAGGAACTAAAGAGAAGATTCACGCAACTCCAATCCCCGCCTTACCCGATGGTGACGAGGATTTGGTTGTTTGTACTATTGCTTCGCCTCGTGGGTTGGGTTGCGTGTTGATACAACGAGGAAAAGTGATAGCTTACGCGTCTAGACAGTTGAAAGTCCATGAGAGTAATTATCTGACGCATGATTTAGAGCTAGCAGCATTAGTGCACACTCTTAATATATGGAGGCATTAACTGTGTGGTACAAAGTGTGCTATTTAAACAGATCATAAGAGTTTAAAGTACTTCTTCGAGCAGAAAGAGCTGAACATGAGACAGAGAAGATGGTTAGAATTGATAAAAGATTACGACTGCGACATTAAGTACTATCCTGGTAAAGCTAATATGGTCGCTGGCGCGCTAAGTCGTAAGAATGAGGAAGTCATTACAACAGTGAAGTCATACCAGTTGATTATGAATTCAAGTCTTTTTGAAGAAATCATCAAAGCGTAGTCAGAAGTGCTGGTAAATGAAAGGCTAGTGAAGAAAGAAAGGATTTTGGGTTAGCAAGGCTAGTTGATAGAAAACACGCATGGTGTTAAGACTAGGTATGATCGTATGTGGATCCCACGCCATGGGGATCTTAGAGGTCGAATCTTAGACGAAGCTTATAAGACAAGATATTCAATTCATCCAGAAACCATGAAGATGTACCAAGATTTCAAAAGGGACTACTGGTGGCCAGGAACGAGGAATGATGTAGTAGATTATGTCAGTAAGTGCTTAACTTATTTACAAGTCAAGGCCGAACTTCAGAAGCCTTATGGAAAGATGCAACCGCTGGATATACCTGAATGGAAATGGGATCACATCACCATGGATTTCATAACTATGCTACCTCGTACAACTAAGCATCCTGATACCATTTGGGTGATAGTGGACCGTTTGACCAAGAGTGCTCACTTTCTGCCTATATGAGAGGCTATAGAAAGTTTGTTCATCAAGGAGGTCGTGACTAAGCATGGAGTGCCACTGTTTATTGCGTCTGATAGAGATACTCATTTTACTTTGAGTTTTGGAGTTCCATTAAGATATGGGAACAATTTTGAATATCAGTACGGTGTATCATCCTCAAACAGATGGACAGTCTGAAAGGACGATCAAAACACTTGAGGATATTCTACGTGCTTGTGTTTTAGACTTTGGTGGAAGTTGGGATGATCATCTGCATGTGGCAGAGTTCTCCTATAACAACAACTACCATTCAAGTATTGGTATGCCACCATTTGAGATGCTTTACGGTAGACGATGTAAGACCTTGGTATGTTGGCGAGAGATTGGTCAGAAGGAGATGGGAAGTTTAGAATTTGTTCAAGATACCTCTACAAGGTTCGACCAGATCAAGGAAAGAATGAAAGTTGCTCAAGACAGACCGAAGTCGTATGCTGATAAATGGCGGCGACCAATTGAGTTTAACATTGGTGACAATGTGATGCTCAATGTCTCGCCTTGGAAAGGAATTATCCGTTTTTGGAAGAGAGGGAAGTTGAGTCTGAGGTACATTGGACCGTGTAAGATTATGGATAGTGTGGGAGAAGTGGCTTACAAGCTAGATTTACTCGAGGAGTTAGAAGGAATTCATTCAACCTTTCATGTTTCTCATCTGAGGATATTTCTAGCTGATAACACATCTCGTGTGCCATTGGTGGATATTGAGGTTGTTGAACAGTTGAACTACATTGAACAACCTGTAGAGATAGTGACCGCAAGGAAAGCAACTTCTTCAAAAGGTTATACCCTTAGTGAAAATGATATGGAAGCATCGCAAGGGATCGGACGCCACTTGGGAAGTTGAGGAAGAGATGTGCAAGTTTTACCCGAATTTGTTTATGTAATAGTTAGGTTTCGGGGATGAAACCTCTTTAAGGAGGGAGGACTTGTAACATCCTACTTTCGGTTATAATAGTAAAAGAGAATTTCGTTTATGCAATAATGTGTCGTGTATCGATTTATATAATAAATTCTAAGAGGATGGGCTTGGATTTTAGAACATGGAATGGGCCTTAGGCCCATGGGTTTAAGGGAGTATAAATACCCCTTAAACCCTAATCCTTTCCATTTTATCCTTCTCTACACCATAGCCTACACCTTGAAAAACACACACAAACACCATCCTATATCCCGAGCCAAGATCCGAAGGTGGAACCCCGAGCTTGTTGGTTCTTGAACGTGGTGACGAACCTAACCAACATCAATACTAGATCGTGTTCATAGATCGACTCGTTTAAGGTAAGTTTATAATGGAAACTTGCTCATCTAGGTTTGGATTCGTTTAGGTAATCCTAGATCTGTATGAATGTGATGAAAACGAATCAAACGAACTAATCCGCAGTACAAATCATTAACAATATATAGATTAATGGATCGACTTATGAGCCGCACATATATACCTCAATCGTTCCATTTAAAACACAATATTTAGATGATTGGTTGATGAGGATTTATAGGCACTGTGATTCTGAGTTTAATGGTACCAATTTCATGTTGTTTCATTAAGAATCAAAGGTTTAATTGCAGATCTGGTATATGTTGGCCAGTTCATGTTCTTGACAATTTTGACTTTGACCCTGAGACAAAATTTAGATAAGAACATATGCTAATTTGTTATGACAAATGAATCAGGTCATTCGTTATGTGCCCAATTCGCTATGATAAGATAACAAATCAGGTGATTCGTTACTCACCAATTCGCTATGTTCAGAAAAACGAATCAGGTGATTCTTACTCACCAATTCGTTATGTTAAGATAAAAAATCAGGAGATTCGTTACTCACCAATTCTTTATCTTAAGATAACGAATTAGGTGATTCGTTACTCACCATTCGCTATGTTAAGATAACGAACCAGATACCGAATTAAGGAAGATTAAATAACGAATCAGAGGCAATTCGCTATAACGAATGAGTTAGAGAATAAAATAATAATTAACAATTCTAATGAAAAATGTGTTAAGGCAATTCTCTATAATGAATGAGTTAGAGGTAACTCAGCTTAACCCCAGCTAGGGGCTCTGCCCCTTGGACCCTGCTAGGGGCTGCCACCCCTAGAACCTCACTGCCAGGGGCGCTGCCCCCGGACCCCTATTTGTTGAGGGTTATAATTAAATTAGAGGTATGATATGGAAAGTGTTAGTAATTAATACGCGTAATTGTTATACAGTTAGCCGCGCACAACTAAAGAAAAGGATAACCATTAACGGTGAACGTAACCGAGTTCAGGTGAGTTTCTAGCCCCATTTCCTTGTTATGTTTTCGGGGCTGTGTGCATACTCGACGTGATAGTTAATACACTTACCTTAAATGATAAGTGTATGCCATGTATGACTTATGTTATAGATACTATGTTCTGAATGTTAATGAAAGCTTTTCGGTACGTGAACGATCTTTAGATATTGCACGTATTGACAAAGGGAGGTATGTATATGAAAGATGAATGTGTATGATATATATATATACAACATAAGAGTATGTATAAATTGTTTGATCCCTTGTATTATCACTCGTTCTAATCAATATCTTAGATCTGATCCAGATCTATATGTTAATATTAATTATACGGATCTAACGCTTTAATACCTTAGTTCGATTGTTATGTAATATATATTATCAATAAGATTAACGTGAAGCTTGAGAGAGAGAGAGAATACTTTAAAAACTTTCTGAATAATGTTAATTCTCTCAAAACTTCAACATATTACAAGTGAACAGTGGTTCACTATTTATAGAAGACGATCTGGTTCGCTAACATCCCCTAGCGAACCAGCATCCCCTTCGTCAAATAAATTAACTTAACGAACCAGCCCCTGATTCGTTAACATCCCCTAACGAATCAGGAGGGAATACATTATAAAGTCCTAGTTCGCTAACATCCCTAGCGAACTAGACTTAACCTTAACGAACTAGTCTTAGTTCGCTAACATTCCTAGCGAACTAGACTAAACATAACGAATTAGATAAATAAACATTAAATATTACATTAAAATAATCAAATAAACATTAATGATAATTACAAAGACTCTAGACGCAAAACCGTTCACTAACAGACACCCCCTCGTCTTGAGCTCTTTGTCTTTAACTTATTTGAAACGCTTTGTCTGCCAATCTCTGCAACTATGAATCCCATGTTCATGGCACACACGAACGACACGTTGGAATTGCATAGCCAGGTCGTAATCTTCTTTGCGTTCAAACAAAATCTGCTTCCTGTGTAGCACGTCATTGTCTGTCTCTGATAAATTAACCAACCACATCGGATCGATTATCTTGATGAGCTCAGTCTGTAGTCCTCGACCACGAACAATAACGGCCTCGCCAGTACGATTGTCATAGTACCAACGGTTGAAAGACATATAAATATCTTGAGGCATTGTCTTCACAGGAACCCTTCTCATTGTCTTTGGTGGCTTCACTTTCAAGACAAGTTTCTTCCAGCCGGTCCTTGGATCAATCTCATCAGTACGTTTACGTCTAGGAACCTGGGGCTTGAAGAACTTGAAGCCATGATTGACCTCGAACAGTAAGTGTTGATGAAACCACTCAGCAGTTCGGTTGCCCCCACGATTGATAAATGGACGTCTCGCGAGGGTGCGTACATCCCAACGCGGTAGTGTTAGAACATCCATTATCCTCTTGTAATATTGCACACCTTTTTCCCATTTAACAATACATACCTTAAGTTCTGAATCATAGAGCCAGGAGACAATTTCACCATGTACCTTAGAAACAGTCTTGAAGATAGTCATCTGATTTGCCTCAATCCAAGCAGCAGCGGTATCCTTTCTTTCTTTATCTACATACCGAAAAGCGCTGATGATCTTACCCACATTCTGGCGTTTAAACCATCTTTCAATGTCATCATCAGTCACTTCTTTGAGTGAAGGAACCGTTCGCTGCACAATCTTCTCCAAATCATCCTCAGTCTCTTTAATTACGTCTTCATGAAATACCGGAGCACCTTGATCAACATTTGTGTGTTGATACAAGTCCGGGTACTCTTCAGCTGTAACATCCTCCATCTCAATCTCCTCGTTCTCATAAATAAAATCTGTATCCATAAATAACGGATCATCTTCCATTTCATTCTCATTGATCACTTCGACATCGGGCTCAGTCTCTAATACAGTCAGCTGATCGTCATTTAGCCCAAGTAGAATCGAGATCTGCTCCCTTGTCAAATATCTAACCACAAACTCACCGATCTGTATCTCATCTATGTTCACCACACTTCTAACCATCCCCAATTCATCAATAAATATTACCGTGTTAGCCTCAATCATTTCTATCGGCTTGGCAGCTGTTGGATCTTGATATGAAATTATCTGCTTGTTCGAATTATCAGCGCCACTTACACCTGCACCAGAGGATGAACCGTGTGATTGTTTAGGCTCACCTCCTGCATCAGACTCGTCAGGATCATCATCATCATTTTTTAGTTTCTTGAGGGCATCTTTTTTACATGTTAATTGTAAAATTAACTCATCTTGTTTCTTTAATTTCACCCCCTGAGACTCAACAATCGCACGCAACGACTTGGTCTCCTTCTGACAGAACGAAATGTAACTCATCATTTTTCGTTGATTCTTCATGAGTCGTTCTTGATTGAGTCGGTCAGCTGCCATTTGATTTTCATATAAGTGTAACAGATTAAGTAGCATTTCCGTTTGACGTTCAGGTGACAAATTGTATACAGATGGATGAACTGGTTGAATAGGTCCCTGAGGCCGAGTGATTCTCATAAAAGAGACATCACTAGGCAGAGGCGGAGGAAAAGTAGTTGTTGGCAGAGGAGGAGGTCCCATTGTAGTGGTAGAAGAAACAGTTGACAGCACAGCAGGAGGCCTCGGCATCTCGGTCAACGCCGTTTGAGGAATCAAGCCGAGCCTCTCATGTGACACCATCGTCGTTGTCAAGGTGAGCATCGGAGTGCTAGTAGTTAGCGGCACCGCCGAGCTTTGAGTAGTTGATTGACGAGGTGGTGGTGCACCAATAATTACACCAGCCTCAGAGGACACACGGGGCTTCTTTGGTGGCTCATCAGTAGCTACAACCTTACCCTTTCGTTTTCTTTCTTGCTGAGCTTTCATGGTGGCAGCTAGAGCAGCATCAACTGCATCTTGTTGTTCTTTCAGAGCTCGCTCACCAGCTCCATCATCACCATCACCATCGTTACCATCATCATCCCCACCATCATTGTTCCCACCTTCTCCCCCTTCACGTTCGGAATCCGAATCATCATGGATCCAGCGCTCATTAGGAGGACATACATAATCTGGATTGATTATATGACCAATCATCCTTTTGTCCTGTGGCTTATCCTTTTGATAAATCAACATCCGATGCACCGTTTCAGCTTTCATATGTTCCATATCAAGAACATCGTTCACCAACGATCGATCAATCACCAAATCCGGTATCAAATCTTGAATAATTAATTGTAGAAAGCGTGGATACATCAAGAACTTCTTTGTCGGTAGAGTATGCTGAACTTGCTCTTTCAAATGATCAAAGATGAGTTCTGAATAGTTGAATGGCTTGTTCAGGATTAAAGCAACAAATGCCGATTGTAAGCTCAGTCTACATTCATCGAAACCACCACGACGTCCACTCAAGCAATGAAGCAAGACATGCAGCAAATACTTGTAAGGTGGACACAACCCATTCTTGTTCAACATTGATCGACGAATATCACCCCCATAATTTAATCTTGTGAATAACCCCCTAACCAGCGTCCTGTCAAATTCACTCGGGTAATCGTCACTGTCGTCAAACTGAAGTACCCGACGAATGACCTCAACATCAATCGTGATCAGAAGCTGATTAATTGTAGCTTGAACCCAATTACTTTCCTCAACATAAATTGCCGTGTTCCAGAACTGCCTGATTATACTAAGATACACCTTAGGTTTAGCAGTGATTGCATAATGTATCTTCGAACGGCGTAAGAAATTCAACATAGCTCCGAACGTCAAGCACATATGTTGTGCTTCTTATCGAACGGTAATAGAATCATTTCGACTTGTTTAGCTTGTTGTGGTGGTTGTCCTTGTGGTTGTTCCTGTGACGGTTGTTCTTGTGGCGGTTGAATTTGTTGTTCTTGATCAGCCATTGTTACTATATAAATTAAAAACCGTATATAAGAATAGATAACACGCAATATAAAAAAAAATATATGTATTTAATCTAGTTACGCGTATTAGACGATTTAAATCCTTTAATTAAATTAATTGAATATTCAATTTAGTTAATTAAAGAGAATTTTTTTTTTTTTTTTTTAAAAAGTCATTCGTTAACAATCACACTGATTCGTTATCAAGTAAATAACTTAACGAACTGGACCTAGCGAATCACTAATTAAGTTAACGAACTAAACTCTAGGTCGTTATATTTTAAGTGAATCAAACTCTGATTCGTGTGACATCTTATTCGCTAAGCTAGTTCGTGAAAAATCTTAACGAATTGGACACGAAACAGTTCCAATTCGCTAAGACTAACGAATGGTCAAAATTAAGACTTTTTCTTTGACTTCACAAAGTCAAGGTCAAAATTAACATGAACAACAATAGTCAATCATCTTAAACTCATATTCAATTAGGCCATAACCATCGTTGAACCAACACGATAATCAACTCGTTGAGCTCGGAAACACATTGGTGAAGGTAGGTGAATGAGATTGAGACTCATTACCTAAGTGTACTAAGTATCAACGAACCAACAGTAACCCTCAAGAACACACAACAATAATTAACCCAGCAAACAATATTCAAAAGATGATTAGAGTCCACCAAGGGTATCGGAAAGTTATTCCGATCAAAATGATATCAAAATCAGACAAGTAAAAACACAAATTATACACAAATGAGTTTCAAAGGTTTAAAACCCTTAAACCTCTGAAATTTCATAATTTAACAGTCAATACATGACCATTGTTGACGAAATTGATATCGCCTAGATCAGTTATACCTTAGTCACTCAAATTGATCTTTGAAATGTTCAAACTTAAAGATCGAAAATATCAGAGAGAATTTGAACAATTTCTTAAAGATGAAGAAAGAAGACGAACAGTGGAATCCTATTCGTTATCTAGTCTTATATAGCGATACACGAAACCCTAGGCACAACTTGCATGAATCAGACGATTCATTTAACTTAAAGTTAGCGAATTAGCCCATTCGCTAACTCAATTCGTTACCTTATGTTAGCGAATCACAACATGATTCGTTAAAATTAAAGATAGCAAATCAAGACACGATTCGTGTCATGATTCGTTAAATATGTATAACGAAGGGATGATTCGTTACAAAGTGCGGAAGCGAATTAGGTTAGCGAACCAGAAGCTAGTTCGCTAAAGAATCATCAAGTTCGTTAAACATACATAACGAATTGGATTTTAGCGAATTAAACCCTTTTATTTAATTTTAAATTAAATAATTAAATGAATAAATTAAAGAAATAAATAAAGAATTAAATTAAATCAATAAGTTAAATTATCGAGAAACCTTTATATCCCGACAACCTAATACGTTAAAATTGTTTCAGATTTCCGAAACTTAACTTAAAAATTATTTAAGTATTTGGTATAAAGAAGACGAAAATATTTTTGGTATTTTGTAAAAATTAAAGAATGTATTTACAGAAAAATATCCGAACTATTAAAAAATAAACAATTTTTTTGTATTTTTTCAAAGATTTTATCAAAAGCAGTACATATTTTTTGTAATTTTGTCGAGTTTGAGCAGAGAATCATATTGACCAAATTGCCCTTCCATCACAGTTTTATATTTCAGCGATATTATGACTGGCGATAAGTCGGTCATTGGTATTGTTGTCCACATAAATCTAATAACACACATTCAAGTATTTTTGTGATATGATTAAATAGTTCAATTAGAGCACAGAATATCAGAAATTATCAGCCTCTAATCTCGGTTCAAGCTTAATTTGATTTTTGCCAAATCACCCCAACTTGACTTAAACCGCTATATTGTTGATCAAAAATTTTGATACCAATTGAGAAATTTTAAGCAATGCATCACGTTTCCTTTACTGTGAGTGAGTATGCACGAGTCCATCTGTCGGCTTACATACATTGTATCCCCTGGGGTCCGTTTCTTAATGGTATTAAGACGCACGCAAGGGAGGAACAATTGTATGACTAACAGCGGATTTTGATCAAGTCTGTAATTTAAATTGTACGAAGTACAACGGTGATCAAGTTTAATGACTTTGGTATTGCTCTAGAAAGCGAGTGAAATATTCATGCTTATGAGTACCCAGATGGTTAAGCCGCATTAAGACTCACAGTGTCCAGAATCTTAACGCTTGTTATTTGCTTTATTTTGTTTTTGGGTGATCAACAAATATAAGGCTTGAGCATGACCGGTTATTACATTTCTGCCATCCTCACCGAGACTTTTGCTAGAGACTAACACCCCTTTCAATTTGGCGTTTCTTTATGTTTATATCACATACTTTACTCTACTGGGTTGTTTTAAGACATACCAATGCACCAATGCAATTAAGCACGCAGTCTTTTAAGCTTACTTTTTACTGAACTTGGGGTCAAGATAATCAATGTACTATCATGTTCCCTTTTTGCTTCAAAAAAACTCAAAATTTTGAGGAGCATAAAAACAAAATAAAGATAAATTTAATCGCCCCAGTTAACTTAAGAGAATAAATTAATGGCTAACCTTCAATTCACAAGTGAATCATAGGAACAAAACATGCAAGCATGCTTCACAAACTTAAATAACCGACATAATTTCAGCGAGAGAATAATCTAAAAATCTTTTTGGTTTTTCTCTGTACAAAACATAAATCACATTCTTTTTGGATTTTCAAAATTTAAAATGTTTTTGATTTTTCTAAATTTTAAAGGAAAAGACAATTTAAGAACAGAAATCACAATATTTTTTTGAATTTTAAATTTTTTTTTAATGTTTTTGGATTTTATCTATACAAACGAAAACACATTCTTTTTGTATTTTCTATACTTTTCACCCCCTAAAATCTAAAACATAAAAAAAATAAGACTAAATCTATAAAGCAATTAAAAGATAATTATCCTAATTTTAGGATCTCAGCAAGGGTCTTCAATCCATTTAAACCAAGCAAAA
Source organism: Bidens hawaiensis (assembly GCF_021521415.1). Lineage (NCBI taxonomy): Eukaryota > Viridiplantae > Streptophyta > Magnoliopsida > Asterales > Asteraceae > Bidens > Bidens hawaiensis. The sequence goes on from NW_027492172.1 coordinate 525,619, forward strand.
AAGTAAAACGTGTTTTATCAAACGCTTTGGTAAACAGATTGGCTTTTTGAAAATCAGTGTGTACTTTCTCAAGATCAATTAATTTCTTGTCATAACAATCCCGTATAAAATGATATCGAATCTCGATATGTTTCGTTTTAGAATGTTGTACGGGATTCTTGGTGATACTAATCGCAGCAGAATTATCAATCAAGATGTGAGTAGTAAGAAACTTCAAACCGTAGTCGCGAAGATGTTGTTGTATCCACAGAACCTGAGAACAGCAACTCGAGGCTGCAACATATTCAGCTTCGGCGGTTGAAGTAGTGACCGTTGTCTGCTTCTTACACTGCCAGGAAACAAGCCGGTTTCCTAAGAATTGACATCCAGCAGTCGTTGATTTGAAGTTGATCTTGCATCCTCCATAATCTGAGTCTGAATAGGCGGTAAAATCGAAAGTATTATCTTTGGGGTACCATAACCCGATGTCAGGATTTCCCCGAAGATATTGCAAAATACGCTTGACCGCTGCCAGGTGAGTCACTCGGGGACTAGCTTGGTACCTAGCACACACACAAACAGCAAACATTATGTTGGGTCGAGAAGCAGTTAAATACATTAGAGAACCAATCATAGCACGATAAAGTGTCGGATCAACAGTATCCTCCAATTCATCCGGTGATAATTTGTGACCCACTGGAAGAGGAGTTGAAGGGATTTTTCCGGCAGTTATCTTGAATCGGCTCAAGACATCGGTCACATATTTAGTCTGATGAATGAAGATTCCCTTATCAGACTGATGAACCTGCAGCCCTAATAAGAAATTCATCTCTCCCATCGAGCTCATTTCGAACTTGGTTTGCATGGACTTCTCGAATTCCTTACATAAAGAGTCGTTTGTAGACCCAAATATAATATCATCAACATAAATCTGGACTAGAAGAAGATCATCACCAACAGTTTTATGAAATAAAGTGCAGTCAACAGTTCCTCGTTTGAAGCCATTATCAGTCAGATGGTCGGCGAGCGTGCCATACCAAGCTCTCGGGGCTTGATGTAGACCATACAGGGCCTTGTTTAAACGGTAAACACGGTCTGGATAATCAGGATCATCAAAACCAGGTGGTTGTTGAACAATCACTTCCTCATGTAGTTCACCATTGAGAAAAGCACTTTTAACATCCATTTGATAGACCTTGATATTGTTGTAAGCAGCATAAGCCAGGAAGATTCGAATCGACTCTAATCTTGCAACTGGAGCATATACCTCAGTATAATCAATACCCTCTTGCTGATGAAAACCTTGCACCACTAGACGTGCTTTGTTTCTGACAATCACCCCTCGATCGTCCTTTTTACATTTAAATACCCACTTGGTTGGAATAGCTTTCTTGACCCTAGCAGGCTTATCTATTAAATCCCAAACACCCAATCGTGCAAACTGCTGTAATTCCTCTTGCATAGCTTCTACCCAAGAAGGATCTTCAAGTGCCTTACGAGCTGTCGTTGGCTCAACTTGAGATAGAAAGCAATTGAATTTAGCAATATTCACAATTCCCGAAGAGTGTAAATTAGTGTAAGCACACAATACGTTATTGTCGCTTGACGAAGCAACTTGATGACGTGTACGAACGCCCACATCAAGTTCGCCAATGATATTGTCCTGTGGATGATATCCATGAATCCGAAGAGTGGGATTTTCAGGAACAACAACATTATCAAATAAATTAGTGTAATGTTCACCCAACTCGGGAGATGAAGCATTATCACTATCAAGATCAATAACTTGAATCTCAGCTTGATCATCATCGGAAGAAGTAGAAACACTGTCAATAACAACCGGAGGAACAACATGTGAGTCTTCAGTTGGAGCATCTGGTTGAACGTCAACTGCATTTGAAATTGAAGAGCTTGGAATGTTCAAGTGTTCTTCAAAGTATGCTCTAACCAGATCTTCATCGATGTGATCAGTCGAAGGAGTAAAAGAATTAAATAAACTATCGTAGTCAAACATCCAGTCTGGACCTTTTCCTTGAGAAGGAGTTGTGTACTTTTGACAGTCTACATGGTACCATTCTTCAACACAGCCAGATGTAAAATTAAATACTCTTTTCTTTGGAGACGCATATCCCAAGAAATATCCTTCAATAGCCTTTTCATCGAATTTACCTGAATCCTTCTTCAATATTGTACACGGACACCCAAATGATTCCAGGTACTTTAAATTAGGTTTTCTGTTATTCAAAATTTCATAGCTTGTCTTCTTGAGTCGTTTGTAGAACCCGATTAAGTGTATAACAAGCTGTGTTCACTGCTTCATTCCAAAATTGAATAGGAAGCTTTGAATCAGCAAGCATTGTACGTGCAGCTTCAATCAGAGTTCTATTTTTCCTTTCAGCAACACCGTTTTGTTGTGGTACATAAGGTGCACTATATTCTCGGTGAATTCCCTTTTGAATACAAAAGAAATACAAAATAGTGTTTTTGAATTCAGTACCATTATCACTCCGGATTCTCCTCACCTTTTGTTTGTACAGTGATTCGATCTTAGTAATAAGGTTTTGTACCAAAACAGGTGTTTGATCTTTTGAACTCATAAATAACACCCATGAATATCTTGAATAATCATCTGTCACTACAAGACAATACCAGTCACCAGAAATACTCGCACGATTCACTGGACCAAACAAATCCATATGAAGTCGTTCAAGAGGAGTATTAATGGAATTCAATAACTTAGAAGGATGTGTCTTCTTCTTCTGTTTGCCCTTCTTGCATGCAACACAGTGATCAGATAACTTAAAGTTCTTTAACGAGACAACCTCAACTAAATTATTTGCCATTAAATAATTCATCTTTCTAACATGAATGTGACCCATTCTTCGATGCCATAGAATCGAGTCTTTCTCGGTTGCTTTCGAGACAAAGCATGTTTCGATCGATGTTGATATCTTAGAACTCATGTTTAAGACATAAATATCATTTGATCGTGGTGATCGCATGACAACCATGTCCTCGGGAATAATAAAACCCGGTTTCAAGATAAGACACTCTTTGTCAGTAAATATTATAGTGTACTTTTTATCACAAATTTGCGATACACTCAATAAGTTATGATCAACCTTGTCACAATAATTTACTTTTTCAAATGTAATATGACCATTTGAAACTTCACCCTCTTGTGTGATCATGCCCCCAGAATTCCCAGCAAACTCTACATAACCCCCTTGAATATTTCTTACGTTGGTTAATAGGTCGAGATTTCCGGTGATATGACGAGAATATCCGCTATCCATGATCCAGTTTTCACCAGAAATGGTCTTGGATGAACCCTACACATAAACAAAAATGATTAGTTCAAAAAGGCAGCCCAGGCCTCAGTCTTGGGCGCCTTTTGGTTTTCTCTTTGATCATTAACTTTAACAGTTTTCAATTGTTGTTCAGCCACTTGTGAATAAGTTACAGGCTTCTTAGACTTTCGTCTTAAGTACGCTGCTTGAACAATGTTTGAATTTCTGTTTTGACATATAGGTTCCGTTGGAATGAATTTTGGCTGCACTTGACCGTGTGTCTCATTGATCTGAAACACCTTATGAGGATTCACATCAGAGAATAAAATATGAGTATCATCAGCAAACGACACTGGTCGTTTCAGAATCTCCTTAACCACTGGAATTGGCTTAGATTTGTCCTTGATAAAAGGATGAAGATTCTGATAGTTCTGTTGACTGCAATTTCTCACAACATGACCTTGTTGACCGCATAAAAAACACGTTCGCATGTCTACATGATGATGTTTAGAAGAAATTGGAATAAATGATGCAGATGATTGATGATGACACACATTTTTAGTCATGCTCTTAACAAACTCATCAGATAATTCAGATTTCTTCTTTAAATAAAAATCTAAATTAGAACTGTTTGAAAAACTTTTTAGTGTATCTGTTCCAATTGACTTAACAAACTTAATCTTCTTAGCTTGTTTTAAAAATTGTTTTGCCTTAGTCAATGGATCACACTGAACTGATGTTTTCGTTTGAGCATACACACGTTCAAGTTCTTGAATTTTTGAAGTTTCATTGACAAAAACACTCTCAATAAGTTCAGGTTTGATAATACTTATTGGAATGTCTTTTTCAGTGAACATTGTGTCCATTCCTTTTAACTTAAAAACTCTAGCAGCAGATGGCTTAGAACTAGAAGGATTAATGAAACGCATTAAATCCTCATCAGAAATTTTCAGTTTAACTGACTTCTTTACCTTCATAGAGTTCACTTTCTTTGAATTTTCCTTTGTCTCTTGAGGTTTGTGTGAACCATACACTGCTTCCTCAAATTCGTGAGGTTCGCACAGAATATGATTAGAACTGGGAATGTTCTTATTCTTGTGTATAATCTCTGGTTCAAACACATCCTCGATAATGACCTCGTCATTGTGTTCAACAAACACCTTTTTACTTTGGACATGAGATTTTTGAGGAGCAACTTGGGGTTTAACAATTTCAGGTTTAACTACTTTAGGTTTTTCAGAAATCACAGATTCCTTTTGAATCAAATCTTCTTCTTTTCTTGCAAAAGGATTAATTTTATAATCATTATGAAAAGGTGGTGGAATTTCAACAAAACCAATACCTTTCTTAGAATCTTTTTGTTTTCCAGAAACTTCAATAATTTCATTCAATAAAAATGAAGAATTTCGAAATTTACCCAACTTGTTCTTCAACTCAAGTACCTCATTCTCAAGCTCAGTTATCTTAGAACGATGTTTCAAGATTTCCTGAAACTTTTGGTCATTAATGGTCATTTTCACAGATAACTCGGCTTTGAGATCATGATTACTCGTCGACAATGCTTCAATCTTTTCTCGAGATTTCATTTGAGACTCTGTCGATAAGTGTCTTTAAGAGAAGCAATTTCTCTTATAAGATTATCATTTTGATTTTTCAAAGCTTCTAACTTAGAGTTGTTAGATTCACAATCAACACATGATGCTTTAACAAATGAAGTAGAAGAAATAGAATTACTAACCTCATTGATCTTAGCCATGCAAGCAAACATTGATTCAGAAGACTTGTCGCAATAATCGTCAGAATCAGATCCAGAATCATTATCTGAAGACATCACATTAGCAGTAGCATCTTGACAATCTTCATGTAATCCAAACATAGCTAAATTTGCTTGAACATCATTGCATAGTAGCCGTTGTGACCAATCAGTCCCGTCTGCTAACATTGCTTGTGTTGTTGAAGAAGATGGTTTCTTTTCAGCATCACTTCCCCGTGGTGAAGAAGCATTTTGCATTTGACCATGAGGTCCAGTCTATTCTTTTCTTGGTTTGTCACATTCCTTTGAAAATGCTCGAATTCTTGACAATTATAACACTTCACCTTCAATTTGTCAAAACCCAACTTATTGTTTAACGGTGGAAGATCTTTTCCAGTTCTCTGCATGAATCTTTTAACTTTACGAACGATCATGGCCATATTCCATTTCAAATCCATGATCTCTAGATCATCCGGATCTATCTGATCATAATCCTCAGCTGTTAACTCACTCGTGGCAATTTTACTACTCACCAAGTTTTCATATGAGGACATAAATGCCGTCAGAAAAGAAAAGTTTTGTTCAGCTTCCTTTATATTCACACTAGGTGGTGTAGCAAATGGATTGGTACTAGTAGAACTTCCAGAACCACCTGAATTACCAGCAGAGTAGAAACAAACTTTTGGATCATTAAATATAGCAGATTCTTTTTCACTTGCGGCATGAGTAAGAAAAGCAGTGATAGGTGAAATCGTTGAACTCAGAGGCATACTTCCACCATAGAAAGCCGGATCTTGATTTTCTTTGGAAGATTTTTGACACTTAAGTTCATATTCTCTAGCTTCGATCTTTTGTAGAAATTCAAGTGCTGTCAAATCTTCATTCAGAAAATAATCATTCTCTTTCAAAACCATGAGAAATGTTGAATAGGAACTAGGAAGCACACTCTTGATAGTGTCAATTTTATCTCTTTCAGAAATTTCCGTTTTCATTTTATCCATTTCAGCAATTAAGTGACTAAATCTTGTAGTCATCTCTTCAACTGTTTCTCCTTTCAATAAATTAAAGTTTCGAAATTGAAACTTGAGCATCACTTTCTTACTCTCAGCTGTGTTTCCCATGCTTCTCATCCGCAGATGTTGAAACAAAGATGCACATCTCTTGATACTTCCAACTTGATGAAAAATATTCTCTGGTAAAGCCATAGTCAATGTAGAATATGCTTTTATCTCGATTTCTAAAGCTTTCTTCTCTTCTTGTGAGTATTGAGAGACAGCTTTAGGAGTATATCCAATAGTATCATCACCAATCATTGGTGCAACATAAACCTCATCAAGACAATATGAACAGTCAGGATGAACAGATCCCAAATGTGCACGAAACCGAGGTTCCCATTTGGCAAATTCACTGAACTTCATCAATCTTGGACATTTAGAATGTGAACCTATCTCGGTATCAAGTTGCAACATTTGTTGCATCAACATATTTTGAGACGCCAATGCATACATACCAGCCATCTTTGAAAATTAATCAAATAATAAAATATCTTAACGAATCAGTGAATCAGCAATAGCGAACTGTGAACAGTTGTAGCGAACTGTGAACAGTTGTAGCAAACTGTGAACAGTTGTAACGAATCAATCCTTAACGAAGTTAAGCCTTTAACGAATCAAAAGTCAACTTAACGAGTCAACTTTAACGAATCACAAATAAGTTTAACGAATCTCCCAAATAGCGAAACAGATAACGAATGTGATGAAATTTTAACGAATCACAAGTCAACTTAGCGAATTGACCAAATGAATTGACCAAGTCAACTTAACGAATTGATCAAACGAATTGACCAAGTCAACTTAACGAATTGATCAAGCGAATTAACCAAGTAAACTTAACGAATTACTAAGGAGAGCTTAGCGAATTAACTATAACGAATTATAGCGAATTAAATAACGAATCAGCTACAGTGTATTAGCGAATCACACTATAACGAATTATACTATAACGAATCAGGTTGTTACAACCGTTTGTAACAAAATTGATTCCTTTCTGCCACGTGGCAAAAAGTTGTTATGACACAAATTCCAAGATAAACACGTGTCAAACGAATCAGTTATCTAGTTAACGAACTAGATAACACGAATTGATTAACTCACACGAATCAGTTAGCGAACTGATTAGCGAATGGCAAGAACTGATAGCGAATCAAGTTAAAGACATAGCGAATCGCATGAAACTTTATAACGAATCGCATTCATCTTCAAATCTTCAAACATTCAAGAACAATTTTCCAGAAATATGAAGATCAAACCCAGAAACTTATCAATTCCAGATCTGTAATACACACTCAATTCTTAACCAAACTTAACAAATAATATACCAAACGCTTCGTAATCACAACGCGATTTCAACTCAACACATCTCGTAACCGATTATCACACTATACGAACCAATTTCAATCAAAATCAAACCCCTGTTTACGGACTCAAACCGAAAACCCAATAAACATCATAAATCCAATTCACAATCCAATTCCACTCAATTGAACATCAATAATACCTTAACTAAACCAAAATCAATCTAATCCATCCAGATTCAATCCAAATCAACTCAAATTGATTCAAACTCAAACTAAACAGAAAATAAACACAAAAATTATAACAATAACAATCAAACCAAGCGAATTGAGCCCCGAAAGCTCTGATACCACTTGTTTGATCCCTTGTATTATCACTCGTTCTAATCAATATCTTAGATCTGATCCAGATCTATATGTTAATATTAATTATACGGATCTAACTCTTTAATACCTTAGTTCGATTGTTATGTAATATATATTATCAATAAGATTAACGTGAAGCTTGAGAGAGAGAGAGAATACTTTAAAAACTTTCTGAATAATGTTAATTCTCTCAAAACTTCAACATATTACAAGTGAACAGTGGTTCACTATTTATAGAAGACGATCTGGTTCGCTAACATCCCCTAGCGAACCAGCATCCCCTTCGTCAAATAAATTAACTTAACGAACCAGCCCCTGATTCGTTAACATCCTCTAACGAATCAGGAGGGAATACATTATAAAGTCCTAGTTCGCTAACATCCCTAGCGAACTAGACTTAACCTTAACGAACTAGTCTTAGTTCGCTAACATTCCTAGCGAAGTAGACTAAACATAACGAATTAGATAAATAAACATTAAATATTACATTAAAATAATCAAATAAACATTAATGATAATTACAAAGACTCTAGACGCAAAACCGTGCACTAACATAAATGATTAATGAAAGTATATGTATGTTACGGGCATGTAAAGACAGAATGTACGAAGATGAAGAAGTAAGGGATCAGACCCTAATAATATCCGAGATGGAGAAGAAAGGGATCAGACCCTAATAATATCTGAGATAAAGAAGAAAAGATGGATTAGACCCTAATAATATATGAGATAGACAAGAAAGGGATCAGACCCTAATAATATATGAGATAGACAAGGAAAGAATGATCAGACCCTAATAATATTTGAGATAGAAAAGGACAGTAACTGTATAGTATGAAAGTAATAAAGTATGAACGTATGCATGAAATTATGTAATGAAAGTAAATTAGTAAGTAATTATTATGTATCTCCGGATGCATAATTGAAGGTAAGTATATGTATTATATGATGTGTGATTATCTAAAACTCACTCAGCGTAGCTGACTTTCAGTATGCACGAAGGTGAGTAGGATGAGACAGCTGGCTTGAGAGGGGACACATGACAGAAGAATAAGAGTCTGGCATCTGAAGAAGCTTGATGATTTATATTTAATGTTTTAATTTTGAAAGAAAAGAGTGTTCTAAGACACGATATGAAATATTATTGTAATGATATGAAAGTTTTATATTCCGCGTAAAGTTTTAATTAACTCTGATTTATAGAACTATGTTCATGAGTAAATCCAATGTTCAATGTAGGGAACCGGTAACGGGGCCTTACAAGTTGGTATCAGAGCTAAGTTCGAGAGATTTAAGCATCCTACATACTTACACTCAAACAGAGAATTGGATTTAAATAAGAAAAGAAAGAAGATGTCAGTTCTAGAATGCCTTGTGTAACTTAAGCAAGCTCAATAAAGGTAAAGTGTATGATTAAATAATGAATCCTTTATTTAGCTTAACTGCTAAAGAAAGGATATGTGTATGTTAGGGATATGAATTCTTGACTATTTGATTGATTAACTGTTTAAGAGTAGACTTAGCACAAACAGACTCATATAGGGAAGTGTATAGGACACGGAAAGTAATGTGATAAGCTAATCACAGTCGGCCACTGTTATTACCTGTTAGCCTTACTCTCCTTGTAATAATAGTTCCTTGAGTGATGACGTTTGTGTTTTCCCTTTTATAATACGATGGCTTGAGCTAGAGAAGTTGTGAGAGCAGGGGGTCACACTGGACGTCGTGGCAGGCCACCTATTGTCCGAAAATCTTCTGTAGATATAGCTTCAGACATGAGAGACGAAGGAAGCGCAGCTGGACGGAACCCGAGCAACAACGAAGGGTATCAGCTTGACCCTACAGTTCAAGCAGCCATAGTTCAAGCTGTAGCCGCTGCTGTGAAGAACTTGACTCCTGAAGGGTCTGCTAGAAGCCATGGAAGAGCTAAGAGGTCTGGGGAGAAGAGTAAGAAGGATGATGAGAGGGAGAAGGAGGAATCAAGTGTGGTTAAGTCTGTGAAAGTTGATGACAGGCAAAAAGGCCGAGGTGGGTGCAACTATCAGTCTTTCAAAGGGTTCGACCCGCCGAAGCTACTGGTTTGGGAGACGCAATCGCTACTCTCCAATGGATAACCGCGATGGACAAGGTCATCCGAATCAGCGAATGCCGTCTCGACTAAGCTATGGTTTATGCTACCCAATCTTTTGGTGATGAAGCCATGTACTGGTGGGAATCTGTTGAACAGAGGAAGACCCGGGAGGGGATCAAAACTATGAGGTGGGATGATCTGAAGGAATTGGTGATGAAGAGGTTTTGTGCGGATGTAGAGGTTGAAAGGGTTGTGATGTGTGAAAAACGTATATAATATTAAAAACCATGTTTTACCGAATTCACCTAAAATAACACACACAATCGGCAAGTGTACCGGTCGCAATGTAGTTAGCAAGTAAGAACGGATATCGAACCTAGGAAACTATGGGTAAACTCTAATTATTAAACCTAAAAGATTACTAACCTAGACTTTCTTTTGATTTTTTAGAATTTTTTTTATATTAATTAAACTAATAAAACTTAACTAATTAAAATTTAACTAAAAATAAAACTTTATAAAAATTGGGTTTTAAAACAAATATGAGAAACGAATACCTAGGTAATGGAATCCTACTAGTTAAACTTAATAGGTAACGAACTTGACTTGGTTGAAAAAACAATATCTTAAAAAAATATGACACTAAAGAGCACTAAAGTACGCTAGATCGCCTCCCGGCCTCACCGACGACACCCTAGAACTCTGATGACATACGAAGTTTAATCGTTAAAGGTTGGATCACCTCCCAGTCTCAACTTCCCTAATAATACTATGGTACCCCACAACCCAAATCACCTCCCGGTCTCTTCGGATACAATATATATTAATATAAAGGGGTATTTTTAATTAACTTGAACAAAACTTGTATCACAATAATCTAAGGGACCTAGGATAACTCACTCCCGTGCAATTAGTACCCAAAGCCGCAAAAGACAAAGATGACACAATACTAAATCACCTCCCGGTCTCTCTAGCGAAAGAACAATAAAAATCTAATAAACTTTTATAAATTACTCCTACGGTTGTTTCGAACATAAACCGCAAACAAGTTGAAAACACAAAGTAAACAACCTAATCATGTGTCTAACAATCACCAAAAACTATTGAACACAAGTGAAATAAATATTAAAGTATTAAACTAGATTTAATTACTCAACTATATCATGACCAAACCAATTAAAAACTTTACCATAAAATTAAATCAACCAAAATCAATAAATAGTTCGTTAAACCATTAATATAAACTAGTACTCAAACAAAACTTAGGTAGTATAAAGGTTTAGCTACTCATAATAAAGATACGGAACAAAAAATAATATAAGTTCATGATAATAATTAAAAATAACAATTTAAATAAACAAACCAATGATGTATTCTTCTTTCGTTGACTTTTGTTCAATCAAGTCAGTACCCCACGTAGCCTTTCTTGTACTTCCTCAAGAAAAATAATAATAATAATATCTCTCTCTTTTTTTTTGCTTCACGTGAACTTCAAAATCACCAAAAACCAAGACCGACCACCAATTAATATATTAGTATGGTGCTTTATATCTTACGAACAAAAAAAAACAAAAACAGTGGCCGGCTCCAAAAAAATATTAATAATGTAGAAAGTCAGTCGCACACCAACACCAAAATTCCCTTTATATCTCCTCAGGCTCTCTCTTTATAATTATATCATAGGGTTTTTAATAATTCTTAAACTTGAGCCATACTCCAATCTCCACCAACAAGTTTAATTTCATAAGTCCAATTCTCTTTCTATTTTTGTTTACTTGTTTAGCATTGGAGTCCATTTTCTCTTAAATCACAAACTGTCTCATAATGTTTCTTCTGTGATGGGCTTATGATCTTTTATTATTAGTGTATGGCCCACCAAGCTAGATATACCACCGGAATCATCTTGATTTTCATGTCACATTAAATAAACGGTGGATATTAACATTTTTAATCAGACATCATACTTTTAAATAGTAAAATTTTAATAACAATAACAATAATACTACTAAGTACTAATATATGATGTCTAGTATTATGTAAAATGAGTTGGACTATTCGCTCTTTGGTCTGAAGTTTAGCGAGAATACTATAATTTTGTTCATTTAAAAATTTAACCTTTAAAATCCAATTATGAGCCAAATAAAATACATTCAATAAAAAACTGTAGGAAATATTTCTATAATAACATGTATATTTTAAACCATATCAAATATCCCCACACTTAAACCTTTTTCATCCCCGAAATATATATATATTGCAGAGGAATCAGAATTCAAGACTAGTTTTCAAAACATATAGGTTATCTTTTAAGCAAAGATAAACGCAAAAACTGCGATTGCCGATATTGTTGTCCACTTAAACCCAGCCACCAGCCTATCAAGCCCCCAATTGCATTAAGCGCTTTAAGTTCAAAAACCACGGCTACACCTACCCCATCTCAGACAAAGATAGCTAGAAAATCTAGAGTCAAAGCAGACTGGTTTGACAAATCACCATAAGCCAAGGACTCGTTGATGATACTAATTAGATGCACTCGGTGAAATTTGATGGATGAATGGTCTTGTGGAGGTCGTACGAGCTATTCCTAAATATTATTGGACTTTGTTCTATAAATTTCTAATTTTTATTTATTGACTAAGAACCTTCGAGCCCCAATAGTGTATCCTCAGAGTCACCATCCCCAAGGTAACACGTAAACTCTAAGTCCTGTCTAGTATGTGCATCTTTGGCCTCTTTTTCTAACTTTAAACAATTTTTCTTTGGCATTTTACAATACATAACTTTCTTCACAAGCATTTTGCTTTTCTTGAACAACTTTTGATAATACAATACATAACTTTCATAACAAACTTTCAAAACACACATTTTTTTTCTTTTTTTTTTCTTTTTTTTTTCTTTTTTTTATATCACCCTAAAGTATATAACTATTTCTAAGCTCGTAAAAAGATGGACATGTGGTGTGTGCTGATTTGAGTGCATCTAAGTCTAACCATCTCAAAGTTTTCAGATTATGGTATTCCTCCCTAAGCGTCGAAATTCGGTTTCACCGTTTTTCAAATTATTATATATATAAAATCTGCTAAAGAGGACTATCAAAGCTAGTTGGGCCTACCGACACATCCCAAGTTTAGTGCGTCATCTTTTATTTAATCTCATATATAATAGTAGTTTTAAAAAACCAATCTTAAATTTTTCTATCATTTTCCATTATTTGCAAAAAAATCATTAAAATTTCGGGACATTTTTATTTAACTTTTTTTTTATTTTTATTTTTATATTTTTTTTCTTCTTTTTTTTAATAAAATTTGAAACTGTATTTTTTTTTAACTTTTTTTAACCAAAAGAAAACGTCAATTCCCATCCCCACACTTAATATCTACATTGTCCCCAATGTATGAATATAAAAAGACAGAAAATAAAGCAGAATAAAAAAATATAAGCAAATAAAGCTATAAATTGGAACAGACTCCCCTGGTAATAATGCAGTTATCTTCAAAAGTCTCGTTCCAAGGCGACCGTATAGCATTTTATTCGCGGCCGCAGCTTCTGGGTGTCCTCTACAATATGATAGGCTCAGAAAATCCTCGTCCGAATGGAGATTGAGTACGAACAAGAAAATCCAATCATGCAAAATAAAACTCAAAACAACCCAAAGCAGACATCAAACAGACTCTAAGGACTAAAAAGACTCAAAGAAAAATAAAATAAAGCAAAATAAAAATAAAAGAAAATAATGCAACTAAGGTTTTATACAAAATATACAACTCGGGGCAACGTCCCGAGTGTGCTCTCCTCCTCTAATCTCCAGGCGGGTCAATGTAGATCGCCTCCTCCTCGTGATCACCAAGTGGACCTCCAACATAATGCTTCAGTCTATGCCCATTCACTTTCCAAGAATGTCCATCATCAGCCTCTATCTCAACCGTTCCATACGGAAACGCCTGCTTCACTACAAACGGACCAGCCCATCTGGATTTTAAATTACCCGGAAACAACTTCAACCGGGAATTATATAGAAGAACCTTATCCCCACACTTAAACTCTTTGGGACCCTTAATATGTTTATCATGACGTTCCTTTGTCCGCTCCTTATACCCCCAACTTCTTTCACGCCTCATTCCGTAACTCCTCAACCTCGTGAATTTGAAGAAACCGACTCTTTCCCGCCGCAGAGAAATCAAGATTTACGGCTCTTAACGCCCAATACGCACGATGTTCTAACTAAACGAGGAGATGACATGCCTTTTCATAAACAAACCGAAAGGGAGTGGTCCCGATAGGCGTTTTGAATGCAGTACGAAAGGCCCAGAGTGCATCATCTAGCTTTTCAGTCCAGTCCCCACGACTGTTCCCAACTGTTTTCTCTAAGATCCTCTTAATACCACGATTGGTGTTTTCCACTTGACCGCTAGTTTGAGGATGGTAGGCCGTAGAAAGTCGATAGGTGACCCCATAACGTTTCAAAACCTTATCCATCTGAGCATTACAAAAGTGGGTACCCCGATCACTGATCAGGGCCTTAGGAGTACCAAATCGAGCAAAGAGTTTTTCTAAGGAATCCCACTACAACCCGCGCGTCATTTCTAGGTAAGGCTTGAGCCTCCACCCATTTAGACACGTAGTCGACTGCAACGAGAATGTATCTATTCCCTCTAGACATAGGAAATGGACCCATAAAATCAATGCCCCATATATCGAAGATCTCAACCACCTGGATGGGGTTTTGGGGCATCTCATTTCGGGATGAGATGTTTCCAGCTCTCTGAAACGCATCACACGAACGAACAAACTCATGTGAATCACGAAAAATAGTCGGCCAATAGAATCCCGCATCAAACACGCGTTTGGCGGTATAAGTTGCACCAAAATAGCCACCAGTCGGGGCCCTCATGACAATGTCGAAGAATACTACGACTTCATCACCAAAAACACATATTCGAATCACCTGATCTGAGCCAATACGGAATAAGTACGGATCCTCCCAAATGTAGAACTTCATATCTACAAAGAATTTCTTCTTTTGCTGATACGTCAGTCCGGGCACTAAGTCGCCAGATGATAGATAATTCGCAAGAATAGAAAACCATGGAAACCCCTCATCACTCTCCTTTACATATAGTAGTGTCTCACCCGGGAAATCATCACCAATCCCCTGTTCCCGGTTCCTGTCCAGGTCGGAATTTTCTAGTCGTGACAAGTGGTCGGCGGCGACATTTTTAGCTCCTCTCTTATCTTTAATTTCTAAATCGAACTCCTGAAGCAAAAGGATCCAACGAAGGAGTCGAGGCTTCGCATCTTTCTTAGCGAACAAGTAACGCAGAGCCGCATGATAAGAGAAAATGATAGTCTTAGAAAGCACGAGATGTGAACGGAATTTATCGCACGCGAAAACAACCGCAAGAAGTTCCTTCTCTGTCGTGGTGTAATTCTCCTGAGCATCTTTAAGGGTTTTGCTAGAATAATAGTTGGGATGAAAATGTTTCTCTCGACGCTGCCCTAACACGGCTCCAACAGCAAAATCGCTCGCATCGCACATGATCTCAAACGGAAGATTTCAATCGGGAGAAACAAGAATAGGAGCACTCACTAACCTCTCCTTAATCAACTCAAAGGCCCTCAAACACTCCTCACTAAAATCGAACGGCCTATCTTTCTCTAGAAGCTGAGTCATCGGACGGGAGATTTTCGAGAAATCTTTAATAAATCGGCGGTAGAATCCCGCATGACCTAAAAAACTACGAATAGACTTCACAGAAGTGGGCGGTGGAAGCTTAGAAATGGTGTCTACCTTAGCTCTATCTACCTCAATCCCTGCACTAGAAATCTTATGATCTAAAACAATACCCTCACGAACCATAAAATGACATTTCTCCCAATTAAGCATAAGGTTCGTCTCTTCACACCTAGCGAGCACTCGATCTAAGTTACGCAAACAATCATCGAAGGAATTCCCAAAGACAGAATAATCATCCATAAAGACTTCCATGGAATCCTCGATTAACTCATGAAAAATGGCCACCATGCACCGCTGAAATGTAGCTGGAGCGTTACACGATCCAAATGGCATGCGTCGGTACGCGAATGTGCCAAAAGGACATGTAAATGTGGTCTTCTCCTGATCACTCGGGGCGATGGGGATCTGGAAATAACCCGAAAAGCCATCAAGAAAACAGTAGAACTGCTGTCCTGACAAACGCTCAAGCATCTGATCGATGAATGGAAGCGGGAAATGGTCCTTTCGTGTGGCTTCGTTAAGTCTGCGGTAGTCGATGCAAACTCGCCACCTTGTTACATTCCGTGTCGGTATGAGCTCATTCATTTCATTCGTGATAACTGTAAGACCACCCTTTTTAGAGACCACCTGGACTGGGCTAACCCACGCGGAATCGGAGATCGGAAAAATCAAACCAGCATCTAGCAACTTAATAACCTCCTTCTTGACAACCTCCTGCATGTTCGGGTTAAGCCTCCTCGGCGGCTGCACCACAGGTTTAAACTTGTCCTCCATAAAGATTTTATGCGTGCAGAATGACGGGTTTATACCCTTGATATCCATAAGCTTCCAGGCGATGGCATGCTTATGAGATTTCAGAACAACCATCAACTTCTCCTTCTCCTCCGTCTCCAAGCTCGAAGAGATGATGACGGGAAGTTGAGACCCCTCCCCTAAAAACGCATACTCGAGGTGAGATGGTAAATCTTTTAGCTCTAAAGATGGGGGGCTCTCAACTGATGGTTTTTCGATCGGAAACTCTCACTCTTCAACCGCAAGGATATTAGAAAATATTTGGGAACTCATGATCGGCTTGTGTCCTCCTGTCTCATGTAACTGTTGCTCCTCCTTCTCCTCTAAATCCAAATCAAACTCTGTCATCTCGAATGACTGATTCTCCCCATCGAGGATCTGGGTGTCAGACGTGTCTCTCTGGCAGACCTTCGTAAGATAGTCGCCTACGTGCATCATGAAACTGTCGATGAAATAGAGAGTGTCATCATACTGCTGAGTGTGCCTCATGGATTTCTGCACGTCGAATGTGACCGTGTCATCATGAACTCGAAGAGTCAATTTTCCGTCGGCAACATCAATAAGAGCGCGTGCGGTAGCTTAGAATGGACGGCCGAGGATGAGCGGGACATTCGAGTCCTCATCCATATCGAGAATGACAAAGTCGACCGGAAATATGAATTTTTCCACTTGCACCAACATGTTCTCCACAATGCCCCTTGGGAACTTAACAGATCGGTCTGCCAGCTGGATACTCATTCGGGTGGGAAGCAGCTCTCCCACGTTAAGTTTGACAAACACAGAATAGGGCATGAGGTTAATGCTCGCACCGAGGTCGGCCAAAGCATTGCTAACATGAAGATTACCAATCAAGCAAGGAATGGTAATGCTGCCTGGATCTATCATCTTCCAAGGAAGCTTGTTCTGTACGGCGGCAGAACACTCCTCACTAAGAGTAACAGTCGAAAGCTCCACAAGTTTCTTTTTATTAGTGAGCAAATCTTTTAGAAACTTGGCGTGTTTTGGCGTATTCGCGAGAGCTTCAATAAACGGAAGTTCACATGGAGCTTCTTAAGCATGTCGAGAAACCCAGAGTACTGATCCGAATCATTCTTCTTCACTAGACGACCGGGATATGGCGGTTTTGGCTTATAGACGCGCATTGGTTCCTGTTCAACCTGCTTCTCCTTAACTGACACACCGCCTGACCGTGAGGTACTTGCTGGGCTTCGCCTCTGGTTTACCTTATCAGGCGGTGTCTCAAACTCCATCTCCTCATCAACTTCCTCCTCACTTGGTGTATCTCTAAAGACACCTCTCCCAATTCGGGTGGTCACTGCCTTGGCCTGAGCATTTTGAAATGGTTTAGAATAGGTAGAGCCAGGACTAGGGACGGTGTTACTTGGAAGACTCCCCGAGGGTCGTTGATCAATCTTTGCGGACAACTCACCAAACTTAGCCTTGAGATTCTGAAATGCGACCTGTAGTCCCTTCATAAACGTCTCATGCTGCAAAAGAGTGGATTTGGTGTTGGCATCATTTTGTAAAAGCTGATTTAACAATTGAGATTGGTTAGCCAACATCTCCTCGATCTTAGAAGTACTATTTGGTACAGGAGCAGGTTCTGGGGCGGGTTCTTGAAACAGATTCTGGCGTTGCTGATAACCGGTGTTACCTGCCCTCCAGTTAGAATTATTGTTTCGCCACCCAGAATTGAAGGTACGGTTTTGATTATCAAGAAAATCTACCTCCTCCTGAGAATCAACGGGACAATCGGATTTCTTGTGATTTCCACGACATATCTTGCACCTACGAGATGGAAACTTAAGCTCGTTGACCTCCCTCTTTAGTGCCTCCACATCTGCCGACACACTCGTATTCTGATCAACATGATGCACTCCACGTGATGCTGAGATGGCTGCGGCCTTGGCAGCCGAGACGGATCTTCTACTCGGTGTATGCTGATCCCCTAAAGCAATGCTCTCGAACATTTCTTCAGCCTCTTCTATGGTGAGTTTATCGAGCATGTTTCCTCCGGCGGCGGTATTGAACCGGTGTTAGGTTTCGGAAGTAAGACCGTTATAGAATTTTTCAACCACAGCCCAATCGTTTAGGCTATGCTGAGGACAACGACTTATAAGAGTTTGGAAACGCTCCCACGCAGAATAATAGGACTCGTCGGGGTCCATATGAAAAGAACGGCTTTGCTCGCCTAGACGCCCGGCCTTTGATGGAGGGAAATACTTCCTAAGGAACTTGGATTGCAAGTCGGCCCATGATGGAGTGTGCCTCATGGATTTCTGCACGTCGAATGTGACCGTGTCATCATGAACTCGAAGAGTCAATTTTCCGTCGGCAACATCAATAAGAGCGCGTGCGGTAGCTTAGAATGGACGGCCGAGGATGAGCGGGACATTCGAGTCCTCATCCATATCGAGAATGACAAAGTCGACCGGAAATATGAATTTTTCCACTTGCACCAACATGTTCTCCACAATGCCCCTTGGGAACTTAACAGATCGGTCTGCCAGCTGGATACTCATTCGGGTGGGAAGCAGCTCTCCCACGTTAAGTTTGACAAACACAGAATAGGGCATGAGGTTAATGCTCGCACCGAGGTCGGCCAAAGCATTGCTAACATGAAGATTACCAATCAAGCAAGGAATGGTAATGCTGCCTGGATCTATCATCTTCCAAGGAAGCTTGTTCTGTACGGCGGCAGAACACTCCTCACTAAGAGTAACAGTCGAAAGCTCCACAAGTTTCTTTTTATTAGTGAGCAAATCTTTTAGAAACTTGGCGTGTTTTGGCGTATTCGCGAGAGCTTCAATAAACGGAAGTTCACATGGAGCTTCTTAAGCATGTCGAGAAACCCAGAGTACTGATCCGAATCATTCTTCTTCACTAGACGACCGGGATATGGCGGTTTTGGCTTATAGACGCGCATTGGTTCCTGTTCAACCTGCTTCTCCTTAACTGACACACCGCCTGACCGTGAGGTACTTGCTGGGCTTCGCCTCTGGTTTACCTTATCAGGCGGTGTCTCAAACTCCATCTCCTCATCAACTTCCTCCTCACTTGGTGTATCTCTAAAGACACCTCTCCCAATTCGGGTGGTCACTGCCTTGGCTGAGCATTTTGAAATGGTTTAGAATAGGTAGAGCCAGGACTAGGGACGGTGTTACTTGGAAGACTCCCCGAGGGTCGTTGATCAATCTTTGCGGACAACTCACCAAACTTAGCCTTGAGATTCTGAAATGCGACCTGTTGTCCCTTCATAAACGTCTCATGCTGCAAAAGAGTGGATTTGGTGTTGGCATCATTTTGTAAAAGCTGATTTAACAATTGAGATTGGTTAGCCAACATCTCCTCGATCTTAGAAGTACTATTTGGTACAGGAGCAGGTTCTGGGGCGGGTTCTTGAAACAGATTCTGGCGTTGCTGATAACCGGTGTTACCTGCCCTCCAGTTAGAATTATTGTTTCGCCACCCAGAATTGAAGGTACGGTTTTGATTATCAAGAAAATCTACCTCCTCCTGAGAATCAACGGGACAATCGGATTTCTTGTGATTTCCACGACATATCTTGCACCTACGAGATGGAAACTTAAGCTCGTTGACCTCCCTCTTTAGTGCCTCCACATCTGCCGACACACTCGTATTCTGATCAACATGATGCACTCCACGTGATGCTGAGATGGCTGCGGCCTTGGCAGCCGAGACGGACCTTCTACTCGGTGTATGCTGATCCCCTAAAGCAATGCTCTCGAACATTTCTTCAGCCTCTTCTATGGTGAGTTTATCGAGCATGTTTCCTCCGGCGGCGGTATTGAACCGGTGTTAGGTTTCGGAAGTAAGACCGTTATAGAATTTTTCAACCACAGCCCAATCGTTTAGGCTATGCTGAGGACAACGACTTATAAGAGTTTGGAAACGCTCCCACGCAGAATAATAGGACTCGTCGGGGTCCATATGAAAAGAACGGCTTTGCTCGCCTAGACGCCCGGCCTTTGATGGAGGGAAATACTTCCTAAGGAACTTGGATTGCAAGTCGGCCCATGATGGAGTGTGCCTCATGGATTTCTGCACGTCGAATGTGACCGTGTCATCATGAACTCGAAGAGTCAATTTTCCGTCGGCAACATCAATAAGAGCGCGTGCGGTAGCTTAGAATGGACGGCCGAGGATGAGTGGGACATTCGAGTCCTCATCCATATCGAGAATGACAAAGTCGACCGGAAATATGAATTTTTCCACTTGCACCAACATGTTCTCCACAATGCCCCTTGGGAACTTAACAGATCGGTCTGCCAGCTGGATACTCATTCGGGTGGGAAGCAGCTCTCCCACGTTAAGTTTGACAAACACAGAATAGGGCATGAGGTTAATGCTCGCACCGAGGTCGGCCAAAGCATTGCTAACATGAAGATTACCAATCAAGCAAGGAATGGTAATGCTGCCTGGATCTATCATCTTCCAAGGAAGCTTGTTCTGTACGGCGGCAGAACACTCCTCACTAAGAGTAACAGTCGAAAGCTCCACAAGTTTCTTTTTATTAGTGAGCAAATCTTTTAGAAACTTGGCGTGTTTTGGCGTTTTCGCGAGAGCTTCAATAAACGGAAGTTCACATGGAGCTTCTTAAGCATGTCGAGAAACCCAGAGTACTGATCCGAATCATTCTTCTTCACTAGACGACCGGGATATGGCGGTTTTGGCTTATAGACGCGCATTGGTTCCTGTTCAACCTGCTTCTCCTTAACTGACACACCGCCTGACCGTGAGGTACTTGCTGGGCTTCGCCTCTGGTTTACCTTATCAGGCGGTGTCTCAAACTCCATCTCCTCATCAACTTCCTCCTCACTTGGTGTATCTCTAAAGACACCTCTCCCAATTCGGGTGGTCACTGCCTTGGCCTGAGCATTTTGAAATGGTTTAGAATAGGTAGAGCCAGGACTAGGGACGGTGTTACTTGGAAGACTCCCCGAGGGTCGTTGATCAATCTTTGCGGACAACTCACCAAACTTAGCCTTGAGATTCTGAAATGCGACCTGTTGTCCCTTCATAAACGTCTCATGCTGCAAAAGAGTGGATTTGGTGTTGGCATCATTTTGTAAAAGCTGATTTAACAATTGAGATTGGTTAGCCAACATCTCCTCGATCTTAGAAGTACTATTTGGTACAGGAGCAGGTTCTGGGGCGGGTTCTTGAAACAGATTCTGGCGTTGCTGATAACCGGTGTTACCTGCCCTCCAGTTAGAATTATTGTTTCGCCACCCAGAATTGAAGGTACGGTTTTGATTATCAAGAAAATCTACCTCCTCCTGAGAATCAACGGGACAATCGGATTTCTTGTGATTTCCACGACATATCTTGCACCTACGAGATGGAAACTTAAGCTCGTTGACCTCCCTCTTTAGTGCCTCCACATCTGCCGACACACTCGTATTCTGATCAACATGATGCACTCCACGTGATGCTGAGATGGCTGCGGCCTTGGCAGCCGAGACGGACCTTCTACTCGGTGTATGCTGATCCCCTAAAGCAATGCTCTCGAACATTTCTTCAGCCTCTTCTATGGTGAGTTTATCGAGCATGTTTCCTCCGGCGGCGGTATTGAACCGGTGTTAGGTTTCGGAAGTAAGACCGTTATAGAATTTTTCAACCACAGCCCAATCGTTTAGGCTATGCTGAGGACAACGACTTATAAGAGTTTGGAAACGCTCCCACGCAGAATAATAGGACTCGTCGGGGTCCATATGAAAAGAACGGCTTTGCTCGCCTAGACGCCCGGCCTTTGATGGAGGGAAATACTTCCTAAGGAACTTGGATTGCAAGTCGGCCCATGATGGAGTGTGCCTCATGGATTTCTGCACGTCGAATGTGACCGTGTCATCATGAACTCGAAGAGTCAATTTTCCGTCGGCAACATCAATAAGAGCGCGTGCGGTAGCTTAGAATGGACGGCCGAGGATGAGGGGGACATTCGAGTCCTCATCCATATCGAGAATGACAAAGTCGACCGGAAATATGAATTTTTCCACTTGCACCAACATGTTCTCCACAATGCCCCTTGGGAACTTAACAGATCGGTCTGCCAGCTGGATACTCATTCGGGTGGGAAGCAGCTCTCCCACGTTAAGTTTGACAAACACAGAATAGGGCATGAGGTTAATGCTCGCACCGAGGTCGGCCAAAGCATTGCTAACATGAAGATTACCAATCAAGCAAGGAATGGTAATGCTGCCTGGATCTATCATCTTCCAAGGAAGCTTGTTCTGTACGGCGGCAGAACACTCCTCACTAAGAGTAACAGTCGAAAGCTCCACAAGTTTCTTTTTATTAGTGAGCAAATCTTTTAGAAACTTGGCGTGTTTTGGCGTTTTCGCGAGAGCTTCAATAAACGGAAGTTCACATGGAGCTTCTTAAGCATGTCGAGAAACCCAGAGTACTGATCCGAATCATTCTTCTTCACTAGACGACCGGGATATGGCGGTTTTGGCTTATAGACGCGCATTGGTTCCTGTTCAACCTGCTTCTCCTTAACTGACACACCGCCTGACCGTGAGGTACTTGCTGGGCTTCGCCTCTGGTTTACCTTATCAGGCGGTGTCTCAAACTCCATCTCCTCATCAACTTCCTCCTCACTTGGTGTATCTCTAAAGACACCTCTCCCAATTCGGGTGGTCACTGCCTTGGCCTGAGCATTTTGAAATGGTTTAGAATAGGTAGAGCCAGGACTAGGGACGGTGTTACTTGGAAGACTCCCCGAGGGTCGTTGATCAATCTTTGCGGACAACTCACCAAACTTAGCCTTGAGATTCTGAAATGCGACCTGTTGTCCCTTCATAAACGTCTCATGCTGCAAAAGAGTGGATTTGGTGTTGGCTGAGATGGCTGCGGCCTTGGCAGCCGAGACGGACCTTCTACTCGGTGTATGCTGATCCCCTAAAGCAATGCTCTCGAACATTTCTTCAGCCTCTTCTATGGTGAGTTTATCGAGCATGTTTCCTCCGGCGGCGGTATTGAACCGCTGTTAGGTTTCGGGAGTAAGACCGTTATAGAATTTTTCAACCACAACCCAATCGTTTAGGCCATGCTGAGGACAACGACTTATAAGAGTTTGGAAACGCTCCCACGCAGAATAATAGGACTCGTCGGGGTCCATATGAAAAGAACAGCTTTGATCGCCTAGACGCCCGGCCTTTGATGGAGGGAAATACTTCCTAAGGAACTTGGATTGCAAGTCGGCCCATGTTGCGATTTAAGCATTCGGAAGAAAGTCAAACCATGTGGCTGCATGGCCAGAAAGTGAGAACGGGAATCACTTAAGATGAATGACGTCGGACGAGATATTATTAATATTATAAGTTTCGCAGATCCGCATGAATCGGGACAGGTGTCCCGGAGCATCTTCGTCATCCAAGCCGTGGAACTGAGCAGAATTGGTGATAGATTTCATGACGTAAGAGGGAATTTGCCAGTTTTAGTTATTAGTCACAGGAGGTCGGACAATTGCAGATCGGGCCCCCATGATGCCATCGCTGGCTCTAGCATGAACGGTTTTTCTCGGCTATGTAATAGCGTCACCCATATCTATTCTAGGAGTAGAGACGCTAACCTGGATGCCGGGTGAATCGCTCTCGCTATCTGTAGTCTCCTTAAGTCGCTCCTGAAACTCTCTCTCAGGCTCTTTTGATGCAGCGCATAAAGGTCGGCCTTGAGAACGGGTATTATGCATAAATTGAAATAAAAAATATTTTAATATTTTATTATTTTTATTTTTTTTAAGTAAAAACAAAACTTAAAGGCACAAATAGCAAGTAAAGGCACCTAAAGGAAAAATAGCAACTAAAAAAAAGAAAATAAACAAATAAACATATCAGATAATCAACTCGGTTTAAACATAAAATTTGCCAGTGTTCCCGGCAACGGCGCCAAAAACTTGATGTGTGAAAAACGTATATAATATTAAAAACCAAGTTTTACCGAATTCACCTAAAAAACACACAATCGGCAAGTGTACCGGTCGCAATGTAGTTAGCAAGTAAGAACGGATATCGAACCTAGGACACTATGGGTAAACTCTAATTATTAATCCTAAAAGATTACTAACCTAGACTTTCTTTTGATTTTTTAGTATTTTTTTATATTAATTAAACTAATAAAACTTAACTAATTAAAATTTAACTAAAAATAAAACTTTATAAAAATTGGGTTTTAAAACAAATATGAGAAACGACTACCTAGGTAATGGAATCCTACTAGTTAAACTTAATAGCTAACGAACTTGACTTGGTTAAAAAACAATATCTTAAAAAATATGACACTAAAGAGCACTAAAGTACGCTAGATCGCCTCCCGGCCTCACTGACGACACCCTAGAACTCTAATGACATGTGAAGCTTAATTGTTAAAGGTTGGATCACCTCCCAGTCTCACCTTGCCTAATAATACTATGGTACCCCACAACCCAAATCACCTCCCGGTCTCTTCGGATACAATATATATTAATATAAAGGGGGTATTTTTAATTAACTTGAACAAAACTTGTATCACAATAATCTAAGGGACCTAGGATAACTCACTCCCGTGCAATTAGTACCCAAACCCGCAAAAGACAAGGATGACACAACACTAAATCACCTCCCGGTCTCTCTAGCGAAAGAACAATAAAAATCTAATAAACTTTTATAAATTACTCCTACGGTTGTTTCGACCATAAACCGCAAACAAGTTGAAAACACAAAGTAAACAACCTAATCATGTGTCTAACAATCACCAAAAACTATTGAACACAAGTGAAATAAATATTAAAGTATTAAACTAGATTTAATTACTCAACTATATTATGACCAAACAATTAAAAACTTTACCATAAAATTAAATCAACCAAAATCAATAAATAGTTCGTCAAACCATTAATATAAACTAGTACTCAACCAAAACCTAGGTAGTATAAAGGTTTAACTACTCATAATAAAGATACGAAACAAAAAATAATATAAGTTCATGATAATAATTAAAAATAACAATTTAAATAAACAAACCAATGATGTATTCTTCTTTCGTTGACTTTTGTTCAATCAAGCCAGTAACCCACGTAGCCTTTCTTGCTGTACTTCCTCAAGAAAAAAAAAATAATAATAATATCTCTCTTCATTTATTTTTTGCTTCACGTGAACTTCAAAATCACCAAAAACCAAGACCCACCACTAATTAATATATTAGTATGGTGCTTTATATCTTACAAACAAAAAAAACAAAAACAGTGGCCGCCTCCAAAAAAAGTATTAATAATCTAGAAAGTCAGCGGCACACCAACACCAAAATTCCCTTTATATCTCCTTCGGCTCTCTCTTTATAATTATATCATAGGGTTTTTAATAATTCTTAAACTTGAGCCCTACTCCAATCTCCACCAACAAGTTTAATTTCATGGGTCCAATTCTCTTTCTCTTTTTGTTTACTTGGTTAGCCTTGGAGTCTATTTTCTCTTAAATCACAAACCGTCTCATAATGTTGCTTCTGTGATGGGCTTATGATCTTTTATTATTAGTGTATGGCCCACCAAGCTAGATATACCACCGGAATCATCTTGATTTTCTTGTCACATTAAATAAACGGTGGATATTAACATTTTTAATCAAACATCATACTTTTAAATAGTAAAATTTTAATAACAATAACAATAATACTACTAAGTACTAATATATGATGTCTAGTATTATGTAAAATGAGTTGGACTCTTCGCTCATTGGTCTCAAGTTTAGCGAGAATACTATAATTTTGCTCATTTAAAAATTTAACCTTTAAAATCCAATTATGAGCCAAATAAAAATATATTCAATAAAAGCTGGCTCAAAATATCTGAAAATGTAGGAAATATTTATATAATAACATGTATATTTTAAACCATATCAGGTTGAAATGAAGTTCTTGAGTCTGAATGCGGGTAAGATGACACACCGCGAATACACCACTGAATTCAACCGCATGTCAAGGTTGGTGCCAGACGTGGTGAACACTGAGGCCAAACGGATCAAGTCTTGCATTAGGGGACAACCACAGAATGTTCGCATCTTGGTCAAGGCTAGTAGACCTGGTACTTTTGATTCTGCTGTAGGGCTTGCAGAAATGGTTTACGATGACTTGTTGGCAGATGATGTGGTGACGGAAGAGAAGAAAGATAAGAAATGGGTCGCTCCTGCTAAACGACCCGGTACTCAATTTTGGAACCCTAAGAACAAGCAGTCGGATGTTTCTTTATTTACTGTTTAAGAAACGTCGGATGTTACATTATCAAATCGGTGATTTCGAATTGTAAAGTTTTTGTACATAAAAGAGTTCTCTTTTATTGATGTCTTGCAAAACCACGCAATATGGCAAACCATGTGGACCATGCGACGAACCAAGTAATTACGAGTGCACACACGTAATTATCAAAGTCCTTGCATGAAAATCATAGTACGGACAGTTGTGTGCAATAACTCAAAAATTGGAATGATTTTGGAAATGAGTATGATAAGGGCCTGCTGCCTCTGTTACATCCTATATATGTGACATCCCACATCGGTTGGGAAGGAGAACTAATCCTTCTTCATAAGGAGGTGGATACATTCCCCATCATAACGCATTTTGGGCGCTTAATGGTAGTGGATGAGAGAATAATTCCACAGTTAAGCGTGCTCAGGTGGGAGTAGTATGAGGATGAGTGTCCACTTAGGAAACAAAAAGCAAATCCGTGAGGCGATGGTGGTACGTCCCGGCCAAAGCGGACAATATTATACGGTAGTAGATGGGCTCTTACAGATGGTATCAGAGCCCAGGGCCGGACTGGTGGTGCCAGGTAACGCGAGGACGCTGGACCCCTAAGGGGGGTGGATTTTGACATCCCACATCGGTTGGGAATGAGAACTAAGCCTTCTATACATTCCACATCATAAAACGTTTTGAGTGCTTAATGGTAGTGTATGAGAGGAGAATTCCACAGTTAAGTGTGCTCAGGTGGGAGTAGTATGAGGATGGGTGACCACCTGGGCAACCAAAAGCAAATCCTTGAGGCGATGGTGGTACGTCTCAGCCAAAGCAGACAATATTACGGTGCGGTGGTAGCTAGGCTGTTACAATATATAAGTGTCCTTGTCATATTTCTCATTTGTAGCGTCTTTCAGGTCATTCAAATATCGGCGTTATTCCTTTTATTTAAATATGTATAACTTTTATACGTGTCCTTGTCATATTCTTTTTATAAGTGTCCTTATCATATTTCCTTTTATTTAAAAATGTTAAAACTTTTAACAACTCCATGTACTCGTTGTTTTCTTTTAAAAATATTTTATTTTAATTTCGGGACGAAATTTCAAATAGTTGTGAATCCTGTAACATTCGTTAATTTTCAAACCCGAAAACTCGACCCGTTTTAAATTTTCGATTTTGTTTCTATTTAAATTTATATATTTTTATAATATTATTAATTAATCTCAGTTTTTGTTTCATGTATTTTATGTGATCATTGATATGCAATTATACTTTTCAAGACCCTTGTAGAATTGCATACTAAATAACATTCATAACCAAGATAATTATTGAGTAAACAGCCATTTTTGTCCTTGTGGTTTGGCAAATAATGCGAATTTAGTCCATAAAGTTTATTTTTTGCATATGGACCCTCCACGTTTCCCAGTTCTTGCCAATTACATACAAATCACTAACCCCATTAAATTAATCGTTATGTCAGGGGTAGACATGTCTTTTCACCCTTTCTTTATTATAATACTTATTTTATTGAACTGCGGTTTTCGTCCTTGTATTTTTGTGACACCCTGCATTTTCACGTTAACTTTGTTAACCCAAACTTTGTTATATTACACGTCAGGCATAACATTTACACGAGTCAATAACATGTCACACACAATAATTCATCAATACGAGTTGGTAATTAATGTCGAATCAGATATGTTTAAATAATTAAGATACAATTGCTATTTGTTAGACGATTTTATGTGCTACACTTAGTATTTTATGCTCTCTTAACATGCTATTAGTTATTATATAAAAATAGTACATCAAAAATATGTTTACAATATTATATATGTGAAATTACATGCTAAATGATTATGTGTTTAGTTCATAGTTTGCTTCATGAAATTGTGACCGATTGCGCGTAATTTGTATGTTTTCAGCTTCTATAAAATAGTTTTTACAATTATATCAACGAGTCTTTATTTTTATTAGTTTGAGTTATTATTTTATTCATAATGATTCGTTATAACCCGACTTGGTGTTACATTTGCTCGTTTATGTCAAAACTCGTTTAATATGGGACTATTCTTGTAAATGTTGATTAAAACAATAATAAAATAAAAACCCCCAACCCTAATTCCCCCCAAACCGTTGATCTACAGCTGCTCACTCTCTCTCACGATTCCAAACCACCAACAAACCCTAATAATGTTCAATTCAACCTCAATTCTTGCAATTGGTGGTGTCTTTGATTGATTCTTATCATTCGTAATGCTAGGTGGTAAGTTTTATGTGTCAATTTTATGTTTTGATGAGTTCTTCATAAACCCTAGATGTTAAATCTCTGTAATTTTGATGATTATGATGTTAATTGATTAATTAGAACCCTAGATATGATATAAACATGTTAGGGTTTGAGTTTTGATGATAACAGTTTGCTGACAGATTCGTTCTCGTTTATTGATTGGTTTGTAACTTGATGTTAAATGATGATTATTGATCGATTCTTTATTCTAAAATATAGTATTCTGAGTCTAGTTTCCAGAAAGGTAAATTTTGTAATATTTGGACAAGTTTTGAATAGCTTTTATGATTTTACAAAAATGTGTGTCAAAGCTGATGCGGGGATTCAAATTCTGGTCTGTTTTCCCGACATCATTACTTGATATTAACAAAGCCAAATGAGTTGGTTTCACTTTTGGAACATAGAATTATGAGTCTAAAAGACAACCCTATTGGCCTTGAACAATTTGGATAATTGAGTTGAGATAACCATGAAACAACTTTTTGTTGCGCAATCTGCTGAACTGTTTGTACCTATCTGCAATGATTGAATTATTGTGAGTTTTGTATGCATGATAAAATATACTAAAAAAATTGCTTGAGAAACCTACTTCACATATTCTAATGTGGTAAATTTTATACAATTTATCCTTAAGTTTTACTTATTGAATAAAATCTGTTTATACATGCCATAATCTGTCTATTGAACTGAATGATCATAAGTTGAGTTGTATGATGAATATTTGGTTTATTTGCCATGATATGATGTGTGAATACATGTTAAGACTTTTTGGTACAGTTGACATTACTTATTATCACCAAAGAGTCATCGTGTCAAGTTTTTGTTTGTGTGTGAGCCCATACTTGGGTTTAAGAGTCATGTGTTGTTTAACACGTTCTCATAACTTAAACACATGTACTAGGTAACGGTTAGCGAGTCAAGTGCATCTTTTTGGCTTTGAGAAAAGTCTATTACACGCGACACTAGGTGAGTTCATGCTTTTTCCTAATTGTTTTCTGGAGAGAAAACATAAAACTATTTTCGTATACTTGTTTTCTAAAAAGAAAACACCAAGCATTTTCCTTACTTGTTTTCTGGATTGAAAACACTAAACTATTTTCGTGTACATGTTTTCTGGATTGAAAACACTAAACTATTTTCGTATACATGTTTTCTGGATTGAAAACACTAAACTTTTTCGTATACTTGTTTTCTGGATTGAAAACACAAAACATTTGCCTATACATGTTTTCTAGATTGAAAACACGGACGCACTTACATACTGGTTTTCTGGAGGAAAACGCAACATCTTATTTTGGATTTATGTAATTTCTTATATATCACAAGTTTATACTAGATGCCCTTATATCACTTAAAGTCCTTACGTTACCTTAAACCGATAGGATGGGATTGCGGGGTTATATGGAGTAATACTACTGGGTTTGACAAACCCCACCCGGGCTAGTCGCGCTAGCACGGCTGTGATGTCGTAAAACGGGTGCTATATTTACCAAACTTTTATACGCCAGTGTTGGTGATAGACCTGGTAAGAAGGTATACATATAGTCAGATTCGGTTTAAACGTCTAGTAGCTTGTAAATGGGTTAGCTCTCCTGGTATATTTGAAAAGAGCTAAATCTACTTACACATATACTACTTATTCTACGTATACTACATATACTATATATACTACTTTTTACTAAAACTTTTGAACTCACCAACCTCATGTTGACCCTTGAGTATTTATACTTGCCCAGGTTTCTAGATGTGCTAAGGAGCGGGTTTGCATTGCTTATGTTTGGAGTCATACTTGTTGCATGGACTTTTATTTCATATTGTTTACATTTGATGGGTTGTGCATGTTTGAGCACGTGGTTTATTTTAAACCATTTACTTTACGCTTCCGCAAAACTTTAAATTGTATGGTTTCGATTTTGTTTTCTCATGTTTGAATGAGACCTAAATAATATTTTGAATGTTGGATGTTTGGTATAACATATGAGCTAGATCCTGGTATGTCACACGCCTCGCGGTTAAACTCTGTTAGTCGAAATTTGAGGGTGTGACAATTTTGTCCAAATCTGCCGTTTTAGTCCAATACTTACAAGTTTGCAATATCCGTACTTTCTAGTTTCATTTCACTTGCAATTAAACCCGAATTTATTAACTTCATTAATTTTGGTTGTTAACCTATTTTCGTGTCTCCCACGTGACAAGCAGTTTTATCGTTTCTCTCCCTAAATAAACTTCAGTCCTAATTCGCAAGCCCCCTCACGTGAGGGGCTGGGTGTATTTGGGGAAAAGGAAAAAAAAAACAATGAATAAAAATGCCCCTCACGTGAAGGGTTTAACGACCATACATAACGATATTAGAGAATTCATGTTTAATTGCTAGTGAAATGAAACCATGGGAAAGAAAATTGCAAATTTGAAAATACTTGACTAAAACAGCATATCTGGATAAACTACAGGGACGAAAACCGCAGTTCACTAAAATAAGCATTATAATAAAGAAAGAATGAAAAGACATGTCTACCCCTGACTTAACGATTAAATTTACCGGGGTTAGTGATTTGGATGTAATTGGCAAAACTGGGATACGTGGAGGGTCCATATGCAAAAAATAATTTTTTTGTACTAAATTCGCATTATTTACCAAACCACAAGGACGAAAATGACACTTTACTCTAATTTATTCATGAATTTTTCCATGCAAATCACTAGAATAAATCTTAGATTATTATTATTACCATCTTTTTTCATATATTGTATTTTCAAACAAATAAAAATAAACCAGTGAATGTTTTAATTAAATCGAATTTATTGAAATAGTTAAACACTTTGAAAACCTTTTAAACCATTTTATTTTTTGTTTTTAATTATATTAAATATGATTAATTTTATAAATTATATAAGTCATAACAACCTAAATTTTCACTATAAAAGGCGAACTAATCCTCCATTATTTCACATCGCAATACATTATTTTTTTAAGATTCAAAGTACTAACAAGTAAGTTTTCTGATTTCATGCACTTTATAATTTTTGTTTTGATTTTATGATGAATCTTCATAAATTGTCTTCATGGCCATGATACTTTTACAATAAAAATATTATATTTTGGTTTTAAGAATCACTATGATCATGGATATCCAAGATAAACACATTGATTTTATAAATATTATATCAAAACTTGTTATATTGCAAGAACAAATATAAATATTATATATATGTTATTATCCGTTGATAATCATAAACTTATAAACCTTTCCTTTTAAATATATTGATATATATACAAAATGATTTTATTTAAAGATTTCGTAAAATAGAATTAGTATACTTGATTTCTCTAAATAACTAGTTCAGTAATTAATTATTGTTTATTTTATTTCAACATAAACTAATATCTACAATTTCTTTAAAATAATTCATGCAAAGCATTTAAGTTAATTAATTAGTAAATTAATTAATTATGTTACTAGAATAAAATAAAATGTTTAATCATAAATTGTTAATAATATTGTTATTTAATCTTATATTAATAAGTTATTATCATTCTACAAATCATTCTTCAACTAATAAACATCAAATGATTTAAATAAACTTTAATTTATTTTTGTTAAACTCTTTTTTAAATAAATAATCTCCAAGTTCCCATTTGCCTTAAGTTAATTAACTTTATAATTCTGGTAGCTAGTCCTTGATTTTGTATCTTCGTTATTATTTATAGTTTCGTGAGACTCGATTGCTTTGTTTGTTAACTCACTTTCAGTTATTATTTTATGTTGTATCCAATATCAAATGTGAGTTTCTCACACCCCCTTTTTACTCTTTTATTACTTGGGGGTAACATATGTATCCTACAAAATTCAGTTACTTATGATTTCACTTACAAACTATAATTCTCTACATGGACTTGTGTGTTTACTTGATCATGGATTACTTCAAGATAGTATGATCATACGCCCCTCTTTGCGCTCAAGACCTTGTTGTTATGAGTGGAAAATGGCCTCATTATCCGAGTACGTCGGTGCGCAAACCCAACTGGAAATGTCCTTATTTGCTCTTCACAAGTTTTCATGAAATTGTATGGTTTTTATTTGTTATATCAAACTGTGCGAACTCACCAACTATTAAGTTAGTTGACATTATTTTATACACATGTTACAGATATGCTTATTAGAGGATGAAACAAGAGAAAAGACACTAGACTTAGGATTATTAATAAAGTATTTGATATGTTTCATTTCCTTGTAACTTTTTTATTTGCAAAACAACTTGTTATTTGAATCATCAATGAAATAATGATAATATTGTCACTTAATACTGTCACATGTGTTTTGAACAATTCGCACGTCACACTCAGGCGTATTCCGCTTTAGCCGCGGTGTTACAGATTGGTATTAAAGTCGTGGCTATAAGATAGGATATTAGGCGTAGTGTTCTAGTTAGTTATACTTTATTTGCTTAATTGTTTAGCTTGCATGATTACAAATTATGTGGGCCTTGTGTGATTGTTCAAAAGCACTTACTTGTTACTACTTTACTGATGATTCAATTACTTCAATTACACAAGCACACACAAGTCCAAGGCTTATGCCAAAAACAAAGATTTTCAAAAAAATTTCAACAATCGATTTTCTTTTGGTTTTTCGATATTTCATTTTCTTAAAGATGATTCTACCTGGCGGGTATGTAGTAACTGGAAAGGGATCGTGCTTGTTTTTTGATCTCTTGAAACCAAGGTGATTGAAACCTTAGGATAAGCAATGCGCATCAATCGCAATCAGACGCAGGACCCGGTTGCTTACCTAGAGAGTTTGGAAAGGGCATGAAACTTATTAGGCCAAAAAATTCCACCCCAACGCCGTATGAATCACAACTTTAAAGTTTTCAGGTTGGTTTATGGTTTTACTCCTAAGGATGTCATACAAGTCATGGTGGTTTATGCGATGTGCAACTCCGACCCTCAATGTTTTACAATGTGTTTTAACTGATTGTCTGGAAAGTCGTAGTGATACACAATGTCACACCCCGACAAAACAGAAGCACGAGCGCGTGACGTCAGGTACACCGTAAGCATATGATTATCACCAACATACATGAATTAGGATACCCATAGTTTTTAAAAGTGTTTACAAACCATAACTTGTTTTAAACAAAAGAAGTTAAACATCGAAATGGTATCCTAATTATGCATTAAGGTCCCGTCTTCATGATTCCTTACGTGCGTTGTTAATTCCCTGAAAAACATACGTTTAAAAAGTTAACACAATGGTTGGTGAGTTCACAAGTTTTAAGAGTTGTTATGAAAATAATGTTTTCATAAATTGTTGAATCAGCTCGCAAACAAGCATACGATAACTTATTGAAACAAATACGATGATCCTCCGTAGACTAGCTAAATCTACAAATTAATATGATGAACCCTGAGCCTATAACCAAACCACGACTTATATCCTTTTGCCCTATTCAAATCTCATAGATGGAATATACGCACCCTGTTTCGATGCAATATCGGAGGTTAGGGTGACTAACCTAACAGTAGGGGGAAATGTCAACGTCAATAGTACTATTCGTATTTCCTGTGGCTAACTCCGTTAGCTAATGGTTATAGTATGCAAGCAAGGGACTTATAGCACTACATAGTTCAACTCATGTTCTCATAAGGATTGTGTGATTTGTTTCTAATTATCGTATATAAAAGTAGTTGTGTATGTTTTCCACCCCCGAATAAATAAAGCAGTAAAACAGTAAAAAAGGGGTAGTGAAACTCACCTCGTTAGTTTAGTGTTCCGTTCACTAAAAGTTTCAGTTTAAACCCGAGGTCCGCTGCCTTCACACGTCCTAAACGCGTAAGGTCAGTTAGTTACCATTATCGACTCAATTAGCCGGTTTATGCTATTCGCTTTCACCCAACTAGTAGTTTTGTTAATTCATTTGTGCCGGTTGCTTTCACCAACCTGTTGTTTCGTTTGCTGTGTCAGTTGCTTTCACCAACCGAACGTTTCGTTTATTTGTGTCAGTTTCTTTCATCAACCGAACGTTTCGCTTGTTTGTGTCGGATTATTTCACCAACCAAACTTTTCACTTATTTTGTAAGTAACTTTTCAGACGATAGTCTTTGGACGATCCGTTGGTGATAAGTTTTTGTATATTGTTTTTGAAAACAAATATTTATATACTTATATAAATATTAAGAATATAATTTCGGTGTCAGTTTCATTTAGACTCAAGTGATTCGTTTGATGGAGTGATAAATAAATATATATTAGAGTCATATATATATATATATATATATCTAAGTATTGTTTCAGTAAGTCATGAAAAATATTCTAGTAAAATAAAATGTAACTATATTTTCGTTCATAACCATCCAAACCACCTAGGTGGTTTGGATGGTTATGAACGAAAATATAGTTACATTTTATTTTACTAGAATATTTTAAAATCGTAGTGTCGTGGCCGTTTAAATCGTCAAAAAGCATTATATTTACATCTAACATACATATATTAACATGGATTTATTTACAAATCACTGTTTTGACAAAAAAAAGTGTCGCTTTCTCCGTTCCATGTGTATTTCATGAAGTTTGTATATTCTTTACTATATTGTTAATAATATGTATACGTTGTCATTTTCAACAAAATATCTATATAGTAAAAATATATAAATGTACTTTAACATAAAAGGTTATAGAATGCATTTTCATTCATTCAAAATTATAAACCGTGTTTTGACTTTAAAAATACGTTTATTTTAGTATTGAAATCGTGTGTACTCGTCTGACATATTTTCTCATAGGAATATTTTAAACACATGTTTAGTCATAAAAAGTTAGATCTTTAACAAATCTCGTGTCTAGACACCTTATGTATTTTAACCAAGTTTTAGCCATAACCCACCTTATTAAGGCATCAATAGCACAACATAACATTTCTTGATGTGGTAAACATGTCAAAACATACTTGTTAAACTAATATATAGTAGGTATTTCAAATCTCTTAACACTTTTTATGCACATTATGTTGAGGTTCATATTTAAAAACCCTATTTAAATTAACATATTAATGTTCATCTAGACTGTTGGGTGTTGAGCTAGCATAAATATATGATTTATAGAAACATAAAGATAGATTAGAGGAGTTTTAGCTCACATTGTTCTAGGAATTGAGATTTAGATATAGGTAAGAAAATCTTTAACTTGCTTCTTCAACTTCATGATGCTCGTTAGACAATTTCACGTTCCAACTCCTTGTTATGGCTTAAAAAACCGCCACCGGGTTTGACGCGCTTGGTTTACAGGAAGGGAGCGAAGAGCATTTTGGGTTGGTTTGAGGTCTAATTAACGAATCGTAAAGGCGCCTCGGGTCGGGTTTGGAGTTATAACCGGGCGGTGCACCGATATTGATGGGGCTATGTGACACCCGGTAAATTCCCAATCCCTTAAACTAAGTAATCACCTAATAATTAGGTGATTGTAAATATTATGCGCGCCATACAGCGCTGGCATTTGTTATGTTCGCCCTGCGCGAGCGCGCTATGTTAGTCAGCGCGGGCATTTGTTATGTTCGCCCTGCGCGAGCGCGCTATGTTAGTCAGCGCGGGCATTTGTTATGTGCAACCTGCGCGAGCGCGCTATGTTAGTCAGCACGGGCATTTGTTATGTTTGCCCTGCGCGATGCGCGCCATGTTAGTCAGCGCGTGCATTTGTTATGTGCGCCCTGCGCGAGCGCGCCATGTTAGTCAGCGCGTTGCATTTGTTATGTGCAACCTGCGCAAGCGCACCATGTTAAGAACCAGCGTGAGCATATGTTATATGCGCCATGCGCGAATGTTTTGGCTTTATGTTTTCATGTAACTTAAC